>NC_139926.1:8565150-8907368 GCF_963514095.1 Eutrigla gurnardus
CTGCTGTCGTTTATCACTTGTTGACACATTTCACAAACATTGCCGGGAATAAGTTCTCTTTTTAAGGAGCTGCTTTACACCATGCTTTGGTTTCCATTGCATGACGTTCAAACAACACTGACGCGTTTCCTACCTTGATGATGCTGCTCCGGCGAGGTGCTGCCTTCGCGGCATCCAGGAGGATGGTGTCCGCGTCCTGGCCGCCACCGGGGAGGACGACGCCGCTCCGCCGGCCGCGGGACGCTCTCGGCGGGATGCCGTCCGGCGCTCCTTCGCTGCACAGCCCGTCTCCATATCCATCACGCTCAGACATGTCGACGAGAAGGGGGGGGAGGGCTCGATTCAAAACGCCGGGAGAGGAGAAATTAATCAAGTCGTCGGCTCTGACCCGAATAAAGTTTGACTTGGATGCGTGCGGATGCCATTTAAAGGAGAAAATCACTCAGCAGCAGCTCTGATAGGCTGGAGGAAACTAATCAGCCCAATTTTAATTAATTACGAACAGATTGTCATAGTCACTGAGCAGCGAGCCGTGCTGACTTCAGGCGGTTAACAGTCCATTCCCGCTCCTCTCGGTCCCTCGCTGCTGAAATCAGAGCATCGCACGCAGGTACGGCGGACCTGGAGGAGACCCGGACTTGGTGCGCTCTCCCGGATGCGCGCAACAAGTCTTCCCCGTGCTCAGCCTCGCTCCTCCAGGCGGCGAAGGCACACACACACACACACAAGAAAGAAGCCTTTGGTCCAAGACGAGAAACGATGACAGCGACGTGATGTTGGTTGGAGAAGAAGGAGAAGAAACTGTTTGAAAACAATCCAGCGTTGACTACGAGGCTTCCCGAAACACTACTCCTCCTCAGCTCCCCAAACACACAGCGGTGTCAAAGTGCAGAGAGGAGCGAAGTTGCACTGCGGTCTACGACGAGAGAAGAAGCCCAGACCCGTTGATCCGTCAGCGCGGAGCTCATCGCTCTGACTGGACGCGGCGTCCGCGGTCGTCTCGGTTGTACTCAACGGCAACAACAGCAGACTTTGTGCGAGAATAGGGAACACAATTGACAGTCGCACCGCCTCTAACTAACCGCCCCTCCCTTCATCCTCGCACCCGGCTCCTCCCACACGCCGCCCGGAATCATGAGTGACGCGCGGGGCGTCTAATGTGCTCCTCCGCCGGGACGTGAAGAAGCGGTCGGAGGCGCTGATTGGTGGAGCGTCGGGTCTGTTAGAGCCTGCTTATGCTTTTAAAGACAATGGTGTGCAGGTACGGTATGAACCCCAAGCAGCATTACATGGATGTTTTCCTTGTTACCCAAAGGTGTTTTCATTAGTGCGTCTGCTAGATTGGCTTCATAGTCCAACTCAGTGGACATTTACCTTTACTGGCTTCTCCCCAATCAATTAAGTTTGTTTTCAAGCATCAATAATGGAAATTTAGTTGCAGCCATGATATGAAACTAAACCAGACAAGCACGAAGCCATCTTAAATAAAAGTGAAGAAAAAAACACACGTCAAACTCCTGCTGGTATGTATTACGTATGGTTTTTACGAAACCCTCAGTCATTTGGGTGTTTTAAAGGGTAAGTTTGATGTCACCAAAGTCACACAACAACACAAACTAACGAACCGATGGAGGCAGCAGCAGACCAGCAACGCCTGCGAGGTAAACGTACTGTTATTGTCAATAGAGCCTGGTGGCTTTTAAGAGAGATAACGAGTTCAGTCAGTCTGAGGCAAGGCAAAGGGGTGAAAATACTCTAAATATATAGCGTACACTTGAATTCATAAAACATTTGTTTTACGTCTGTTTCATCCGAACTGTGGCAAAGCTGACCAGCGTCTACTGTAGTTAATACTCTTACAAAAATCCAAACTACCCCTTTAACTCACCACACCCTGCTCCACGGATGAAGGTCAGAAATGGGTATGTTGTAACCACACACAGCAGTGATGTCACCAGATTACTGGAGGTCTGATGTGCAAGCCTGACCTCTGACCTCTTCCTCTTGTCCAGCTGGAGTTGGATCACAATGACAGACAGAACTGCAAAGATTGGTACACGGTGGAGATATAATAAAAGTGTTATACATTATACGTCGCTGTGGCAAAATTGCGTTTTTTATCTCTGTGGCTTTTTTCCAGAGAGGTCAGAGGTCAGGGTCAGGTAGACAACAGCTCCCCTGGGGTAGGCAGGGATTTAGTGTCTTGCTCAGGGACACATCAGCAGGGCAGATTGTTACACACTTAGGACACTTGAACCCCGGTTGTCTTGGTAACATTCTCTCTAGCACAATTCCCAATCAGGTGGTGGGCGTACTTCTACAGTGCAGTATTTGGAAGGATTGTGGAGAAGGAAAAAATGTGTATAAATACACTGCTGCATGAATGTGTATGTTGCATTTAACTGCTGTGGGTGTTTTAATTCTATTTTTATATACTGTTGGCTAGTTTAATATACAGCAATGCATCATTCTATGAGACTTTCACATGTTTGTAGCGTCGCTCTCCTGTGAGAACCATGTATCTCTGAAAAGTCCACGTTTCATGATATTCAACTATGTGATGATGCATTTTCCTGCTGATCCGAGAGGCTTTTAAAGTAGTTTATTTAGATGAAGAAGTAGGAGGATTTCCTCAACGCACGAAGGAACACTTCATCCTTCAATTTAGCACAAACATTCAAAGTCAACACGTCTGGAGACGTTTTCACTGCACAGGAAGGGGATGAAAAGCTACTCTGAAAAGTAACAAAAGCTGGCAAATGTAGTGGAGTATAAGTATAATGGTAATACTAAATGTGTACTTGAGTTACTAGCATGTAGTTAGTTATACAAAACATATTGAAGTGTAAAATCAAGGCCACACAGAAAAAAAAACATTCCTCTTATTTGAAATATTAGACTTATATCCCACAGGGCCGAGATGAAGCTGCATGTCCTAAATCCCAAATGAACTCTGAGCCTTTTTCCATATGATGGAAACACTTTGAAGGTAGGTGAGACCTAAACGCAGCAAATCCCCTGAATTATTATTTGAAGGTGTTCTCGACTGTGTGTGTGTGTGTGTGTGTGTGTGTGTGTGTGTGTGTGTGTGTGTGTGTGTGTGTGTGTGTGTGTGTGTGTGTGTGTCTGGACCTTGAGCCACACAGCTGTGGAATGTGGTCAGCTGGTGGTGGCTATTAGTGCATGAAGCTCGCCAGTCGCACCTCATTGTTAGTATGCATGGAGCCGGAGTTCATTGGCGTCTGCCATGTTTGTGTGTTCTCGTAACGATAGAAAAGCCACGAATAAAAAGTGAAGATTCTGCTGTAACCTTGTTGCATGACACGCAGGCTGACTGTTTTTATTATTCTGTTTGTGTTGTAAACAACTCATTCCTCGCCCCATAATACCTTAACACGCACACAGTCACTTATTTTATATTGCAGTGATGGAAAGGACAGTACATTAACCCATGTACTGTACTTATGACAGCAATTGTGAGGTGCTTGTACTTCACTTGAGTATTTCTATGTTTTGCTTCATTATATTTTGAATCTTTGTCAGAACATTTATCTTTAAAGGAAAACCCTGTAAGAAGTATTCATATATTGCAAGTACATTTACTCAAATCAAACTTTAGGTAATTTTATGATACAAAAAGTGTACAGTTGAATCCAGTGATGGAAAGTACCGGAGTAAGCGCTGTACCTTTTTTTGTCATACTTGTACTTGACTTGAGTATTTCTTCTTCTTGCAACTTTATACTTCCTACTCCTCTACATCTCAGAAGGAAATATTAGACCTTTTACCCCTAAGATTCATACTTATAGTCCAAGATATAATTCATGAATAAGGATGTATTACCATAGATTGACTACCCAGCAGATGTATAAAATAGTTAAAATGACATCCATCTTTACCAGCCGCCACATTAAAGTGATGAACACACTTCATCAATAATTATAACACAATATTACTCTGAAATAAGCCATTATGCATATTGTAGTTGTACTTTAGTATATTTTGAATGCTAGGTTTTTACTTGTAAAAGAGTATTTCCACACTATGGTAAACTATCTGAGTACCTCTCCCACCACTGCTGCCTTCGAAGCAAATTAAATAAAGTTGCTTCAATTTGAAACAGGCATACGTTCAACTTCCTGCTTATTTCTTACAGAATGTAAGTCGTTGACATTTAAATGCCAGTTTACTCGGCCTCGCTGCAAAAGGACAAAAGGCATTTGCGGTGAGGAGACAGTAAAGTAAACTTGGACAACATAACATTTTTCTTTTTTGTTTTGTTTTTTTGCATGCCAGGGCAGGAGAAATCAGCAAAGGGTGAAAGAGGAATGTGACTCCATCTCCAAATGTCCCTCTGCTGCTGAAATTCGTGCCTTCATGAAAAAATTCGTGCCTTCGTGCCTTCTCACAAGATGGTGTGAGAAAGGTCCAATGGTGTGTGTGTGTGTGTGTGTGTGTGTGTGTGTGTGTGTGTGTGTGTGTGTGTGTGTGTGCGTGTGTGCGTGTGTGTGTGCGTGTGTGTGTGTGTGTGTGTGTGTGTGTGTGTGCGTGTGTGCGTGTGTGTGTGCGTGTGTGTGTGTGTGTGTGTGTGTGCGTGTGTGCGTGTGTGTGTGTGTGTGTGCGTGTGTGTGCGTGTGTGTGTGTCGGTGTGATCAGGTGCATGCTATTCTCTGTTCGTCTGCACGTCTCCTCAGGCCCTTGAAGAAAAACACCTCAAGAAGAGGACGTCTCATTCCACAAACTCCTTCTCATGTAAACAGTGTCATCAGATACACTCATACCCTCTCTCTCTCTCTCTCTCTCTCTCTCTCTCTCTCTCTCTCTCTCTCTCTCTCTCTCTCTCTGTTAAACATATTAGTTGTAGCTACGTCCCCTTGGTTTACTCTACCATTACTCATGGAGACACCTACAGAAAATATTTAGCTAAAACAAGTCTCAGTAATCCGCCACCTGGCTGGCTAATCAACCTTGTATCCCTTTGTTTTCCATACATTTACACCAGCTGAGTGATTGTTGAGCCGTGGAATCATTACAGCGTCGGAGTTATTAAATCAGCACGCCTGTGATTATCAACAACGTCCACGGCTTTGTTGCCTGGGAGCATACTCTTGTCTCGGCTTCTCTTTAAATCCTTCCTTGTGGATTTAATTTAGCATTTAGATTTAGATTTTTCATTTAGATTCACCATTTCATTTGTACCTCAAATGTGAGGAAAATGAGCTAAATGTTAGGAGAGTGAGCTCAATATTCAAAATATATCAGCTAAAGTGTGACTGAATTATTCCATTCGGCACCCATTACATGTGGGGATATTCTTTCTCCGATCCACCACAGGTCACACTCAAACACACTGTTCCTGTGTTCCCGGGTGTCGTCATGTCTGACTATTTGCATGTAAATAGAAGAACAGGTGTTGTGTGTATATACATATCCCGTGGCGTTTTGTAAGTCTCTGTCTCTTGGGTCAAAGTGACAGCAGCATCTCACACCTGCACTCCGAAGCACTCCTCCTTCACTAAACGGCTCTTTGAAAAGCACACGGGATGAAGCACAAATCCTTCATTGTTTTATCCAGGGCTTATTACAGACAATATTTCCGCGCTTGCTGATGATATTTAGGTCATGATGACACCAAAGGCTCACTGATTCAGAGGTGTACTGATCGCTTAGCATTAGACATAATAAGAGGATTCATAGCAGCTCTGCAAATAAATCTCAACTTCCCAGTTGCTTCCACAAATGCATATTACATTATATAATTATAATTATAATTAATTATATAATACACATCAGCAGTATATATTGAATAAAAAGGACTTTACTCCCTAGAATTGTATTTGAAATAATTAAATAAATTTTAAATAATAATAATGTAAAATTATTATTATTTATTACTTCTTAATTTAAGTCATTTTTTCAGTTCCTGTGGCATGAGTCTTAGCTCAGTTGTATGAATTTTATGTTGTAGAAATGCTCGTTCGTATGTGAGTTGTCATTAAATAAACAAAAACAGTTAAAAAGAGGTTTCATAGCAATTTGCATGACTAAGATAACAGACCCTCCAAATTCATCAAAACATAAACATAACATACATGTCAAATGCTTCAGACCAAAAAAATCTTGAGATTTTTATTTGAGTTCATCTGAAGTTGATTTAAATGTGTCTCAGTGGAGGAAGTTTTCAGATTCTTTACTTAGCAAAAGTGGTAATACTACTTTATAAAAGTACTCCATTACGAGTAAATGACCTGCATTGGGAAGTAAGAATCGTGAGCAAAATATACTTACAGTATTAAAAGTAATTATATGTATTATTGTATTGTATAATGATGAGGTATTATGTAGTTTAAATAGTAGTTCACTGTTTAGCCACCTTCTTATAAGTGCATCATATTCATATACAGTATGTTTTTTATTTAAAACGTTGGTAAAGTGAACTAGCTGTCATAAATGCTTTGCAGTAAAAGTACAATGTATCCTTCTGAATTGCACTAGATAAGAAGTATAAAGTATCAGTAAATGAACACGTTAAACGTTACCAAGATACAAACAACATGTATGTAAAATCTCAGTGGTCACCTCCTCAACTATAACACTGGTTAACACTAGATGGCGCCATCACCACATAAATTAACATAAAGAGGCGAGCCTTCACAGAACATCATCCCTTATTCATTTATGATGCTCCATTCATGTTATAATCTACAGGTAGAAGTAGACAATATTACTTTTTAGTATATAAACATGTAAACATGTTGAACAAAATGCATCAATACATAGTTAATATGCAGCAGTATTTATGGAGCAACAATTTATCTTAAATATTCTGTAAAGAAAAGTTGCACAAACACGATGTTAAACAGCTCATCATGACGTTATGAGTTAAAGCTGAAGGACATCGAGGTCATCATAAGTGTTTAATGTACTGCTGTATATAAACTGGTCACTTCCTTCACTGATGTCTGTGAAGGAGAGGCCCGGGTTTCCTTCCCGGTGCATCCCAGGCGGGTGGGGCTCCTGAATGGTAGTGGTTTCCTGCTGGATGCTTGGTTTTCTGAGTTATTTTTGAAGCATTATTTCATCCCAAAAGACTGTGTGTGTGTGTGTGTGTGTGTGTGTGTGTGTGTGTGTGTGTGTGTGTGTGTGTGTGTGTGTGTGTGTGTGTGTGTGTGTGTGTGTGTGTGTGTGTTGTCCTGAGTATATGTCATGCTCCTTGGAGACATTGCGTCTGGTGCAAAATATAAAATACTGAAATACTTAAATGTACTTAAGTACAAGCAGCAACACACTGTGGAAAAATCACTACACTCAAAATTCCTGCATTCAAAATCTTACTTACATGGTATATAAATACACAAGTTTTCGCATCAAGATAAAGTACTAAAAGTTAAAGTACTCTTTGAGCATGATGCCCTGTTTCACAATATAGCCTATAATGTATTACTGGATTATAATGATAAGAAGCTCATTTTAACTAAAATACTCCTGGTAGTGTAATATATAATGATATATCAATATTTATAAATTAACTTGAAATTAGTAATCTGAGACTGCAAACTAACTTAGTTATTTGTTATTTGTCAGAATTGGATTAGACTTTACTCCAGTAATTAGCATTTTTAAGCAAATTACAAATATTTAATAAACAGCTTAATGCTTTTATTACAGCTTTAAGGACATTTTGAGTGTTTATAAATGTACAGTAGTTGTCACAAATATAACGTCCCCTCATATCAACACATTTTTATATTATTAGAAGTGTATTTCATTATTCTTCATTATCTGTGTTAACAGCAACCTCCAAATCTGGGTGCCCACAGGATGATTTGTTGTTATTAACAGATAAATACCTACATTATAATGTGTTACAAACCATTTATTATATTTTTACATACTGGCTATAAATGCTAAATTGGGGGACTTAAAGTGAACTGGATCAAACTGACCTGCAGTTGTTTGTGCTCAACAGCGGCCTGGTGGACATATATAACAAAGAGAGATATACACAGCTAATACACAGTACATATTTTAGGATTGCTGTCCTCCTTTCCTCTAATAACGCCTCTCATCTACCAGCTGCGTCCTCTCCTCCTCTCCTCCTCTCCTTCCTGTCATTCATTCAGCCAAAAGACAAGTTAAGGTGGCTGAAATCGTCAGACAGGAAATCACATAACCAGCATAATGATGATGAGGGTTATTAATATTGAATATGTAATAAAATAACTTACTGTGTCGTGAAGATCTGTGTCATATTCTCGGATACAGTGATACCGCTCAAGAGCAATTATCTTTCTAAAGTCCCAAACAATGAGACCAGATGAGCAATTAGGGGAGAGCTGAAACGGATCCAACTCTCTCTGTGTGTGTGTGTGTGTGTGTGTGTGTGTGTGTGTGTGTGTGTGTGTGTGTGTGTGTGTGTGTGTGTGTGTGTGTGTGTGTGTGTGTGTGTGTGTGTGCGTGTGTGTGTGTGTGTGACAGGCAGCACCTGGCAGTGGTTTCTGCATGAGGGTATGCAGCTGACGTTACTGGCTCAAGCCTCAGCTGCCACTCTTACTTTAGTTCCCCATCACTTTGTTTGTGTGTCTTGTTCAGCTATCTTTGTGTGGACCAACTTGAGTTTCAAACCTTCATAGTGAGGACACCTTTGGAAAATGAGGACATTTTGGCCGGTCCTCACTTTGGAACAGAGCTTCAAAGTCTCGTCCTGCAGTGCCACCATGGAGATCACACTGCCACTAACGGCACTTCCTGAAATATTATTACATTTTTGGAAAAGAGAAGCAGACAGAAGAGTCTACAATATGTGTTTGCAGTATATACCCAGGATGTCAAAATGAGTCAGCAGCAAAAACAGGATAAAGAGATAAAGTTGGAAGCTACAGATCACAGTGTGAACGTGAACCACATCACCAGACAGAAGACAGTGAAGTCATGTAATCAGGCTGTCGGAGGAGGAGAAAGAGGGGATAGTTGCAAAAGCATAGACATTCACTAGCTAGTGTAGCATAGATGTGCAAACACACTGCTAATCTTGGATCCACGATGAAACATCTCCTTCCAACCTCTCTAGGTAACGAGTATCAATATTACACGTTTTCCAGGACGAGCTCCTAATCCACAAAACCAGCCTGAAAATGAAGAAATCTGAAACAATTGAGTCTTCAGAGCAGAGCCGGGTCGTTGTAGGACCTGTTCGGAGCAGGCCGATGCAACGTTAGGATTGGTCAGTCTATTTCTATTTTACCGTGTTTACGTCTCTATTAATGTCTGTATTTATAATTTTCTTTGTGGTGTTCTGCTCTGGAAAAATGGCGTTTAAGAAAAGCAACTTACTTACATACCTTTATTCTCCCAGATCAAAATATGTCCAAACTAACATATTAGTAATTTTGCACTTTATTTACCAACCACTCAGAATATGAAACAATGCAACTCCTACGAAAAATAACAGTGCACTCTCATTTAAGTCCTTTGAGGGAAATGTATTTTCTCCTGCATTACATTCACAGTTTGAAACATGTGGTTAACTTTTCAAATTGAAGCAAAAGTAAAACTTCTTGGTTAGGTTTTGCTTGAAATTACTATGAAATTTAAACAAAACAGACAAACATAACAAACTCCAATCCATGACAAAACATGTTTCCCTTGAAACGTAAATCACAATGCAGTTTGGTTGTATGGGAGCGTCATTTTTAGGAGACGCTCCCATACTGAACAGGGACTCCATTGTAATTTCTCGTGTTGGCGACAACAATGAAAAGTAAACCAGCAGGAAATTCTGGTGTGACAGACTGGGATCTGACTCTCGCTGGTATAAAAAATACTTCTATGTGCATCTTTCCTTCACTAATGAGGGACTTCAGATGGAGGTGAGCACCGAGGACGCCTGCTGTGCATCACTCTTCAACTCCGTACCCTAATGGTCTTAAGTGGAAATCAGTGAGTGCCAGAGGTCAGAGGTCAGCAGTATTAAGGAGTGTGTGTCCGACCTTGCTGTTTGATGCCACATGGTCCGGATGTCGTTCCAGATTTATTAGATAACATGAGAACAGTAAAGAAAACGTGGCAGCAGTCAGAGTTTTAAGTTACAAAGACCACAGATGAAGAAAGTAAATCCTTACAGTCCGGCGGGACCACGTTGATGAACGCTCACTGATTGAATTACTCGCTGGTAATTAAGGTCAGAGAAGAGAAGAGGGGGCAGATGGCTGACAACGCTACGGGCAGACATTTAAAAGATCCTTTTGTGATTGTAGTGCAACATTTTGTTCTCAGTGAGCTGGATCCAACTTGTTTTCATTTCCCTTGTAGTAAAAGTAAAGTAAAAGTATGTCAGTAGTGCAGTTAAATGTTCCCTGTCAACATTTTGCTATTATGTTTGATGTTTCTGGATCGTTGATGTGTACATTGCATTTTACTTCCAAAGATGTTTTAACTCCTTCATACAAAATGCATCATATTCCATAAGACCATCATGTGTTTTAGTCTCTAAAAAGTCAACTTTTCATGAACTCAGAAAACCAGCCCTGTTTCCCCCCCTTGTTGAGCTGAGAGGATTTTTGAACTGTTTATTTAGCTTCAGAATGTGGAGGATTTTCTCAAGACATGAAGAAACACATCAAAAGCTTTTTCTCTGGACCGGAAGGGGATGACAAATTTAAACTGTAGTCCAAGGACTAAAAATGACTTCTGTTAATGTGAATATTTGTTATGAGGTCTGGATGTTTTCTCACCTTTTTAAGCAATAAAACCTGACAAGGAACCGGGGCAAAGGAGCCGTGGCTAGAAATCCTACTATCATGTTAATGTAACCTGTTAAAATGTTGTGTGTGTTCGTTGACAAATAAACTAATACTTACAAATGTATTTATTTTTAGCTTTAGTTATTAGTTACTTTACACATTTTGTATACAAAATATATTACGAGTTTATCAAATATGATGATTATAACTGAAACAGTTTGTACAAGTAGAGCTGGTTAACAGAAAATTAATTGGCAATTAATGTGTGAAGATGTTTTTTTCCTTAAGTTAGTAAGTAAGTTAGAAAGGTGACACTTCACTTCACTTCAGATCCAGCCGTCGCTCCTCCGCAGTCCAAATATGGTCACTTCCATTCACTGGTTGCAAAAAATCCCAGATTGGCGACAGCCAAAATGTCAAACTCAAGGCTTCAAAACCGTAGTTCACAAAACAAATGACATCACAATGACTATGTCCACTTCTTATATACAGTCTATGGCTCCACCTCAACCAACTACAACAGTAAACGAATGCGTTTACATGAATGCATGAGTCATAATAATCCAATGATATCATTTATATCATTGGACAGTCTTTATTTATAACAGACACAGGTGACATTTTTACTTAAAATGAATTCTTTTTTTCTGATTACACTAGGTTACAAACGTTTTCAGTGCAGGGATTTTCCTTGTAAGTGATTGTTCACAGATCTGTATTACTACACTACTTTTACTTCTGAATACAGCGGGTTGAAGATTTTCCGGTATTTTACTGTGAAAGGTCGAACGGAAGTTGTGTCACCCTTGGCGGCTTGATGGTGGAGGAAAGTTTTTGCAGCTAGAGAGAGAGCGGCTCCTCCTCGCCACGCTTCAGACCTGCAGCCACATCAGCGGGACACTTCTCCAACAAACCACCTACAATAATCTCCTCTCCGTCAACCGCCGCGTTTCACGTGTTTTTCTTTTTCTTTCTTTCTTTTTTTATTCCTCAAGTCTTCGAGCACTCGGAGGGATTTACGGGGGAGGACGGAGGAGGTGATGGAGCGGTCCCGTTAAAGTTGAAGGCTCAGGCAGAGCGGCTCCTCCGGTGCTCCCACCGCGCTCAGCGAGCGGCCGCCCGCCGCCTCGGAGGCCATGGGCTGCGGCTTGCGGAAACTGGAAGACCCGGAGGACAGCAGCCCCGGGAAGATCTACTCCACCCTGAAGAGACCACAAGTGGAGAGCAAGACGGAGACCGTGTACGAGTACGTGCTGCTCGACTTCAGTCTGGAAGGTAGGACGAGACGAGCGACCGTGCAACACGTTTACACCTAAATCAATACATGTTGTACTTGTGCACACCCTTCACATGTTGACCAGGACAGAACCGCTCATCCGGCAGCAACAGAAAGTGTTTAATCTGAAACAAGTCAATCAATTAAAAGGGCCAGGCAATCAACAGAAAATTAATTGGCAACACATTTGTTTAATCATTTGAGTCATTCGTCAAACAGAGAAGCTCTTCTTTACCTTTTTGATTGTGTTTGGCTGTTGGACTGTTGGTGCGACAAAATAAGTGGAGCTGAATGATTAGTTGATTAATGATCGATAGAAAGTTAAATGTGAAGATTATAAGATTGTCTTGGTCGGATAATTTAATTAATCTATTGATTTCACTTATTTGAGGACTTTTCTGATACTTTATTCTAACTGAAGCAGTTGGTTTCTTATTAAATATCAACTTAATAATAATAATAATCCATATCTATCATTAACAGTTCAATATCATTTGGGTTTTGGGGGCTTATGTTGGGACAAAACAAGATATTTGAAATTTTTGGTCATTGTGATGATGTTTTACAGACCAAACTATCAAGCAGTTAATTAGAAATGAATTAGCAGTTTAATGGGAAATGTATTGTTATTTTCCAGCTACTTTGCATTTGTTATTCATACTCTTAAAGCAAATTATTGTCATAGTATAATGCTATTGGAGCTATAGATACAGTCATATTTATTGTTTACCCTGTTCAACTTTATTTGAACTAAAACATTGGAACACAGTATAATTTTACTGCTCACACAGCGGCCATTGATGTTTTTAAAAATTCACTCTATTTAAGTTAAAATCCCTTTATAATTCCATGTGAGCAACATTACACCATCTAACTGTGGACATTTCCTAGCAACAGGGCTTTTAGTTCAGCGTATCTAGAAATAGGTCACACAAGGTTTTTTCCTGCCATCTTTCCTTGGCAGACACACTCATTCACGTGCACACACACACACGCACACACACACTCACGCAGCCTTCCCATGTGGTGGACATGCAGCAAAATGCAGAGAGAAACCCACCTGCTGTGATACGGAATCTAATTTGAACATGTGTGATAATCTCAGATGGCCGAGGGGTTGACATTTTTTTACGGGATAATCTCCTCATCTGGTCCTCGGACCGGCTGTTTTGACTGTGACCTATTTGGAAGGAAATGGTGATTAAGTTCTGGATGGCAGCCGAGCACGTAAACAGCAGGCCGGCACGATAATGAATCGCAGAGGTGAAGTGCTGCTTTCCAAATTAGGATGGGTCAGGGAAGTAAAGAGCGTAATGACTTCAGGATTGTCCAACTCTCAGCAGGGATTAAGGCCTGTCTGCATGAGATCTGCTCATGTAGACCAACAGTGATTCTCATTATTGACTTCTAAACTTTTGCCTATAAAATCCAAGTCAGGAAATAGAAAAGTTACAGTCCCGAGACCAAGCTGTTTTTTGTCCGACCACAGTCCAGATCCCAACGATATTTAATTCAGGCTTAAGCCTACGAACCTGAATATTATCTGATACCTGCAAACCTGGACAAACCATGCATAAAGGTCAGATTGTTGTGAGGGAATATAAACCTTGGAGGTAGCACGTTCTTGTACCAAAACATGGACGCCAACCAGCTACTGTTAATATGCAGGATGACATTTGTGCAAAAAAAAAAAGCCGTAGCTGTAGTTCTGAGTTAAAAAAAACAAAGCATATGAGCAACTAATTCAGTAGTATTGGTTTAGGTTAGTGTAAAGGTGAGCTTGTAGCACACAGTAATAACTATCTTGTGTGAAAATCCTCTTTGAAGGCTCCATAATTCAACACTGTGAAGGGGGCCATTGGGCACAGGGAGGACTTTTACTTCCCTTTTAAGTAGCTGCTAATACTTACTTACTCAAGCAAGTACATAATACTGCAACTGACCCAGACTGGAACAGATCCTGTGGATCAGTGGTCATTATGTGTGACTGTAAACTTGTCTGTTGTTTAGTTAGCGTGCTCTCTGCCGCCAGTGTCTGTACTCAGCCAACCAACCTCCACTCTGTAACACCGATCTGATGCTGAGCCATAAATCTATAATATTATCAATATCCAGAGTCACATCCTCTGAGTGAGACTTAAAAATAAGGTTTGTCAGATTGCTACACTTATTTCAATGGTGTTACTTTGGGATTTTATTTTGGAAATGCTCTGATTCGTTGTGCCATTCATCAGCAGGGAGTCATGGGTTCAGCTCTAAGATGGACTTTTATAGATACAGTGATGCAGACAGGGTGTGGGTGTGTGTGTCTGGATCCACCTTGAACAAACCAGTAATCAGAGCTCATCTCAAACGCTTCTCTTTGTACTCAGTAATACAGCAGGAGAGGACCATTTCAGTGGCTGTCGCAGGGCTCCACAGTAAGGGTTGCCATTGGCAACCATTTTTGAGTAAATTGGCAACCGCTTTTTAAAAATAGAAGCAGCAAAACGTGCACCATAAGAAAGATACAGTTTGAATATTTGTTACATTTGAGACAAAGAACCAGATGAACCCGAATGGAAAACAAAAAAATAAATTCTTCGGTGGAAGATCACCATCTTTAAGCTGGACAGAAAATTATAAGAAAGCTTTGAATCTTCATATTTTTGTCACATTTTCACAATTAAGCTGACTTAAAACTGCACAGTATCTTCATGTCATCAAATATAAGGTGACCAAAAAATGCCAACCGCATTCAGTTTGAGTAGCCATAAGTTGACTTTTAAAAGTTGGCATTGAATCCCGTGTCGTGTAACTCAGTCGGGATCTAAACTTGAAAACATGTACGAGCTGTTTGAGAGACCAACTGTATCTACCTCTGTGCTCCTGAGCCAGACATGCTCTACAAATTAGAGAGTTCTTCACCTGCAAATGATCAAACCAGCGCCCGCTGGCCTGCATTTGGTCACTTGCATCCCTGAATAGTTCCACATGTGGCTCAAGTCATTGAAGGATCATATATTATCAATGTATCAACTCAATAAATGTGTTTCACCATAAGAGTAAAACCATCGAGGCTTTCCGTCGTCCTTTGATAACCCCAGACTTCAAATGTGTGAGAATGCATCTCTCAAAGTGTGAAGGCTCCATATTTGGCACAGCTAAAGATAAACCGCAGCGATTCCAATCTCGTCTAGTCATGTGCAGTCTGGCGATGGCTGCCATCCTCAGAGGCATTTCTTTCCATCTTTTACAAGCAAGTAGTTTACTTGAGTAAGAGCTATGTTAATCACCCTATTTTATGATTTGGTTAAAAGAAGAAAATTGGCGTAATCTATGTCTTGGTTCAGCCCGTCAAGTTCCTGCCTGCCAAATGAAAGCCGAAAAGACCCACAAAAAGCCAATTTGTGCCAGTAAATATGTGTGTTCCTGGCTTGGAACCAGACTTTATTCTCACCCAACGAGGCTCTGCAGGCGTCGCTTTCCTCCGCCATAGAGGATATGTGATTAGCTTTAATACTGTAACACAACTATGAAATATGAATAATGTACGGTTTGTTGAAAAGTCTACGCTATGATCGCCACGACATCTTGTTGATGCAGCAATGTGGTTAAAAACAAGTCAGTGTGTATTAAGACATTTGTTGTTCCTCCGTCTCAAACCGGGCCGACGCAGATTTTAGCCCTGAATTGGTCGACTTATTTTAGAATTCCATTTGACGTGTAGTTCGAGGTTAACGTCAGACTAATCACCTGAGGGATCAGTAATCAGCTGGTCGTGTTGCAGTGTAACCATTTCCACGGTCTGATTTTCAACATGGCCGCTGTTAAAAGATCCATTGTAAATTGTTGTGAGCTTGTCTTTTGTATGTTGCCTTTTGTAGTGAACTTTGCACTAAACCGACCGGGGGGTTCTGTGTACGGATCAACAACATCTCAGTGTATTCCCAGTTTAAATGGGCTGATTGAGTTTGATAAAGGAGGGGTGTAAAGAGTCAGTAGTCCTGTATTGGAAGTAAGTAACACTTACACATCTGTCGGTACATAACATTCCTGACGAACTCGTGGACCAACAGCTGCCGTTGAACTGCGTTTCTGTAACGGTTTCTGTTCAGGCAGGTTCCGCTACCTGCACCGCCTTTTTTTCCACCCGAAAATATGCAGATTTATTTGAAGAAGCCGACTCTGCAGAGACACTGATCACTTTTGTTTAGTAACCGGGATTTCATTATAAGAAGCATCCTTCCACCACTCCACCCATCTCTGGCCTTGCTTCTCCTTGAAACGATGGAGCGTTTCTGGGACACGCACAGACCTACTGCCCCTCTCTCTCACACACACACACACACACACACACACACACACACACACGTAATCGTAGAAACACACACACCATCCCCAGTGTATCTCCCATTGCTGTGCCCAGTAGCAGCAGTCAGCTTGGCCTCGTTTTCACTCCCGACTGAGAGGAGACTGGACGTGGGGGCACGGAGCCAGAGGCAGCACATCAAAGCACCTAATGGCTATTACTTCCCGAGCTCATTACCGATGGCGGCATGGCCCATGTGAGAGCGAGAAATCATGTGGACTCTGAAGAGGTCTTTATAGAGGTATTGATTGCAAACTGCTACTTTTGAAGCTCAGTCCGGTGTACAACCTGTTAGTGGAGTCACAAGAATCCCACCTGAAAATGTAGCTTCTCAGGAACAAACAAAACAAAACAAAAATCGCCAAAAATGTAATTTGGATCTGAGAAATATAATACAGCTGCAATTTAGGATTAAATGCATTATAAATAATATAATCGTTATGGTGTTTTCTTTACCAAGTCGTTGTTTGGACAGCCCAGGTGTAGGTGATGATGAAGGAGCAGGCGGCAAGGGGGCGGAGCTTAAATAGCATCCTGGTTGTATCTTTACTTAGTTCGCAGATCGCCGATCAGAAAAGGAAGCAGAAGAGGTTTTTTTCTTTGTTTAAATGTGGATGAAGGCTAAACATCTCCATAACCACTTGATGGATTGCCATGACATTCTGTACTGACATTCATGGTCCCCAGAGGACGAGGCCTACTGACTTTCTTGATCCCCTGACTTACCTTGCACCACCATGAGGTTGACATTAGTGGTTTTCAATGAAATATCTCAACTATCCATCACATCATGATGGATACTATCAAACATATTATCTAGCGCCATCATCAGGTCAAATTATTAATTTGTTAGTAGTGTGGTTCATGAACACATGCAGCGCTAATGGCATTCCCATCAGCCTAGGCTTTGTTTTTAGAGGTAATTAGCATAGATTTCAGCATGCTAACATGTGAGTTTGATGGTGAACATGGTAAGCATCAGCATTGTCTTTGTGAGCATGCTGATCTTAGCATGTAGCTTGAATGCACCAATAAGCATGGCTGTAGACTAGAATATTTCTATGCTCGAACAATTAAATCGCTATTTCATATTTGCTGTATTTCTTTCATTGTTGAATCTGCTGTGCAATCATTTCCCTTTGGGGAAAAATCTAATTCTGTGTTATCGATGGCTTTCGATGTAAAGGAATTAAAAATCCAGTTTCCTTTGGCAACAAATGACTTTCTGCATGAACACACAGCAGAAGTGTCATGCAAAGACTTGAAGTGGTCTATGAAGGGAATGAAGGAGAAGAGGATGATGTGAAAGTTGCACAGCGATGACGGGTCAGGACTAGATGGATGAGGAAAAAAATAGATACAAAGGGATTTGCGGGTGGAGAGATGTCTTAACCCGAGGTGACGCGTATTCACCGCTGGTTGGATGAACTGGGCTGAAGACGGTTGAAGACGATGTGGGATGAATTGAAACCTTCTTCTAAGCCGCCGAGAGAAGGCGGCTGATTTGTTCAGATGTGGTCTGACCTAGGCATCGATCCACTGTCCTGATTTCAAAAGGGTTGCCCGCCTGCCACTACTCGTCATGGTTTCCAGGGATGAGTGCAATTTTCTGTAATCTCTTTCTAATCTGGGAATATAATAGCCCTTTCTGGATTATTTCAGATTAAAACCAGCACTTTCATTATTAAATTTAGAGGAGATTTGAAGGGCAGTGCAACGCAATACAAACCTTGCAACTCAATAATCAATTATCTTTGATTCCAATCCGTTTTATTTAAGAGGGATCGTGATTCGTATAAAGCGGTTAATCTCATCATCCCTAATCAGCAGCCAGGTAGTCGGTTTGAATTTCAGCGCATTGTTTAACCATCTGGCCCCCAACTTTTGGTTCACTTTTGCTGCACTGATAGCTTAGTTTTTAGAGAAAAAGCTCTAAAAGTCCACTGTACTGCACTAGCTGGTAAAGATAGAGGAGCATTTAGTAGCTCTATAGAAAGATATTTCCCTCTGGAGTTGGTGGAGACCAAAAACGGAGGTAAAATAGAGTGAATATTGGACTTGTTTACGCTTCACAGGGACAATAACATACTAACATCCTTCCAGATCGGTACTGTGCAACTCTTGGCAGTTCCGTCATCGATTTCAGACGCAGCGATGGTTTTTCCCGGGGCTGATAATGGAAGAAGCTAACCAGTGAACTTGTGGAGGATGTTGGTCAGAGAGAGAAAAATGCCAGCAATTTGGCATTTTTATACACTGGAAAATCCCACCACTAAAGCGGTGACGTATATTTAACACGCTATCGGATCGGTACGCAGGTTGGGGTATCTGTATCAGGAAGGAAAAAATGAAACTTTCTTATTGTAAGCATGTTGTCGTTATCATGTTAACATCAAAGCAACCTCATAGAGCTGCTTGTTTCTCCTTTCAGTGTTCCTCTTGTTTTCTCTGCTTCTTGTTGCCAGGCTGTATTCTCCTTTTCACACCTTCTCTCCCATTCACATACAGGCTCATAAAATCCATCTTGTAACTGCTGTGTGCCCCCCCCCCCCCACACACACACACACACACACACACACACACACACACACACTCTTCACCTCCTATTTTCTCTCTCTGTCACCCCTCTCTGTGCCCCCAGTTGTTGCTCAACTCCTCATGAGCCCCTATACCCCCCTCCCCTCCCTCATCCTGCCATCTCCCACCGCTACTTATCTCCCCCCCTTTTTTACCCTCTTTGCTAGTGCTCCTTCCTCCTCCTCTTCCTCATTTTGTCTCCCACAGAGCACTGAACAGAGGCCTCAGTGTGCGGGTTGACGGGGTGAGTGGCAGCAGGATGGGAGGGGGGTGTGAGGCCTGAAAGCAGGGGAGGAGACGAGCAAAAAGCCTGCAACAAAAGCCTTGGTTGGAGGTGTGTGTGCATGACATCATGGTCCTCCTGGGAGCCATTACCGGCAGCGTGGTCGCTTGTTTTTTTTTTCAGTGCGACTCTCCAGACTAGTGATCCACATTTGACTTGACTGGCTCCGTCGCATCCGCTAATGGAAAAGAAAGTTGTCCTCGATAATGTCGACACTGGAGCATCGACTTCACATGTACATGCCGCTGTTAAATCTATATTCACATGTTTGGAGTGGAGTCCAAGCCCACAGGAATGCCAGTAAACTGTGTGTGCTGGGCGTTTGCTTTAGTGGTTTCATTGAGGTTTTGGTGGTCTTTAGTCTCATAATAGAGCCATCCAGACAAACCATTCAGAGGCTGCAGTGATCTCTCAGCTGTGGACTGGTCTCCCCGATCTCTGGGGTGTTTGTCCGTGAGAATGTGGGGGGTTGTAGTCAGGAATGCTCACACACTCACACACACACACAGTCCATTAAATGCATTTCAAGTTGTGTGTGTGTGTGTGTGTTCATGGGGCACATAGCCAAGACCCTCTGTGAACAGCCACTCTTTGTGGACACAGGAAGTATGGTGATGGTCACAGGGATTTCCAGCCAAGGTTTTCAAGAAAAACAACAGCAGCACCACCACCACAGTACCAGGTCCTCAACACTGACCGTGCACTCCTTATACAGAAGTAAAGCCTGCACACGAACTCTGAGCCACAAAATCAGATCTTCATCAAAATGTTTAATATTAGACATTCAGAGCATTAGTATAGCAGGAAGCGAGAGGGTGGTGTCATGTCTACCCAAACAGAGAATGAAGTCGCTCTGCCTCTGTGTGTTGTAGTCCGAGCTTGTCCGTGTTCACATAGTCGGGCCGGCTGATGGCCATGCAAGGTGCCGCAGCTGGAGGAGCAGCACTAAAAGTATTCATACAGTATGTGTAATATATATATATATATATATATATATATATATATATATATATATACACACACTGTGTAAGCTTTCCTTTATGCAAGGGTGTGGTGGTGTGGTGTTCCTCTCAACATGCCTTAGTTGGTGGTTGTTGTTTTTATAGCCGACATCAGTCTTTCGAGGCCATCAGCCACAGCTGGACTCAGGATATTAAAACTCTCAGACCAAGCAGCAGGACGACATCCTTAGTTGCCAGATCTACTACATTGTCATATTTATATTGCAGAAAGCTGCATGTAAAAAAGTTGGTGCTGACATGTCAATTTCACACGCCATGGGAGTTGTATTGATTTATTGTATAATAAATGGTTTCATATGTGACAGGTTACTAAAAATAGTTCCCTCTCTGACTCTGGACTAATATCTGAAACTAAAATAAATGGTACGCTCCGTCATCATCATCATCTCTGTGTGTGTGTGTGTGTGTGTGTGTGTGTGTGTGTGTGTGTGTGTGTGTGTGTGTGTGTGTGTGTGTGTGTGTGTGTGCGTGTGTGCGTGTGTGCGCTCTGTCTCCAGTAGCAACAGTGGAAAAGGGATGTTTAACTCATTATACAGGAAGGAAAAGAAAAACTTTTCCAGACGGTATGCGTGATTTGGGATGGTGGACGGCGTCCCATGTTTACATGAATACAGACAAATCTGAAACAACATCTTTTTCTCACCGTTTTGGGCTTTCAGTTGTGGTCACTGTCTTGCATTGTTCTGTGAATTGAATAAATAGTCTGATCTTTCAAGCCAAAATGCTATACATCTGCTGACTCTCTCTGTCCATGCAGGTAGCCGTCCGACGGTGCAGTATGTGGCTTCACTTTCCGAGCTGCCCCAGGCCCTGCAGCCCTACTACACACAAGGTTATGTCCTGACAGCCTTGCACCCCATTATCCTGTCAGTGGGCCGAACCCGGTCACTCCCCTTCAGCCTGCTCTACCGAGCCATCATGGCCCGCCCCAGACCCAGGTACACAAATCCTAACCCTCTTTTAAATGTTAAACCTTAAGTGAAGCACTGATTTTAATATTTGCCCCTTTTGAAACGACCTTTACATTGAAAGATTGTCTTCGTTTCATAATTGTAAGTGTAGACACACACATTTAAAAACTTTATATAATCACCAGTCTTGAAGAGGATTCAAGTGGAGCCTGTGACATAAATTTGCATAATTTGGATCATGATTGACTAAAATCAGTCTTATGTCAACTACTGTATATATTTGTTTTGTCTGAAATATTGGATATTTTCACTTTTTAATACATAGATAGAAATCTGTAAAATAAGGGAAATATTGGACCATTGAACTCTGTTCAGGCCTCTAAAAATCCCTGAAATAATTTGAATACTGGACAGTTTCACCTCTTGAAGTCTCTCGAATGCATAAAGTGAAATATTATTACAACTTTCACCTCTTAGGGTCTGTAAAAATATTGTCTATATTAGCGTCATAGGCAGACTAACGATGAGTTGGGGTGGAGCCAACTCACATAAAAGGGACATAAAACGGTAGCATCTGCATAATAATTGAGATTAATACTGATTAGAGTACAAATAACTCTTCTGTCTAAACTATTGGATATTTTCACACTTAATGGCCTTTCAATCTCTAAAATACTGGATACGTTAATCTTTTCAGGACTTAAAATAAGTTAAATACTTTGATCATAGAACTGTTGTTCTTAAGGTATGTTTCCTGAACAGCTACTACTTTACTCAGACGAGGACCTAACACTCGTTTCTTTTTTTTAGCTCTTACTTTATCGGCAATGATATGTTGTGGTTTCTTTCTTTTGACAAATGTACTTAATGTAAGTCGCTTTGGGGAAAAAGCGTCTGCTAAATTCCCTAAATGTAAATGTACTTTTGTAGGAATAAGATATTGGCTATTTTCATATTATTTGGATACACGTGTAAATATACCTAAAATAAAGTAAAATAATAAAATATTGGACACCTTCACCTCTTCAAGCCTCTAGAATTACACCTTATTTAAGTGCTGTAAAATCCATGAAAAATATTAAATATTGGCTATTAGCATCAAGGCAGACTGAATGGCAGATGACCAAGAATAGACCCCTGTGGAACCCCATTACCGATATTAATAGTCAGAGTTCGTCCTCTAAGATAGACATGGATCATCTTGACTGCCCTTTAAGTATTGATCGATAACATTAAATGCTTTTAGATGTATACTGTAAATGTTGTATGTTACTCCCCTTCGTCTGCCACATGTCTTCCTACTGTGTGCCCACATGTTCATCTCCATACTGTCGACTAAATAGATGAATGATGGATGAAGTCAGTTGCATATTTAATGCAGAGCCCTGGTAGGAGGTCAGACTGGCGTGCCTGGAGGAGACTAGGTTTTGGTTTTGACTTATGTCTACCATGATTCCTGTTGGCTGGAAATCCACCCAACAACAGGGGTCCCACAGCAGCCAATGGAGATTAAGTATCTCTGATCTCTGTGGTTTGATTGGTTGGGATACTGTTACTATGATTTTTGTATGATTATTCATAAGATGGCAGTAGATGTGAATAAATTATATTAATGAAAGTGTTTTTGTGCAACATTGAACAAATAGAAAACTAAGGATATTTACTCAAGAACTGCACTTACTTTACCTCAGTTTTTCAATGTTATGCTACTTTATACTTCTGCTTCACATTTAGAAAGATAATGACATAAAAAATACCATCATATTGTGATGTAGATTAAACTATCCAGTGGTATATACAGTACATTAGTTAAAATGTGCTCCACCTCCACCAGCTGTCATATTAAAATAAAGTACATGTTAGAGCATCATGATAATGTTCCAATAATATGATTTATATAATAATATCTGAATATCTGACCATTTTACCCAACATGTTCTTTCACTTTAATACTTTAAGTACATTGTTTTCTGTTAATGCTTTTGTACTTTTAGTTGAGCCTTTTTGTGGTATTTTTCCACCACTGACTCTCTTGGACCGTTATTTTACAAAACCTCACTTTCATGTTGCAAACGTAGTATGTTGTGGACAAACTGTCATCACTTGTTTGCCTAAATTGTTGTTAACCTTCTGTGTTAATTGCTTAGACAGTAGGGGGAGCCACCTCCTGCTGGGCCTATAAATTATTTATTTGTTTATGTCGGCAGCTCTGTGACAATTACAAGTGAACTATGAACCCTGCAGCTGGACACTAATCCACAAACTCCCCACTGACCTGAACACATTTAATCCGTACTGTTGAACTTGTCTCACTATCTTAATAGATGTTTTTGTCTCTGTGTGTTTTCAGTAAGCAGATGGCGTCCATGTGTTACAGTGTGCCCATGTTGAAGGTGGAGGAGTGGCCGTTACCTGGAGAGTCACTGACTGGTGACACCGTCCGAGCGCTCATCGACAGGGTCAGTGGGATTTACTATATACGAATAAGTATTTATTGTATTTTAAATCTAACTGTAGTGCAGTGCTTCCCAACCAGGGGGGCAGCTGCCCTACAAGGGGTCCTGAGATAAAGCATAGGGACCACTACATGAAAGCAATAAAGAAATCATTTTCCATCCCCTAAGGCCTCTTAAATCCCTCAAATAGGTGAAATATATTATACTTTAATATATAATAATTATACCATTCCCATAAAATCCCTAAAGAATTGGTATTTGGGTGTTTTCATGACTTTCTAAGTTTCTGAAATAAGTCAAAAATGTTAAATACATTTATCTTTTAAAGACTCTAAGAACCTTTAAAGAAGTGTAAAATAACTGAAATACTTCACTTTTGAAAGACTCTTAAATCTTTAAAAAGGTGAAATATTGGATGTTTTCATCTTTTCAGGTCTAAATATGTGAAATGTTATATTTCCACATTGAAAGGACTTCAAGGTGCTTAGAATAAGTTAAATACTAAACTACTTTTTTAGACACTTTGAAATAACTAAAATACTGGACACTGAAAATCCCTTTAAAAAGTTATAATATTGGACTCTCATTCTTAAATTAAGTAAAATATTGGATACATTCAACTCAATTCAACTACTAGAGAATACATAAACCAAAACAGATGTCAGTAACCATTCTGATTTTAATCATCATTTGTTTTAAAGCTGGTATATGTGTGTTAATTTCAGTTAATAAATCATTTGTGTGTTTCCATCTGAGTTTTATAAAACAGTTTTGGAGATGCTTTCTGTTTCCTGGGAAATTGAGGAACTTTGTTTAATTGCGCATGTTCTCATTGAAAATGGCATTCAATTCTGTTCAATTGTGAATTTTTGCACAACCGGTATTTTCTGGTGTCTGTCACCACTTGTGTGGTGTTGAGAGGAATGGTAATGGTGAGCCAGATGTTTGCAGTGTGCCTGACTGCAGGTCTGTCTGTCTGCTGGCAGGTGAACAGCAGTGCCAGAGGGGGCGTTCGATTCGTTGGCTCAGTCCTCCAGCAGGTGAGCGGGATTGCCAATGGCAGGGTGCACAGTCCAAAGAGGGGCTGTCGCTCCCCTCCACGCAGCCCCCCTCGTACTCCGCCCGGAGACAGAGAGCTGGAGGAAAACACCTACAGTCCTGGTGAGACACTCACTGCTCTTATATTGTGTAGCCTTATCTAGTGGATAAATACTTGAAGTACAAGTACCTCAAAATGTATTTCTCCTCATCCTTCCTCCTTCCAGACTTGAGGCTGCTGGTCTTCTTCCACGCCTGGGCTCCGGGCTGTGCTCCTCTGGACTCACTGGCCTGTCAGTACCACCAGGGGGCGCTCTCCATGCGTGTTTCCAGGAAGGGCCAGGTGGTCAGCTCCCTGGAAGCTGATTGGCTGGAGCTGACTGCTGCCTACTACCGTAAAGGCTGGTCGTTGGTGGACTCCTTTGTCTACTGGGACACACCTAAAGGTCTGTTTGATATCACCAACCTGGATGGGTCCAGTCCGCAGTGGAAGAAGTGAACTTGTCCTTTAATTAAGAAAAAGCAGAAACATCATAGTCTAACAATACTTAATTACAAATAAGTCCCTGAATTCAACGTTACTTGAGTAAACGTACAAAAGTATCATCAGCAAATTAACTATACTCATAACAAAATTAAACATACTCCTCCGGCACAATGTATTATATTATATTCAGTAACCATTACTCAAGAATACATGTAAGAGCTTTTTTTAATGTTTACCCATGTGGAGCCATTTAGGGTCATTTGCATACTAGTGAGTACATTGGTAGCATTGTACTGCATCATATCATATAAGCAATATTTTATGTAAACAGTATCTAAAGCTTCAAATAGCTGCAGTAAAAAGTACAATATTTCTCTCTGCAATGTCGTGGACTAGAGTAGCAGTATAAAGTAGTAGAAAATGGAAAGGTTGTACTTATTTACAATATTTGAGCTAATGTACTAGGTTACATTTACAACACCAGAGTGGATGTACAGGTTAGTAACAGTAGTTTAATGCTGATGTGAGAGGCATATGGTGAACTAAATGGAGTGAAGAAGAAGCCTTAGGTTTAAATGTTTACGGGCAACTGGTGTTCCTCCTTCTTCCTCTACCTCTTACCATTCTTGTCTTTGCTCATAAAAACAGTGATTCACATATACACATAAACTCAGTCACTTCCTGTTTTGGCTGCGGACCCCTCCCCTCCTCCCTCCCGCTGCGTCTATATTTGGAGCCGTCTTCCCGACCTCGGCGACCTCACTTCCTGTTCCTCTGCGGCGTAGCAGACATCTGTAGGCCTCTGAGAAATAAATAGGCTATAATATACACACTCACACACACACACACACACACACACACAGGCAGCAACTAGAACTCTCCACATAAAGCCTTTAAACTATTTCTAATAACTGGGTCATTATAAACCCTAGCGACATTCTCTCATTGTCATGTTTCCTTTTCTGCCAATCAGCACTAAAAGGATTTGCCACCTGACAGTAATCCATGTGGATTATGATATAAAATGATGTAACATGACAATATAAAAATGTCTACACATTTTAAAGTTGTGTGTGTGTGTGTTTCAGGCGAGCCGGTGCCCAGATCACTGGAGGGGTTGTTTGTGTATGAGGAGAGGAGCACCTCTCCTCCTGCCAATGACACCATCGTCGTGGAGCAGTGGACCGTCATCGAGGTCAGTGTGTGTGTGTGTGACCGTCATGACCTCATTCTGACGAAAGCAGTTGGGCAGGCAGTGTTTTTTGTTCAGGAGTGAGAGGGCGATAAGTCTCGTGATTAAGGGGTCAGTTCACTGCACAACATGCAAGAATTTGCAACTCTGGGAAGTTATCACGGCTCCAACTGTTTTATCTTCCATCACACACATGTTTGCATCCATGTGAACACAATATCCGGACGACCCTGCATCGTTCGGTTGGAGCTTCCTGTGTTGGCTTCCCTGTTGCATCAATGGGTCAGCTCCATTCAATGAATGAGGGGGCTGCCTTTTTACACACAGGGCTACCTGGGAAAAATACATTCTTGAGGGAACCCCGCCCCCCTGAAAAAATAACCCTAAAACTGAGTCAATAAAGTCCAATAACTTATCTGTAGCTCTTATATATGTCTGTATCGTGTTTCCACTCAGGGCACCAATGTGAAAACAGACTACGGGCCTCTGCTTCACACTCTGGCTGAGTTCGGTTGGCTGCTCACCTGTGTGCTTCCCACTCCCATCATCCGTCACGACAGGTAAATACAACACCAATTCAGCCGGCGCTTTCCTATCTCAAAGCCCGCTCTGGAAGCTCACCTTCGCTCCGTGTTTCTGTGTGTGTGCAGTGATGGGAATCTGGCCACAAAGCAGGTTGTGTTTCTCCAGCGGCCGGTCAGAGGTCAGGTGTCAGGGCAACCGAGGAACCAGGTGAGAGGAGAAGTGGGTGACAGAGATGAATGTACAGAGGGCAGGATATTATACAGTTGAACTTTACTCCCCAAGAGAGACTAGTTGGTGGACATCTTGTTCATTTGCTTTTGTTTTATTAATTATAAATATGTAAAACATTTAAAA
Source organism: Eutrigla gurnardus (assembly GCF_963514095.1). Taxonomy (NCBI): domain Eukaryota; kingdom Metazoa; phylum Chordata; class Actinopteri; order Perciformes; family Triglidae; genus Eutrigla; species Eutrigla gurnardus. The sequence continues at coordinate 8,592,365 of NC_139926.1, forward strand.
ATGCACTAAAATTAAGCTATTTTATTTGCTGTCTGACAATTTATAATATTTATAAACTTGATAAAGTTGAACGGCACTTTTCTTAACAATGTCAAGAGGAAAAAACAATAAGTAATATTAATAAAATACAATATAGGTAAATAATACCACCTACCTGTAATAAGCCAATAATAGATTACTACTAATTATTCCTAAAGAAGAAGATGGACCTTTTCCTGAATGCCATATAATTAACATTATCCCAGTGGAGCTGCAGTGAAACGCTGTCTGTGGCTACACTGCCCCCTGGTGAACAAAGTTGGAGTTGCACTTCACATAAAAGCATGTAAGACTAGGAAAGCAGATAAAGCCTGATGAAGTCTGACAAAATTATTATTATTATTAAAAGTGTATATAATAATATTCTAGTTATTTTGTTTTGAAACTAAGGGGGAAATGGAAAACCAGCTAAATGATTCTACTAATCTATAAAAAGGCTCTGTTATTTATTTTTCTTCGTTATCTGAACTGGATCCGACTCCTGTCTCTGTGTCCCTTCCTGTCCTCCAGACTTTATCTTTGCACAGCGACGTATCCAGTCGCTCTGTGAGTCGAGCGGTCAGCAGCCCCGTCCCTCCAGAGGAGCTGTCTCCGACCGCTGGAGGCATCGGGGGCTTCCCGGTGTTCGGGGGCGGGTATCCCAGCACCCTGTCCCACCTGGAGGAGGGTGGCTTTGAGCAGGAAGAGGGGAAAGCTGAAGTCACCTGTATGTGAGAAGGACAGGTGCAGACTAAAGTTGAGGTTTTAAAAGTTGGAAAAATGACCAAGACTCTGGGAAAGTCCACAGACCCTGTTTGTTACCCCCGGTCCTTTTTAGAGAGAATGTTTTAATGAAGCCATAATGAGAATGACGTATTAGATCCATGTCCAAACTTTTACGTATAGTTGGGGAGAGGAGAAGCACATCTATGGGAGACACTTTATGCATATTTCATCCCACCTTTTGATGGGATTTCCAACCTGTGATCAGTTCAGGTGCTCACAGGAAATCCCAGTACTAGAAAGCACAAGCACAGATTTCTGCACATTTTGGAAACACCAGTGGAGGTGAAATGAGGAAAAGGAGCTCTACTTTCTTTGCTGACACAGCTCCCATTTCATTACGGTTTTAATTATTTCAGTTTAACACATTTTTGTTCCCCCTCATCTCTTCACAACCTTTTTACTTTTCCCCTACCGACATTTTCACAGCCATTTACCTTCTTGTGTCAAAGTTCAAGCTCATCTCTTATACACTGAGGCAGGATGTGAATATTTATCAGGGAGTTTTCCTGTGTACTGGTACTGACAATAGTATTTCCTAAGGTAGTACATCTGTACAGAAAACAGTACTTCTCTGAGGACGGTCTGGAGGATTTTAGAGTTCTGGTGCTATGGGCTATAAGTCATTTTTCAGTGTTATAAACTGGAGACATTAATTTGAATCATTTTTATATCCTTATGTTTAATATAACTGGTGCCATTTCAGAATCATTCTGGAGATGGCTGTCTCATCATGCACACGTTTTAAAGTTTTATTTAATATTTGATCAGACACGATATGAGTTATTTTCTTCAGACAAAACTGCAAATTGCTGTTCTACAGCTTATATGGTACTGGCAATACACCTGCTACTTTCTCTGTTATCTTCATCAGAGGCGCTATATTCATACGATGACAACTGGGTTTTTTTAAAGTGGAACTCCACCGACAATAAACATCAGAATATGTTCACAGGTCTTTGGGAAGAACTACTGGGATGTGGGGTTGTAAACGCATCAGATTGTTCTGAGGACTAAAAGTTTGAAAATGACAAAAAGTGGTGGAGTTAGAAGGAAGTGAGCTGATCAGACGGCTGCAGGCTACATTAGCCGCTACTAGCTTAACAACATCAAGTCAAACCAGCGGTCAAGTGGCAGTGTGGGTAATGGATGTGCCAGGTTTAGGAAGCATGTGTGATATCTCTGGTTCTGCTGCATCGAGTTTGCTTTGTTTTTTATACATAAACTGTCCACTATGAATCTGACGATGTTAGAGTGAAAACGTTAAATCGGTGGAGTCCTCTTTAAATAAATATGAAAGGGATTTTGTTTTGCGTTTTTAAAAGGGGCACCAATGCTGTTGTATATAGATCTTATATGTTAGTGTTCTTTGTGCAAATTAGTGTTTCAGCTAATTGTGATGCATGTTATTTTGCTTTTTTGGGAAGGGAAAGGGATCAAATGCATGGAAAGTATAGTTTTAGGTATTCCTGTGATGTATACACTGCCCACGCTCTGAATCATACATGTTTTAAATGTATTCACCTCCACAAACTTTACTAAATGTCAGTATTAATATTCCAGCCTTTCCTTTTGGGGGAAGAGTTATACATTTTGCTTCCTTTTTCATTGTATTAAACACTTATTTCCCATGGTTTCAGAGTCATGTCGCATTTATGGTGTTTTGACTCATTCCAGTCCTAATGAATCCTGCTCGAATGCGTTTCACACAAGAAACGCTGAATAAAAAAATGTCCACACAACTGCCTGAATAATAGGTCTTTTTTATTAACAGACATCATGAAAATGTCAACAGTAACAAAATTTTTAGTCAATTTAAAAAAAAAAAGAAGTGGGTTTGGATTGACAAGACTCCTCCCACAAAATAACTTAATGAGGGGGGAGGGTAAGAGGGAGGTTGTGCTCCAATACGTAAATGTAGCCGACATGTCTTCCTTTCCTTGTGTTTACTCATCAAAAGTAAAAACTGGCTTAGAGCAGCTCAGTCCCATAAAGTCATGGTTTCTAAAAAGGAACGGTGAATATCAGGCCCATTTTACACAGTATTAAAATGGGGGCAAACCACAAAGCAGGATCAGATTTAGCCAACAAGCCTTCCTAAATACTCTGAAACATTTCAGAGGCCAAAGAGAACGAACATCTGACTGCTAGTACACTTACAAAGCTAGAGATTACGTTTGTCTTTGTTCACTATCACACAAGCCACACACCTACATTTGTGTTTTAATAGATTTTTTAAGTCAGCAGGCTAATTTAGTGATCCATTTCATGGAACAACCCCCCTGAAACAGGCTGGTATGCAACACAAGCGAATAGAGAGAACAGAAGCAGACACAAAATAAGTGAAGCACCATCAGAAAACATGATAGTGAATTAAGAGAGAGGGAGGGAGGGGGTGGGGGTATATACAGAGGGAGAGGGAGGCTGTCAGTGTGTGCCTTTGTCAACAATACGGGTCACCATGATTACGTTTTGCAAATCCAGCTGCTTAAAGAAGAGTAAAAAGGAAGGGGTTTCCCCCACAGGAGCAGTGTGAGAGCAGGGGCTGTAGCCAGAGACGCAGTGTGAATCTGAATAAACAGAGTGTAAATAGGATAGAAAATGTCATCTTGTCCTGCAGGCATGGCTGAACTCTGGTCCCACAATTATTTACCCCTTACTTCCTTTGAGATAGACACAGGTGACAAGGGTGGAAGGACATAGACAGTGTTACTAGACAGGAGCCTCTATACACTGTAGTGTGTGTGTGTGTGTGTCTGTGTGTGTGTGTGTGTGTGTGTGTCTCCTCGGTCATGTGTGAAGTTGTGTTGTTTTACATGTGTCTCCCTTTATGGCAGCAGCAGCTTGTATCTTTAGGCCTCGCTCTCCCCAGCTGATGAGGTGTTCTGCACTTCCTCCTCCAGAATGGGCACGATCAGGTTGTCCTTGGACATCAGGTTGTATTTCATTACGAAGCGCGTGAACCGGTGACACAGGAACGTTTCGTTCTGTACACAGAAAAGCATGTCGCAACAAATTAAACCCTGCGTCCTGACTCTAAGGAAGGTTAAAAACAGAGTTGCATCAAAGTTACATAAAGGCCTAATTCAGAAAGTCGTCCCTGACATTGGCTGGTTACTGTTTTGGGGGCCATTATTTACTAGCATGAAAATCATAGTACTTATTATAGACTCATGTAGTCCTTGTTACGGTTTTAACAAGATAACGCATCCTTTTTATAAATAATTTAAGAGAGTAATTGTATCTAAAACAAGACGGCAAAATAAAAGCATTTTAGGTGGAATTGGTAGATAAGATATATACATTATAACCTACCTCATACTTGTCAAATATCTGGCGGTGATGGAAGTAGGCATGAGAGAATATCCTATAGATGCGACGACAGACAGAGCCCAGTTTGGCCACTGATGACTCCTTGATGCTCACCCTACAAAGACAAATCAGACAATGGCAGCTGTGTGAAATGATATGTACTGAATGTAAGATAATGTGTTGTGTCTCCTAATAGCAAAGACCCACTGCAACCATGGTGGCAATAGGTGTCAGTGTGATTCAAACAAAGTGCCTGTTGGACTGCCTTAAATAAAAATCACTGAATAGACACTAAATCAGAATTAGGGAAACTTTCTGAAACTTACAATCTGACAAGCACATGCCCTTCTCCCAGTGATTCACACTTAGCTCCAAATCCTTGCAGGGTCAGCAAATCCTCACTCAGTACAGTGTGAGCTGCAATCCTCAGTCCAAAACTCAAAAATGTATGGCAAAACAATAAGAGTAGTGATTTCCACAATTCAAAATATATTTTGATCTCATATCCTGCTTGAATCCATATTTGTTGGCGTTTTAACCTTTCAAAACAGCATTTTCACTTTGGTCACAAAGTGTTCTCCCACCAAAGGGAGGCTTGCAGCTGTATTAACAAACATTGGAAGATTTCTTCAAAAAACATCAAAAGATGCTTTGAATGTAAAAAAAAAAAGAAAAAAAAAGACATTTGGTACAGTCTTAATGGCTTGGTCGGGTCCACTTTGCTTGACAAAAAGTGTTTTAGATTAAAATACCCCCAGGGCAATGTCTTACTATAATTAAAAAACGAAAATGATGGAATTTCTACAACCCTGTCCTCCAAAATGACAGACGAGTAAGTCTAATGCAACCACTGCTTATCGATCCAGTACGTTAATGATACTACTGGTTCTTTTGTGATTTTTTCACCCCAAAGAGATCAAATGAAACGAATGAAGAACAGAAGTAACATTGCTTTATTTACCTCATTCTTGAATAGCAATGGCAACAGAAATCATTTGAACAAATTGCAATTATAACCCATTTATACCGAATGCTGCGCAGCGCAACATTGCCCCTCCCGCCGGTCCAAATCCAAAATCCTATTGGATTAAGTGTCATGAAAATGAGACGAATCAACAATGCTGCGCTACGCAGCAGCCGGCAGGAGACTCAGTGCTGCGCTACTCAGCAACCGGCAGGAGGGGCAATATTGCGCTTTCAGTTTTCAGTACCGAGTACCCATCCCCTTCTATGACTGCCAGCTTCACACCCTTCCTGAAAGGGGTGACTCATAGAATCAACACACGAATTGCAGCTCCCTTTGGCTTTAAAGGCCTTGCGAATATTTTTTGCCAAGTGGCCAAAAAAAAACAATCGGTTACTGCAGGTTTAAGGAAGATGACTGACCTGCTGGGAAAGTATTTGTTGCTATTGAGAAGACAGGCAGCTCCGTCCAGCGTGTGCCTTGTATAATCAATGGCAGGGCACTGTGGATGCAGCAGGACAAAACACACATAACTGTCATTAAGAGCCACGTTTCTGTTTCACCTCACACAGAGGCAGAAATACATAAATCATGTTTAGAGCTCCATGCATACAGAGGTGATGGTAACGTAATGCTTTAAACTGTTGATGACACCAAAGTGAGTTGTGGATAAACTGCAGTCGTGACTCACCTCTTTTGGTGTCTTGTGGGCAGCACATAAAAAGATCCACTGCTCTGTGGCTGTCATCTGGGTGCAGGTGTCTGGATGGCACTCACTCTGAATGAGGAAAGACAAGCAGTTAAAATGAACTTCCCTTTAAATCACTCCTTCAAAAGGAAGGCCCTACTTGTTCTCTCATCAATGTATGATACTGAGCATGATTCAGATGATTTGACTACAGCAATTTGATTCAATCTGCAATGATGAAATTTGCATTTGATAACACTGATATGAGCTGCAATGATTTTGTACAGAACTGACTGCTATATTTTAAATTAGGATATTAAATTATTTCACTCATCCAACAGAAGACTCCTAAAGTATGTTATGCTCATGTAGGTGATCCCTTCTTCAACCACTCATCCCTGTTTGTGCAATGCCAAAACCTGTGTTTATATCACTGAAAAGACGGTATTGCGAGTCCATGAACGGGATACCGGTGATGAAACCGGTATTCCGCCCAACCCTAATATCTGTTGAGTTAGATCACGTACCTGCAGTTTTACAGCTAGTCCATTGAGCTCCAGACAGAACTGCCTACAAAAAGGGACAGAGCAAGAGCACAATTAGAAGAATTAAAAATGGGATTTCTGCTACAGCAATCTTAAATGAGATTTAAACAAAATTATTAGGCAGGGGTTACAATTTAGTTGGGGGACTGAAAGTATCTATATTGCACCCCCACACTCATAACCATCCATGCATCCCTTCCATAAACGTAAATGTTTCCTCATATGTGGACAATGTGTTTGATATCCACAACCCCTGGACACGACGGTTGAAGTTCACAAACCAATTTATATTCTTATTTGGGGTACCTTCAACTGAGTATATCACTACATTAAAGTTAGTTGAATAAAATGGATCTAGGGCGTTGTGATGAGTTTCACTTTAAATGAACCACCTAATAAAATACAATAGAATCTGTAGTTTCCCTTCATTGACTATCTGGAGAATGTATCCTTTGTTATTATTTTGAGTGCTCGTAATAGATATTTTTATTTATATTGTTGTTTTTTATTTTTTCTTATGGAGAATGTAATATTTATTTTTGTCTTTTTAGACTCCAATTCCCACATATTTATAAGGGATCCATTGCAACATCACATGCTTACATATTAGAATGTATGATATGTTATTCTCAACTTGGGGAGTCTACAATTGTCTAATTGTATTTTTCCTTCCTTCCTTCCTTCCAATGAACAAATAAAGTATTTAATATGTAAAAGAAACGCAAAATACTGTTCAACATACCTGAGGTGTTCATACTTCCACACCCCCTCATCCTGACCTTCCGGAGGCTCCAGGATTTTGTCAATATTAGAGCAATCCGATCTAATGTTCTGCTGAATGTACTGAAACAGAGCAATCAAACACACATTATTAGAGACCCACGGCAACATGATCACATTTATATAGCCACAATAACCAGGTTATCCACAATGCCTATTTTAACTGTGATTATTCTGTTCAGGAAATACAATTAAGATCAAGTTCCAACATTAACCCATGAAGGTTACACAACTGAATGTGATTTTGTAATCTTTAAAAGGCCCATCATAAATAAAGGATAGGTTCATATTTTTTCATTGAAAGACTTGGAGAGGCAAAAATGTTTACAGTGATCACTAGAAGAGATCCTAACATAAATCCAAATTTAAAGATGGTGGACAAAAACCAGTCCTGGAAATATAGTTTAGCTGAAGCTACTACAACCCTACCATCTTCCCATAAGCTCACAGACCTGGGGCTCCCAAACCTAAGATGCAAAGTTGGATACTTCTGAAATCGTTGGGCATCTTCCTGGGTTAGTGTGAAATTTACACTTTGTGTTTCTCTGAACACAGTAGAGCAATACTCAACAAAAAACCCTGTAATCTCCATCTGCTGCTGCCACATTTAGACCGCTGCATTCTTCCACTGACTGAGGACTGCGGGCACGTCCCACATACACTGGAATAGTGTTAAGGGGTCAATTCATGGCAAGTAAACACAAGATGAATAATTCTAACAGATTCTTCCTGTTCTCCTAGTGTACATGTGGGCATGTGAATATTGTGTGCCACGCCTGAAAAACTGCCCTTCAATTTTCTCAACTTATTTGGCTGTTATTGCTGAATGAAAGAAACAATCAATGCCTCTACCAGCATTACTATAGATTGTTTATACTTCGATAATATCAACCAACCACTGATCAAACTACTGTAAAATTACCTCTTAGTTCCATTCAAATGATGAGATTGTACCACCATGTATTTCTGACAGTTTGAATAGACCAGCTGGTTGGGACACACACACACACACACACACACACACACACACACACACACTATGTCAACACACCTGTTGAACAGCTAGGGTGCTGTCCATCTCCTCAAATGATTCATCCGGCCAGTTGTAGAAATCCTACACATGGAGAATCATTTTAGTCTAAACTTTAAGTGGACAAATGCGACATTGTAGCATAACAATGCTATGCAGGGTTACTACATAGTTGTAATCTGACGTTAACTAACATACATAATATCACAGTACCACGTATGATAAACGATATATATGGCGTCAAAGAAGCTAACGCTATCTGACTGTAGTTTGGTTACAGGGAAAGTTCTGGTGTGAGCATATCTTGTAAAATTTGGCAGGTATTCGATTTTCTACATCTTTACACAGCTAGACAGCTAATCTGATGCTAGCTAGTTAGAGAGCGTCAGCTGGGGTGCGACTGCTTCCTGCAAAGCAAACAGCTAGGAAGCATTTTACGCTAGGTGCTAAGGTGGCCATAGTTTGGGATCTTGTGTGAACTTAATTTACCAGATTGACTGTGTCGTTATTTAATCAACAATGGCCATCCCAAGGAGCTCCGAAATGTAGAGCTAAGCCCAATTAAGTTAACGCTACTCCAGGAGCTAGACGGGAGCAAAAGCTAACGCTAGCTAGCTTTGCCATTTACAGATCCGGCCCTTCCTATACGTTGCCCGTGTGGTAAGTTTTCGACAATAGGCGTGTGGAAAAACAAAACGACCCAAATGTCACAGCATTGCAGAGCCGCGGTGGGCTGTTCCCGGTGATGTGGAAGTGTTCCTGCGGGGTGAAAACGCACCTTTGCCTTGGTTCCAGGCCGATTCCTCCTGAGAACTGCAGTACCCTCCGCCATGACCATCTCGACAGAATACCCGGATGTTCGTCAGCCGCTGCGTTGTAGCGGCGGAGCAGGATATGAACCTGAACACGAAGCTGCACATTTAATTTTAGTTTATGAGTGGTTCTGTTTTACAAAACACACATTTACTTACAGTTTTACTTATTCAAGACTTTCAATGAAATGAGGCACATCTTAACATGTGGAAAATTGTTAATTCAATGCACTTTACTCAACCTAATTCTATTTACCAGACTATCACACTTTAGTGTCTTTTTTAATGTATTTATTCTCACTTATTTGATTCCCCTGTATACAGAATATTGGATAGCTATATCTAGAGAATGACAACACATTCTACCTTACATGAAGGTTCTGCTTTATTATCTGTCATTATAATTATCAAAGCTCTCAGAGGGACAATGTAGAAGCTCACCTGCCAAACAAATAAGTTTAACAGAATGTATTTGCCCTGGGGGATTCCTAACGGGTTAATCCAACATGACTGTATATTAATATACAGGTAAAATAAATAAAACAATCTTGCTCACTGCAGCTGCAACTCAGAGACTTAGATTAACCCACTTTAAGTGCGTCCCATGCAGCAAAAACATGCTGTTCTTTGTATGCATGTTATTTTAGCGTTCTCTAAAAATGTTGTGGGCCTATTTGAACATTTGTAAACTAAGGAGTCTTTAACTGTGTATAACAGGAAGCTTATGAATCCAATGAGCCCAATGAGCATTCATGTGTGATAAATGAGTCCCCATAGTAGCCATGTCACATAGTGAGAACATGTTTTGAAATGTGACCTCACTGTGTAAAATGACCTGTTGTGACCTCTAGGATAATCACAGCCTCATGACATTTTACAACCAAAATTAGAGACGTAGGGCATTCAGAGGATGTATGGCTTAGAAGCCTCTAGAACAGAAGTTATCCTCATTCAAGCTAAAAAAAACAAACAGTTCTTGCAGTAATCTCCAAAGATTTTGATACCAACCACAGCATGGCTTTTTCTACTGTGTTCCTTAAGGCTTCGGTGCTTTAATGTAGTATATTGGAGGGAGTTTTGACTCCAATGGTTAAAAATAAGGCAGAATCTGCTAAACAAATTGTATGAACCCAAAAAATGCTGTAACAATTTATGAGACATACAGGGAATGTCTATCATATACTTTTTCATCATAATGTTCTAAGCCAGTATACACTCTTAAGGTTCAACATTTGAATAGGAGCCTTAATAAGACATGTTCATTACATTTTGTTACCTAGAAAAACTTGACATTCAGTCCTGAGCTGCATCTCAAATGAATCCTCAGCTTTCAGGTACATCACACCACTTATATGTGACATATACTGCTGACCTGCCATCTAAAGACTAGGAGATGAAAGACTGCTTAGACATGAGGCATCAATCCAAATCCAAATATAATACATGTATTACAGTATGAAACACTTTCATTGTTAGATTAAATAATTCACAATGTATGTCCATATATATTTTTTTATCTTTAATATGTTAAAGTATGTTAAGAAGCACAAAATAGTCAAGATGTACTTTTCCTTATACCTCAATTTTATGAGTTGTATGGCTATACTTTCCGTCATGTACATATGCTACACAGACATTTGCAACATAATTCTATATTATATTCACATTACAGCTCCACAACACTTTGTACAATTTCTTAATAATATACTGTATGTTAGTCTGGTCTGTGTTAACATTGACTTGCTATTAATGATACTACTGCCACTTTATCTTGTAATTATTGTCTCCATATGCTCCTATATTTTTATTTTAGTTATATGTATACATCACTTTCTCCATGTATTTCAACTCGACAAAACTTACATATTTAAATACAGTTTGAATTACTTTGTAATGCAATCTAATGGGCAATGCTGCATTTACATGCTTCTTAGCAAAATCAGCCACAATTGTGCACTATATCTTATAGTATAAATTTAGCTTGGGTTTATGTGAGCCTTAGCTTAACTTCATGCTTAAATTAGAAAGATTAAATGAGATCAAGTGGGTTTATCTTGCACTAAATGCCCAGATTTCATTTGTTCTCGTCATTAGTGTTTCTGTTTGAGGGAAATATTGTACGTCTTAACAGTAAACAAGTATATGTGAGCAATTAACAAAAAGACAACAATCAGCAGTTCACCTTTATTATTGTAACAAAATGTGATTAGAATTATTTACAATTGCAATAACACAGAACAAAATAAAGAAAAAAAAACAGACATGAAAGAGGCAACTTAATTTCTTCTCTTCAGGGGTGATGACATGATCTACAGCAACAAAAAAAAGATGAAGACTCATTCAACGTATTTGCCAAGGATATCGCCATCACGGAACAGGAAATACTCCTAGAGGAGAGAATAAGAAAACAAGAAATTAAACAAGGAATGCCCAAGAGGAAACAAATGTTAACGGATTTCAGTTGAAACTGTACTGCACCTTGTCATCCAGGCTGACTTTAGTTCCACCATATTCTGGTAGAAGTACCTTCTCCCCAACCTTCACACTGACTGGCAGCAAGTTCCCCTTCTAGAAAAAACAAAAAACATCACACAACATGTTACACAAGCCACCTCAGAGCCAAATAATTAAAACGCCCCATAGTCATCATAGCAGATATGCCAATATAATGTTTTTTTCCCCAGTACCAGCCTCAGTATAGGTTCTCTCACCTGATTGACAGAGCCAGGTCCTACTGCCAGCACTGTGGCCTGCAGCACTTTGGCTTGAGACTTCTCCGGCAGCATGATGCCCCCCTTCGATACGGTCTCTGCAGTTAAGCGCTCCACCAGCACGCGGTCAAACAAGGGGAGGAACTTTCTGAAGGCCTAAAAGGGAGGAAATTATTAGGAAATAATGTCAACTTCTATCAAATAACCTTTTACATCTGTTACACCACCATCTAAAGCCATTATTTACTGCAGTGTTTCTCAATCCTGGTCCTGGGGACCCACTGCCCTGCATGTTTTAGATGTTTCCCTGCTCCAACACACTTGATTCAAATGAATGGGTCGTTATCAGGCTTCTGCAGAGCTTGATGATGAGCTGATCATCTGAATCAGGTGTGTTGAATCAGGGAAACATCTAACACATGCAGGGCAGTGGGTCCCCAGGACCAGGATTGCTGTAAGCACCCAATAATACCACAAGGGGCGATCTTCTCTTTAGTCAACAGTCAGATTATTAAAAACCCAAAGACAGTCGACCCAATTTACTTTATAATTAGGTTTACAACAAGCATGATCTGATGATTTGATGCAGCATAGTAGCAAAGCATATGGTACGACAAATGTATTTAAATGACAGTAAATAAATGGACAAGCTCTGGGTTTAGATAAAGTGTTTTTAAATACAAAAATCTTACAGTTAAAATACAGGAATGATTAATGAGCAGTGTAAACCGGTCTGTCGGGAAAGGGGGAGGAATGTAAGAGGACTAGGAGGAGGGGGGATTAATTAAAGACAGGATCTAAACAATAAATGAGCAGCTCCTCCACAGAGGCGGCCTTTGTGAAGTCAATTATTGCAAACCTCAAGGGTAATGAAAGTCTGCATTTCTTCATCATGTCAAATATTTCAGGCAACGTTACAAGCAGCAGCTGACTGAGGGAGGATCCGGTTTAAAACGGCAGTTGCCAACATGTCTGATAGCAGCAGATGTACAAGTGACCTTGGGGGCGAAGGTTGTTTGGGAAGAGGGTGGTGGGAGTTGGGCTGCGGGGCAAGGACAGTTTGTTGACTAATCAGTAACCAGCCAAACGAGGTGGCTTAGTCATCGTGACAGTTTAACCAGAGGCAAGGCAGGACAAGGACTACTGATGAAATACCTTAATGATAACATAGAGGCATCTTGAGGTTTTAGGAAAACCAGTTGAAAACAAACACGAAGTTGATGCTAAAAGCCTTGACTGATAATGAAACGTCCTCCAGGTTTTTTAGCATGACAAGATAACATTCAAGGCCAGTTTTTCCAGTTTACTGGAAGGTTGTCTCTGCAGTGTTAGGAGGTGGTGAGGATACAAGTTGCATAAGATGATTATGATTAGCCTCACATTTTATATTTTCAACCGCATCACTGTTCAGAGTAATGAAAATTAGATATTTTTGCAACATTCAGAGTCATAGCACAAATAAGTCTACTATAAAAGACTATTTCTGCTGCTATGTTTAGTACCTAACCTGTCCCATTGAGTATTGATATTTAGATCACTGTCTATAATGCATATATAGGACCTAGTGTTCATATCATAACGTTTATTCTGTACATAATATCTATTGTTAGCATTTATTGTAGACTTGCACCGTCTACTGTATCTGCTGCACTATTTATGTCCATACTGTATACCTTAGTGTATTCATAGACCCTTACTGTGTATTTCAAGTTCTACTTCTACTTACGTTTTACTCATAGTATTCTGAAAATCACGTTGCACTTCCGGTTAGATGCTACGCAGTTGAATGCATGGTCGTAAGGTCAGAGTCTACGTAACGTAAACCGGAAATTGTTTAAACGAGCAGGCATTTCATATTTTTCACCTTCCAAGGGCATGCAGAGTGCAGTATGCCAGAAATGTGACCAACTGGAGATGATAAGACAGTTTTAAGAGATAATAGCACCACATTGGTGTTAATGGTGGTCTGTCTGTGCAATCACTGACACTCCATTCATTCACATGTCAGTGATGAATGAATGTCACGATCAGCTATGACGAGATTAGTTTGACTGAACATGATCCCAGATGTTCCGTTTGATGATACAAAAAACAAACTCATACCAAGTGAGCAGAAATATATGTTGGACGACAGTACGTGTGTAGCTGCTCCTGCACACGTTTAACGTCAAAGCTAGTCTGTCTCATGGTCTTTCTTACGTTCAGATACGTCACGATGAAGATGAAAAAGGCTGTGTTTAGCAAATCCCCTCTCACTCGGCTTCTTAACGGCGTGACCTTGCGGATCGATGTTAAAAGGTAGCTAACGCAACATTAGCTAACTGCTAACGATAATTTAGCAGCCACATTCAGCCTGTTCTGTCCTGTCTGTATTTTACCACTTGTCTGTCTTCACTTTTAGTTATGAATATCGACCGTTTTGGACAAAGTATCTTACCATTTCTGAATGCGTGAGAAGTCTGAGAGTCAACGTGAAGCGGCTGCACCCCGGTTTCTTGATCTGACTGACGCACCGAAGGGGAATCTCTCTCCACGTGAAATATTCGGCGCATGCGCACTACCTGACCTTAATTTGGCTGTGGATTATTTTGCTTCACAGAAGATTCTAGAACACCTAACGCAATGAGCAAAACACGTTTACATTCATACGGGTTATTTCATGCGTATTAAACTATTAATATTATAGTATTTGCAGCGTTTCCCCCCCTATTCGTATATTTCAAGACGTTGCAATATTGCACAAGTCAACTTTGACCTTGCATTTTTTCCTCCAATGGCACACAAGAAAATTCTAGAAACGGCAGCCCCGGAACGAGCATTAACATAATATTCGGAATTATACAATCTGGTACTTTAGTCGAGGATTTACATTAACATTACATTTAGTTACATTTAACTTTATATATTTCATCTACTACATCTCAGAGGCTGTGCTTTTGCTGGGTTTTTTTTTTCAAAGAGCTGCGACATCACTGAAACTAATGGAGAAGAAGAATCTTTGAAAAGCTTAATTTAGCAGAGCAGAGAATCCCAGGAATCTTCTCAATTGTTCTTGCTTGATAGTAATGTGATGTTTACATGTCTGGAAAATAAGTGTTTAAAATAGAACCATGTCATATATGTTTGTAAGGAACTTTCTTACAAATTTCAATAAAGCTTGGAATTTTTTTTAAAAGCATGTCGTTGTCGTTATTCATGGTGCGGGGCGCGCCGGTACATCACCCGGATGTGATAGGCCATGTGCAGTCCAGTCTGAGGAGCTCATTTGCACCATACGGCTTGTCCTCTTACCTCCACCGGCTGTATCATTCCGTCTGGCAGACGTTCACCTTGCAGCAGCTATCAACTCTTTACCTCATAAGTAAGTCCTGGCATTTTTATAAAGTCTGTATAAAGCTTATGTGGCTTATACCGCTAGCTATGTACTTTATACAAAGGCTAGCTTTTCATCGTAGATTTTGCAATAGCTATGAGGTAACCGCAGCTTTAACTACTCATAGCTGACATTTTTTTATTCGTAACTGCACGGACGTTTGCTAAATATTACGACATCCTTTCGCTAACTGTCCCTGTAGCCTATAAAAAAGTAATCTTCGCCGGTTATTTAATTTAAAGGATCAGGAATGCCTCGTGTCTGACATGATGAATCCTTTCCTTATTGGAGTGCTACTCCCCCATAACGGTGTGCACAACTTGACTGGCAATGCGGGGAGTGTCTTAATATACGAATTTGTCGTCCGTTTATACAAATGTTGAGCAATAAATATGGTCGCTGATCGTATGAAGGGCACTTATTATTAAGACTGGCCATGGACCGTTGTGAGGCAGTCTCCACATGCTTTTTATTACAATTTGACCTTGTGACGCACGACCTGAAGAGCACACGTGGGGGTAACCAGGAACTGGTTAATCCAGTAACGACCAAGGCCATTATAAATACTAACTAGATTCCTGAGTATTGATCTATTGGCCCAGAATGTTTGTCCAGTAGAAAAACGGGTCCTTTTGATAGCTGGACACGATTTTCATAATGAAGCCAGTGTGTACTCAACTACTATACTTATCTAAAATATTTGAGGTAACTGTTCTTTACTTTCCCATTTTATGCAACTTTATATTTCTACTGTACTACATCGCAGGACAAATATTGTACTTCTTTCTCCAATACATTTTGATCAACATCAGCTTTAGTTGATTTACAGATTAACATTTGTCATCCCCTTCCTGTCCAGTAAAAAATCATGTCTCCAGATGTGTTGACTTTTAAATGTGTTTGATAAACTGAAGGATGGAGTATTTATATTTGATGAAAAGGTGACATTTTGAGATGGGTGGTTCTCGTGGGACGATATAAAAATATGAATGTCACCATTATCCTGGGCAAGCTAATTGCGTTATATATTATCCTGATAGTCATTATTTAATTAGCATCAAAACGTACTGGTAGAACTTTACATTTTGTTAAACATTTTGTTGCATTCCAGATAACATGCACATCTGTTTTCAGTGAACATCCATTTTAGTGGAACCCCCCCCCCCCCCCCCAATAATATTAAATAAGATCATAAATCATAACTCTATAATACGGCATAAACAATGATAAATTAATACAAATATTTTTCTATTTTATGCTGAATAATTTTAATGTGGTGTATCTTTTACTTATCTACTGTGAAAGCAAGCTAGACAACCTTTAATAACTACAGCAGTAAATAGCTGCATATACGTTAATGCAAAAGTGGTATTGATCCAGAAACATCATATTATAGTCTATAATACTGAAATAAACACATTCAAATCGTCCCGTTCTGTCATTAGTCCAGCTTCTGTCTTTCCAATATTTCATCTTACCACAAAAGTAACCTTTGCTGTGACAATTGTATTATGATTATAGTTGCACTTTTTTGTAGAAGGTCACTTGGAGAGCTTTGAAAATGTTTGACCATCCCTGAAGTGGAGGTTCATTCATTAATTCACTGGTGGCACATTATACCACTAGCGACCACTAGGGGCTCAGTTAACCTTTGTAAAGCAATCTGTCCTCATGTGACATTTGGTACCACAGTGCAGAAATGCAAAGTAAATTGCATGCATTTAAAACCTGTGGTTCATCACAGTGATCATTAGTCTGACGTGTTGCATAACTCTTTCTTATCTTTTCTTCCAATAGAGATGTTCCGTCTACCAACAGTCATGAAGCAGATGAGGCCTGTGTGCAGGTCGCTGGCTCCTCACCTCACAAGAGCCTACGCCAAGGATGTAAAGTTTGGAGCCGAAGCTCGTGCCCTCATGCTGCAGGGTGTGGACCTGCTGGCTGACGCTGTGGCTGTCACCATGGGCCCAAAGGTAATGTTTGTTTGGGTTATTACTGCCCTTTTCACTCATTTGTGTGACCCTGACCCTGATGGTAGAGACCCCTTTATCTCACCGCTTCCTGTCTCTATTACAGGGTCGCAATGTCATCATCGAGCAGAGCTGGGGCAGCCCCAAGGTCACCAAGGACGGCGTGACGGTAGCCAAGAGCATCGACCTGAAGGACAAGTACAAGAACATCGGTGCCAAGCTGGTGCAGGATGTGGCCAACAACACCAACGAGGAGGCCGGTGACGGCACCACCACTGCCACAGTGCTGGCTCGCGCAATCGCCAAGGAGGGCTTCGATACCATCAGCAAAGGCGCCAACCCCGTGGAGATCCGCCGCGGAGTCATGATGGCCGTTGAAACCATCATCAATGAGCTGAAAAACCTCTCCAAACCAGTCACGACCCCCGAGGAGATTGCACAGGTAAACATGATTAGTGGTAAATTAGTAGAAATGCTGAATTACTAGTAGTAGTGGAATGTAATGACATACATTTACCCAAGTACAATGTAACATACACATTAATGTAGCAGTAATATTAATCCATAATCGTATTAAAAGCTGACTGGGAACATTAAGGTTTTGAATGCAGGACTTTGCTGGAGTATATTTACAGGGAGGTGTTGCTACTTTTACTTAAATAACCGTCTTTATGTAACGAAACATGTCATGAAATGTCCTTTTTGTTTTTAAGGTTGCTACAATCTCAGCTAACGGAGATGTGGAGATTGGCAGCATCATTTCCAACGCCATGAAGAAAGTTGGCCGCAAGGGAGTCATCACTGTCAAGGTTGGTATCAGAACTTTGCATACAAGTATAAAAATACTAATTAATTTACCAAGCTAATGATTTGTTGTTGGGCATGAAGTGGATAAAACCTGTTGGTAGACCTAATCAATACATGCTCTACATCTCAGGATGGGAAGACTCTGCACGATGAGCTGGAGATCATTGAGGGTATGAAGTTCGACCGCGGTTACATCTCCCCTTACTTCATCAACACCGCTAAAGGTAACTTCGCTCATACGTGCTGGTATAACTTCATCTGTCTGAACACTGCCTATTGCCTATAAAGAAATGCAATGCTAAAATCTATTGTCTCTATTTCCAGGTCAGAAGGTTGAGTTCCAGGATGCCTACCTGCTGCTGAGTGAGAAGAAGATCTCCAGTGTCCAGAGCATCGTGCCAGCCCTGGAGATTGCCAACCAGCACCGTAAACCGCTGGTTATTGTGGCAGAGGATGTGGATGGAGAGGCCCTGAGCACCTTGGTTCTCAACAGGTAACAACTCTTATCACATCTAAAACTAGCATTACAATGCTGAGGACAATTTGTATTTAAAAACAGGGGTGCAGCTCTGAAGTATTTTTAATTGAGTATTCTACAGATATATTCCATCGAGTAATTGGATAATATGCAAGAGAGAATATATAACGGGTCTCTTAAAATGAACAAATAAGAAGCTTCTTATTCTATAAGACAAATCCATCCATCATCTACAGCTTATCCTGTATTCAGGGTCGCGGGGAATACAGCGGGGTCAGGAGCCGATCCCAGCTGACATTGGGTGAAGGCAGGGTTCACCCTGGACAGGACGCCAGTCCATCGCAGGGCCGACATGTAGAGACAGACAACCATTCACACTCACATTCACACCTACGGGCAATTTAGAGTCATCAATCAACCTATCCCCATCCTGCATGTCTTTGGACTGTGGGAGGAAGCCGGAGAACCCGGAGAGAACCCACGCTTACACGGGGAGAACATGCAAACTCCACACAGAAGGGACCTGGGACCCCCTCGCTGTGAGGCGACCGTGACCCACTACACCACCGTGCAGCCCTCTATAAGAAATATAAAATATATTATCTACAAATGGCGCGCAAGCTACAAGCATGCACAAAGGACTTCATGCTCAAATCATTGTTTGTTGATTTGTTCTCCAAAACACCAGATTTTTTAAATATTTTCTTTGTTGTTGAAAGAGTTACTTTACTGTGTAAAAAAAAAATGATAAAATATGAATAATAAAAGTTCCAGAAGTAATAAATATACGACAACTTAATTTACAGGCTGAAGGTCGGGCTTCAGGTGGTGGCTGTTAAAGCTCCAGGATTTGGAGACAACAGGAAGAATCAGCTGAGGGACATGGCCGTCGCCACCGGTGGCACAGTAAGTCCAATTTTAATGCTAAATTACAATTGTGAAATGTAACGGTTTGTACTTTACTCAACTAAAGCTAAATTCACAAGCGACTAAGCATATAAAGTAGTTAAATGTATCTCCATATTTACCAGCTGCTACATTATTGTTTGTACATATAATGCTTAAATAATAATATTCTATTCATGTATTATATCTCCTGAACACCATGAATACTTTTGGTACTTCAGATACAATTTGATGCTTTAATTTAGTACTTTCAGTTAAAATAAGATTTTGAATGCAGGACTTTAACGTGTAACTGAGTATTTCTACACCGTGGTAATGATACTTGAGTAAAAGGATCAGAGTACGTTTCCATCACTGCTACAGTGTATGAACCTCAAGTTAAATGTTGAGGTCATCTCAATGATTTTTGAATGTGATAAAGGACATGCAGATGTATCTTTAATGTATTTTATCTTTCTTCAGGTGTTTGGAGATGACACTATGAGTGTGGCTCTTGAAGACATCCAGGCTCATGACTTTGGTAAGATCGGTGAGGTGCAGATCACCAAAGACGACACCTTGCTGCTGAAGGGAGGCGGCAACCCGGCTGACCTTGAGAGGCGTGCAGCAGAGATTATCGAGCAGCTGGAGAACACCACCAGTGACTACGAGAAGGAGAAACTCAACGAGAGGCTGGCCAAGCTGTCTGACGGAGTGGCTGTACTCAAGGTACGTCTCAAACTAAACAATACCGTCTGCTTTGCAACCGTCATTTTGCTCTATAAAAACAAAGTTGTGATGCTCTCCATCTCAGATCGGAGGAACTAGTGATGTAGAGGTGAATGAGAAGAAGGACCGTGTGACTGATGCTCTGAACGCCACACGGGCAGCTGTGGAGGAGGGTATCGTACCAGGTGGAGGCTGCGCCCTGCTGCGCTGCATCCCGTCCCTTGATGCCCTTGCAACTGCCAACTCTGACCAGAAGATCGGTGAGTAAAGCACACACGGGCTCAAATGCAATAAAACTATTTTATATAATCAAGGAGTTGCTTTCAATCTGGAATGGAAAACTGTTCACGACTAGCGTACAGCTGGTAGCAGTATTTCTTCTACAATCTTGCACACTTCCCACTGCTGACAATTGACTGTTGTATTTGTATTTTTAGGGCAGTGGGGGAAGAAGTACTCATATATTTTACTAATAGAAATAATGGTAATGGCACAGTATAGAAATATTCTGTTCCAAGTAAAAGTCCTGCATTCAAACGATTACTTAAGTAAAAGTACAGACGTAAAGTGTTATGTTAATCTATTCCATCACAATATCACAATAGTACAGTCGTTGAGTTTCATCAGAATGAAAGTTTCATAGCTTTTTCTCTGGAAATGCTATAGATGGGATCCATTAATAATGTGACTGTACACATGATTAACTAATCTTTAAGTACATCTTGTGTAAAGTTACTCCTTATAAGTTTTGTTTCATAGCATATCAATACATTATCCTTCGGTGGTTGTGAAAATGCAAGACCTAGTACATCTAATATCTGGCAAATGTATTTGCATCATCTTATTCCACGTTGATGGTCCCAGTAAAGCTGAATATGCTTTAAGAATCCAAATTCCTTTCCTTCCCAACAGGTGTGGAGATCATCCGACGGGCGCTCCGTATCCCCGCCATGACCATCGCTAAGAACGCAGGTGTAGAGGGTTCGCTAGTGGTGGAGAAGATCCTGCAGTCGCCAGATGACATCGGCTACGACGCCATGCAGGGAGAGTACGTCAACATGGTGGAAAAGGGCATCATCGACCCCACCAAGGTACGGCGCTCATTCATTGTGGATGTTTAGAAGAGACATAAGAGGCCACTGATGTCCGCTCCCACCTCACGCTGATTCTGCATTTGTAGCTTGGTCAGAGATCTGAACTGACTCAACACTGCCACATATTGGTTAAGAGGCTAAGTGTTGTATGTTGGACAGATTTTAAAGCCTTGTTGAAAATGTATGCTTTGATATTTCTGATATTTGGTTAAGTTTAGTTAAGTTTAATTGAAAATGATCATTTCTTCATTGAGGCCTGAATCATGATTTGAAAGTACAGGAAGCCTATTGTTACAACCACATTATTCTGGCTATAGGGTTAGAAAAATCTGGTTAAAACTTTGGAGCAGCTGATTTTACAACAACCGGACTCATCTAATGCAACACTATCAATAATCTGCTATGTGCTTTAAAAATCTACTGTTGGTCGACCTCTATTTCAGATTTTGTTGACTGATAAAAGGAACTAATTCTCTGATCTCTCATCTCTTCCCTACAGGTGGTGAGGACGGCCCTGCTGGACGCTGCAGGAGTCGCCTCCCTGCTCTCCACTGCTGAGGCCGTGGTCACCGAGTTACCCAAGGAGGAGAAGGAGATGCCAGGAGGCATGGGTGGTATGGGTGGCATGGGAGGTATGGGCGGTATGGGAGGTGGCATGGGCTTCTAAGCCAATCCTCCTGACTTGCTGTACAGACTAATATTGGCAGAGTGGTGGGGGTGGCTGAGGAGAAATTCTGCAAGAAAACTCCATCCACCTCCACCAAACTTTGCCCAAACTGACTGGCCGTGCTGAGTATGTTGGAGCTGCAAATGTTCGATGACCCCATCACCCTTCCACCACTTCAGACCATTCTGCCTCCTCTCGTAGGGTTTCTGGAGGAGTCGGCTCCATCCACCTGTACTCTACTCAAACGCCTAACCAGAAAGAATCATGCTTACACAGATCTACATATTTACGTACAGATTTCATAGTGAACGTATTGTTGATGCTCTGTATTACTACAAAGAGAGCATGAGAAAAGATGCCTAGCCAGGATTGTGTCAATGTCCTTTTTGTTTGTATTTTGTTAATTCTTGTTTTTTTTTAAATCTATATATATCTGTAATGTTTTGTTTCCCCCAGCTAATAGTATGCAAGTTAAATCCTGTCATTTGATTTAATAAAACTAATTTTCTTACAGAGTATTTTCTGTGACTTTCTCTGAAGTGACATTAGATGTCATTGTACGTGACCACAGTTGGATTAAGAGTGCCTAAAATACCAGTTTAAATAACACCAGGGGCCTGTTTTAAAACTGTCAAATTTAAAAAAATGTTTACTGAGACGTCTGTGGGAGTCATTTACATGCATGCAGCATTGTGAGGTTTTTACTGAGCATCAGCCCGTACTTTGTTTGTGATCGATTTCACAATAAGAAATGGCTGATTGAATGTGAGGTGCCACTCAAGTTACAGAGCAATTTGGACCATTCAAGGTCTCGGCTACAAAGTCTAAATGTGAAAACGTGTGCTGTTCTTGTGCTGTTAAACACTTTTCCCTCATTCGCTTTAACTACTAGTCAGAAGCCAGAAATGTTTTTTTAATAAAAACACGGGACATGATTCCTCTGCAAATAAAGCAAACAGCAGTGATCATTCAACTTCTGTTTTGTACAATGTAGATGATGATTAATGGTGATTTTCTTTCTTTCTTTCTTTTTTATTTAATAAATTCAATTGTTCAGACGTGTTGGACACTGAAGTTATTTTTAAACCATATTTTAGATGCTTTAGAAAGCCGGGTTTTCAGTGGAGTATTTTCAGCGTTGTACTTTTACTTCAGTAAAGCATCTGAATACTTCTTCCACCACTGCTGATTTACTATTTGCAACATGAAACATAAGGAGTTTCCTTGACTCAACTATAACATATGACTTTGCTTTGGCAATGCAGGTCAAAGGTCAAACATAACATTTGCCATTTGGCAGCGGTGACCTTTCCAAACCTTATGACTGACTGAGATGCAGCCATGCCCCGTACCACTCTATTCTTACCACTCACATGATGACCCTATTTCTGTCTAGCCAACTGGGGCAATAGACCCCCTTCTGTGTTGAGATAAATAAATAAACATCAGTCAGGGTTTTTTGTTGAAAAAATAGTTTATGAATCATGCAGTTGGTACACCTTTCTTAAGCCATTCAACACAATCATAATTTACACAACAAATCCTTATAACCATCCCATGAAACACACACATTTTCTTTAAAAGCAGTGTATAAGTATTTCTTACATGTTTGTCAAATTAATATTTACACTTAAACTAAATAATAAATATGATAAAACGATTATAATGTTATATAATAAAAGAACAATGTGCTGCCAGTAGGCGGGGAGGCACTCTGAGCGGTGTGGGTCGGACAGCTGGAATCATGGAGGTTTCAGAGCGCCACTGAAATCCTGACTGACCAGACATGTCAAGGTGTGCGACCCGGCCTCCGCCTGACCAGCCAGTTCAGAGTTCAGGCCCTTTGTATGCACAGTGGCTACACACTGGTTGCTTAGCATTATGAAT
The DNA here is from genome assembly GCF_963514095.1 of Eutrigla gurnardus. Lineage (NCBI taxonomy): Eukaryota > Metazoa > Chordata > Actinopteri > Perciformes > Triglidae > Eutrigla > Eutrigla gurnardus. Next base: position 8,615,898 of record NC_139926.1, read on the forward strand.
ATTTAAATTAACACCTACGTACTGCTGATATTGCACACTTTGCTGTATTATTTAGCTTGAACTCTTATGTCCAGCATCGTTCCCCTAACAATTACAAGAGCATAGTATATGTAACATGAGGAAGAAGAAAACGAAGAAGAAGAAAACACCGTCCCCTACTAAAGCAAAATAAACGTTCAGCACCCTTTAAGCTGTGTGTATTACTGATAGTTTACAGCTAATTGAAGTACACCTGCAGTCATTTGTACACAATCCTGACTGCATGACTAGGTGGACTCAATGATGCTTTTTATTGCTGCTGTTTGCATTCCTCCCGAGACAGATTAAAAAAATAAATGCACTACAGGAATGCATTCATCTTTTTGGGGGGTTTTGTACCAAATGAGCTACAACTGCATCCGTGTGTTGCATAATGAAAATAAACGACCCTTGAATGATACCAGTGACACTGTGTCTAACCTGCCCTTCATTCTTAGACATACCGTACGGTGGTGACATGGTGGATGTGGCATTTACTTTGTTTTTTAGTATGCGTTTAAACATTAACGTATTTAGTTGCTTTGTGCCCTTCACACTGAAGTCATCACAGAAAAGCACCAGGGTTTTAATACAATCTGGACCCTGGTCTCGGCTGGTACTGCTGCTTAAATCATCACGGCGTCTGTAGCTCACAACATAATAGTTGCCCTCACTCTAACCTCTGTAACATGATAGGTTATGACCTCAACTGTGAACTGTAACCTTGTACTGGAACTCTGCTCATTGTGACAAACGAGCTTTTCTCATTAGCTTCCGACGAAGTCAATGGACAGTAAATTAACCTGGAGTGATGTTATATCAACGAATACAGTCTTTTTCAAAACAAAAGTGCCAAATAGTGCCACTTTCTCAGTCCTCACACACTGAATATAATCCGTCTGCACTGAGCTCCTGACTCCCATCAGATGTGGGTCGGCTGTCAGAGGAAGTATGCTGCTCTGTGTGTCTGGCGACCCGAGTAAAGGTTGCTTGAGAATGCAGTCAGACTTGTATGTGTTGACCTGGGACGAGCAAGCAACTGTCTGACACTTGAAGCTTCGTCGACCCCACAGCTTTACTGCAGCAGTCAAAATCCTGGAATCTGTACATTAACATTTCTTGCCTGCACTCTTGCGTGGAGCTTGAAATACCCCATTATGAAGTCCTCCATACTGATGATTTATCACCACACTGCAGCTTCCCATGGGGTCACTTATCCTCCACACCAACATCTTTAAAAAACGCTCCTTCCTCTCATACAACAGCAAACAGCCATTGTTCTGTTTGCATCCCAACACAGGTGATATGCAATTTCATCGACTGCACATCCTGTTTTTTCAAAGATATATACATTTAAAGTGTCTTTTTAAAGCAGCTTTTTAAAATAAATTGTGTTGCAGTGGTTGCAAAGATGGTGGTTAGAGCAGTGTAGTTAACTATTATGTGTAGCTAATGTTTACAGATGTGATGACATACAATGACCAACAGCACTGCTAGGCCACAGAAACACTGTGACTATGAACTCAAGTTTCACAACCAGGCGCAGATTGTTAAGTTCTGATAATGGAAGTGAACTGAAATGGAAACCAGTGACCATTTGTTTTTAGCACCAAGGTGAAAACGAGCTGGTGGATCCACAGCAGTTATTAAATTAAACAAAGAAAACTGTTGGTAATAAACTTGGTTGTTGCTGTGAGAAAGGCACGGCAGTTTTCAGTTAGAACACAGGTGGTCTCTTCTTCCTCTCTACACTCGTCTCATATTTTTTCTTCTCCAGCATCAGGCATTGCGTTTGTTTGTGTATCTGTGTTTGTGCAGCGCTACGTGTGGTGGACCTCGTGGAACATGAGCTCGCGAGGGATGGCCGTCTCATCGCCATGCACCTTGGAAGCGCGACGCATAAACGCCGAAACCATCTGCTTCACCACCTCGTCGAAGAAGACATGAGCTAGCTGGGAATGGAGGAGGGAGCGAAACTCGAAGGAGATCTGAGGAGAGGAGGGAGGATAAAAGTTAGCAGCTGTTTTTTCATTGCGTACATATGTCTCAGAGTTTGAAACTGATCCAATGAGAAATACTTGCAGCTGCACACAAGCTCAGACATGTGCAGAACCCATTATCACACACACACACACGCACACACGCACACGGCATCTACTTACAGAAAAATCCACGGTGCAGGTACGAGGATATCCCGGGAGGCCAGGGCTGAAACGCCAAACCGTCTCCAAGTGGTTGAACAGTTTACCATCTGAACAGGATGCCTGACAAGCAACATAATTTACACGCCAATTTCAATTAGTTTGCTGCAAAGAATGAAAAAAAGAGAGAGTGACTTCATGAAGATGCCAAAAATCAACCAGGTATTTTGGGGGAAATGTATACAAAATGAAGCACAAGACATGGACCTTAAACATTTTACAAAGTGTAAACATCATGTAGCTTCAAGTAAAAGCGTGTACAAGCCGATACAGGGTATACTGTATGTAATACTGTGTGTGAATAAAGTATGGGATACAATTATTTTAACAACTTAAATTTACTAAAAGGAATAATTCAACCATAAAATGATTTCTATATACATTTCTCCACCCATGTAACCTTGAATTCCTGGAGAAAACAGCTTTTCTCGCATGCTTCCACGGTGAACGAAGAGTTAAAGAACGGGAAAAAATGGAGTGATGAATGGAAGTAAATAGGGGCCGCGTTTAACAGCAGCAAAACTATTTAAATCATCCGTTTATAATCTCTCACACAGCTCCTGCATAACCAAAGTCCCATTTATTCAGTCGTATGCTCACTTCTTCTTAGACACATGCATCTTCGCTAAAATATTCCTAATTTAAACTTTTCCGCACTCGCCTGGACTCTCATGATCAAGCGTGAGAGTTTTTATGCGGAAGAGTTTTTTCAATCGTCGGTTTTAGTGAAGATGCATGTGTTTGGGAAATAGTGACCATAAAACTGGATAAATGAGACTTGGATTAACCTGCAGGGGTTATGTGAGAGTTTGAAAACAGGTCTTTTGATATAGTTTTCTGTTGTTAAATGAGGCCCCGATTTACTTCGATTCACCAAGACCTTTCTCCCTTTCCTTTGAGTCTTTGTTCACTGTGGAGGCATGCAAGAAACAAAGTTTTCAAGGTTACACAGGCTGAGGGTCATTTTGTAGGGGAATTATTCTTTTAAGGGAAGATAACACCGGATAGCATGGGAATGACAAAAAAAACAAAAACAGCATCCATTTTACCAGCCTAAACGTAATGTAAAGTAAAGCTGAAACATGTTGCTCTCTGCTGATAAACCCTGTATATTCATTTTATTTGAACAAACACTATGAATGGTGCTCTGATGACACGCCGTAGGCAGCTGCACTATTCATAATCATTTTCTTTTCTCTCACAAGACCACTGACTGTTTAACTTATCTTGTCATCTGCTGACGTCTGCATTAGCAAACATGGGCCAGGAGGCAGTGACTTACCTTGACCAGGTGGGGGCGCACTGAAGTGATAAGAGAGGTGTAGTTCTCCATCACAGGTGGAAAGCCCACCGCCAGTTTGGCCTTGCAGAATCCGGCTCGCTTGAACACCACATCAGACTTCTTACACCAGGGTACAAAGAGGCGGTAGTTTTCCACTCCGGCCACCACCTCATAGATCTCCTGCATTGAATACCTGAGGAGTCGGGGATGGAGAGAGAAAGAGCCATAAGCTTCAGTGGGTCTGCACGACAGGAAGCAGACGGAGGTCAGTGGCTGTGACATAACATGAAACACTAAACAAGGCTGGCACGGTAGAAGACTCATGATCCAGTTAGGTCTGAAGCAGGTCAATGAGGAAAGAGAGGGGGGGAGAAACAGACAGACGGAGGAGGAAAGAGTGCAAGACAGAAGATTACACAACAGTGAATAAACAAAATAAAGGCATGATGTAGTGAATGAGACAGATTGAGAGTGTTTCCCACAACACTGTTACATGACTGCATCACTGCAGCTGGGGGAAAATAGCTGCAGCCACCTGCGTCTATTTATACAAACAGATTTAGTGATTATGACCTCTCTATGGAACACAGGAGGACATTTAGTGCGTCATGCAGAAACGCATATGCAGGGTTCCAGACAGGGCACAAGCAATAAAACAGTCACTCTTCTCACATTCTAACTTATGATTTGTGAGGGCTGTGAACACAACTTCCTCTATAAGCACACACACGATTTAAAGGTGCTAAATTAGAAATTCAGAGCATATCTATCGCCTTGCCACAGCTCTCAATATGGTGATGGCTGAGCCGGCGGCTCGCAGCTAACGGTGCTAACAGACAAACAATGGCAACAGCGCTTGCAGTGTTTCCCTGAAACCTTTATAGAGTGCTTTTCTAGCCTTTTCTAGGCGATTTATGCTACATGTCTACATTTACCCGTTCACACACACATTCATACAGTGATGGCAAAGGAGCTGTCTGCCCATTAGGATCTAATCTAATCTAATCTAATCTCACTCATTCATGCACGGTCACGCACCGATGGCACAGCCTTCCGCAACAATGCCATTGGTCAGGGTGGCGTTATCAGCTGTAATCGTTGAATGAGCCGTTAGCTTGCCAGTGCGGCTCACTAACATGCACTAAAAGCGTGGCCAGTCCGGCTATGTCAACAAAGCACCAAGAAACTCGGATTCGACACAGAGGGAGATTGAATTATTTCTCTGTTCAGATTGACATTACTTGACTTTACACAGCAAATTGCTATATTATGCTTTAATATTGTACATACATACAGTATATGCCCTATGTATCACACATATATGTGGTTCTTACCATTAACTGTTTACTCTTTGGCAATGGATATATTTTGGATTTGAACCGTACCTGTGTGGCACTGTGCACATTTGTTTTTTTTTGCACCCAATTGACAATCGTTATTGTTTATATTTTATTTTTATTTGCACACTTTCCTACTTTGTACCGCAACTTCCGCACAACAATTTTCCTAAGAGATAAACAAAGTTATCAAATCAAAATTTAAGAAGATTTTAAGTTATTATAATGTGAATGTGCTGTTTGCTACATGCTGTAAAGTGTATTGATTTTATTTTTATGTTAACAACAACAATTAACAAAGACATATTGACTTCTCAAATTAAACCTTAATATTTTGCTGAGTAGAAATGCCAAAGAGATAAAAGACAGTGAAAATGATATATTAAAACTTTCTCCAACAGCCCTGACTCACCCAATGATGCGTCTCTCTGAGTACTCCTTTCTCTTGGAGAAGGAGTCGGTCAGGCTGAAGAAGCTACGAGCAGGTAACACGACGCCACGGCCAGGCATGGCTGCACCCAGCAGGGGAGTTACACGAGTCATTAGGATCCCACATGACGACAGGTATCTGAGGACAAAACAAACAATATTCAAACAAGCTAGTTTTAAAAAAAGGTGGAGATTTTAATTAATACTTCAATAAACCACTAAACAGGGCACAAACAACACACTGAATTCTGTTTTGTTGTTTCTACAAAAAATGTTGGACAATTTGTTTGTTATCATTTATTTTCTAGCTTCAGATAAATCTTAAACTATTTTCCTTAACAGAAGTGTGACAGGACCCTCTCTTGTTAACAGTGACTGATTTGTCCTGATCTACATCAATAAAAAGCTCAGTGTTCATTAATTGCTGTGAATGAGGAATAAAAGACTACAAAAACAAGCTACAACATAAGCAGTTATTCCTGGGAAACAGAATGGTTTACATGGAAAGCCTTGCAACAGCTGCCAAGCATTTGTCATTAAAATTAAATGGGTGAGAGATGCCAGCAAATTAAAATGGAACATGGTCAAGTGCACCATCTTTAGCTTCGGAGACCTCAAACACAGCTTTGACAACACAACTATCTGGGCTTGTTCAACCCTGTTGGTGACTGCTTGCCTACATTTCAAATATATGTACTTTACTTTTGGCCTGGGGTAGAAACAACAGAATTAGGTTAGGCAACTCTTTTACTAACTTTTCAGTACACCGAAGTCAATGTCCTGCCAATAAATAATTGTTTATTCAAATATCAATAAGTTAAAGTAAGTTTAGGTGTGTCTGTGCTTCAAGGTTCTCACTTTCAATTATTAGTCTAGTAAGAGTGAGAGACATCTAACCATGAGCTGCTGGGGTGTGTGTTGTAAATTGTAACACAGGTCATGGGAATTACTAGTAATAATGGACTGTCTTTACATAGCACACCAAGGGCAGTGAGCCCAAATGTTCTAGTAAAAACAAAATGGAAGTCCAGTGTTTTTGCACTACAGTTCAACCCTGTGCTGGAAGGTAATATCATGGGCTAAAGTCAATCAGCTGGAGTATTTTGACAGTGGTTGATCAATTCATTGTTCAATTGCCACAATTTTGACAATTAATTACTAACCATTAATCAAGCAAAAATGGCAAGCAAACTCTTAAAATGAGAGGATTTGCTGGTTTTACTGGTTTAGATATTTAATACATTTGATCGGACAAAATGAAGAAATTGTAGTTGCAACCGTCACCGGAATATCACTTTGACCATGAATCAAACTTTATAATAATAATAATACATAGTAGTTATATTCCTCTTTTTCTATAGTGCTGCTTTACTGATTAGTAGGTATCAGTGAGATAATGAAAAAAGCCCCGGGTCAGATCTTCTGGAACACCATGAATGGGAGGACTCCATTAATCCCGGATGGGTACAAACTGGCATATACCCTCCACAGAAGCTATGATTGATATGATTGTTCGAGCTATTATATAATTCAACCCAGGTCCTGCAGACTAATCACCACTGGGGGGATTTGTCAAACCATTTGATTTATTCTTTGTTTTTTGGATACTGTGGCAAACTGAATTGTCTCCCAGGGGCAAATAAAGGTCTTGAACTTGAGGGTCACCAACTGTAACACCCTGTTCCTCAACAACCCTGGCTCAGCTCACAGGGCATGAGTTAAGATTTAATCAGCCATCGTGTCACCACCATTTAATGTGATATGACAAGATCCATGTCATCATCGGCTTAAACCCATAAAAAATATTCTGTGCATCTCATGACCTGCTGTTTGGAATTCCTGTCCCGTTACTGGCTTGCTGGCCTCTTAAAGGGAGCCCATTCACTACTTACTACCTGAAACGTGATACAGCTGACACATGGCACTGACCTCAAACTGCCAAGTCCATGTACTCTATGTATGGGTCCAAATATGGAGAGCTGTGGTTGAGAAACTTGGACTAGAGAGCAAAGAAGGAGGACAGTGTGCACATCAAACCCCAATGGGGTGCAGACGCAGGACAAAAGGGTAGTTTGCACACCAAATACTGTAAACCCCCATATGTTGCAAAGGTAATGTTTCAACCATCAAAGAAACTGTTCAAATCACCGACAAATGCATTCTTTGATCAACCATTCTTTTTCTGTGTAAATTACCACCTTCAAAGACATTGTACTAGAGGCATTCCTCACCTTACACCTGGCAGTCATCATTCACAAACTTTCCTGTGTAGAATTTTAAACCCCAGACAAAAATGTATGCCAGTAGATATTGCAATACACCACAGTCGCAGCAGCTGATACATGTTTAAAAAACATCCTGACATTGTTTCCATAACTTTCCATAACTCCCTCCTGGACGGTAAGAGGGCAGACTGCAGAATGTAACTGCGCCCTAGTATTTCCATTTTCTGCTACTTTACACTTTCACTTTTACAACTTTTCAGGGGGCGAATTGTTGTACTTTATATTCCAATACATTTCTCTGAATACTAGTCTACTTCTATCAATGACAGGCTGATTTCTACGCAAGACTTGAACTGACCACAGGCCAAGTTGTGATGTTGGAGGAATCTTGGTGTAGTTTAGTAAATTTACTTCACACCACAGCTGCGCGTTAGCATGTTTCTTAGCCTTAAAAGCGTGAGTAGTGAGGATGATAAGTCAAACACGGTCCAGGAATAGCTATGTTCGTAAATGTTGCTAGCGTGAACCGTAATGTTGACAGCAAATACATTTTTACCTGTATATCTTTGGTGCTGACGCTACTTTAAATTTGCTTGTGTCTTTCCCTTTCACTTTCCATGTTTAGTCGAGGTTTACAAGTTAAAATAATTTACCTTACGCTGTTCCTAGTCTGTATTTCCCGGCTGGCTGTCAAAGGTAACTGTTTGATGCACTCGGCTACTTTTCTCAGGCTCCGACCACCTCTCGCCATCGTCCCTTTCTTTGACGGATTGATCCAAGTTGACAGGCAAGCAAGCGACCACAGATTTGTCCCGCCCCCTTACCCCCGCACTCGACTAATTTCGGCCTCCCATTGGATAACCCGTACCCGAATCAGCGTTTTAATTGGGCCAGTCCTATTGTTCGTCAACCGATATTTCTGACGTTTGTGCACACCCAGCACTGTCACGAGATACTTGGCTCGTGTTTACCTTGTACACTCAAGTTCAGCGCAGGCTACTTTAAGATTATACACACACGTACAGGCAGTGGGATCATTAACTTCCAAGTTTACAAACATTGCCCACCATATATTCAGCTGTTATTTTATGTCACTTAGGCCCAATATCCAATTAAATATATTGATAGTAGATTGAGAGTACTGAGATGCTTTATATAATTGAAATAGCTAATACCACACTGTTAAGACTTACTTAACATATAAGTATTTATCAGCAAAAATAAATCATACTGTAGTAAAAATGTTCTCTGTCAGTGTGTGATCATTGTGATGTTTTGGGGTATGTTGCATTGTACTGCTGTAGATGTTTGAATTTGAGATCATTTTAACTCCTTTATATATTTTGGGTGGTTTAATCTACAGCAATGTATTCTATTCTATTCATGTGTTTGTAGCATACCACATCCTTAAGCTTATCAGAAACATGTTCAATCACTAAAGCTGTCAGCAAACGAGAGATCATTTTCCTCCGTTTTCCCGTGATAACGAGATCATTTTGAAGTTCGGTAAAGTTGGAAAGATATTCACAGAGTCGAACTTCCGGGATCAATAAATCAGAAGTGAAACGTTTTTCAAACACAAATGATGCCTCTGACCCACCGTAATATCATAGACTACGAGCTACAAGGACCAAGTCTGCCCACTCGCCCGGCTGCTGGCTGCGCATAGAGATCAATGAAAACGGATGAAATGATCTAGTTATCACGAGAAAACGGATGAAAAGTATCTCGTTATCACGGGAAAACAGAGGAAATAAAATGTATGTGTGCATGACCATTTAGGGCTTCCGTAGTTTAGGGCTTCTGTAGAGATCGGCTTTAAAGCGGGCGGAACAAGATACAGAGGATTAACATACTTCCGGTTAGAGACACGAACAACCACCACCAAAATGGCGAAGATCGCCAAAACCCACGAAGGTAAATTACTTGCATAAAACCATCAAATAGCATATGTCTCGGATTACTCTTCACATTATTATGTGTATGAAATTATCTTATACGTGTTACAGTGTGTGGAATACTTTCAGATGTATGATTTGGTCTTAAAACACGATAGGGTGAAGGCCGCGGTACGACGCAACGCGGACGGCTTAGATAATGGCGCTGGTGGCTAGCTTTTTAGCTTGCTAGTTAATTTGTGTGTATACATGCAATCTCGCCACCAAACTCATCGAATTGCTAAATTAAAATGTTTTATGGTATAACTAACTCTAGTTGATCAAATGTAGCGTTATTTAAATGCTAATATGCGTCTCGTTTTGCTAACCCAGTTAACGGTAGCATAATTTCAACAACACCACTCAACCACACGTTACACAGGTTATGTGCAGTGAAATGATTAGCTTTTTGTGCCACGTTAGCCGTTTTCGCCCTCGTACCTTTTGTAAGCAGAAAGTATTCAAATAATTTGTTACTTAAGTAACGTTGAAAAAAGCACTCAATTTAAACTCCCGACGGTTAGTATACTCAGGAAAGTGTAGCCTATTAAAGTGAAAAATGTCGACGCAGATGTGACTGTTCTGATATGCGCGCGCGCATGTGTGTATGAATGTGTGTGTATACATTTACAATAGATTAGTATTTCCAGTTCATTAGTGTAAGATCTGGATTTTACTGTTGTAACGTTAGTGGTGGAAATCATTTTGAACTTTTGTATTACACTACAACTAATAATTGATTTCATTATAGATCAATCTGCTTAATTTATCTGTTTATCTATTGAAGGACAATCTATCACCATTATTCAATACAGTATGCACAATGGAATGCAGTTCTATCCCATTTGCTGCACAAGAAAAATTAAACAGTAGTGCACTTTGCTTCGTGGGCTGTGATGATCTCAAGGTCCACTAAACATCATCTAATCCCCACCCTTCCTCCTGCGACCTTGATGAGTGTATTTAGTCTTTAGTGCTCCAGTAATAAACACAAAAATACTAATGTAAGACGCAAATGTAACAAAATGCATGGGAGCGACTGGTATGTTTGCCGTTTAATATTCTGTCTATCTCCTTATTGTTTCTGCTGCAAGGTTTATTTTATGATAAAACATTATATAAAATCTTCATTTGGTTTGTGTTGGATAACATTTCCCTAGGAGTACAGGTACTGGAAATTAGTACTTAAGCACAGCACTTGAGTAATGTACGTGTGTTACACCACAGCTTGTTGTTAATTAGTGTTAAACTGATAATTATAGTTATTTTTGTACTGCACGGGTGGCTGTTTGGGCAATTATGTAAACTCTGTCCCCTCAATTTTTTTTTCTTCATTACTCTGTAGATATCGAGGCCCAGATCCTGGAGATCCAGGGGATGAAGGCTACCCTGCTTGAGGAAGGAGATCAGGGAGTGGGCCTTGACTCCACTGGCTTTTTTGACCAGGAGATCTATGGAGGCAGCGACAGCCGCTTTGCTGGATATGTCACTTCCATTGCTGCCAATGAACAAGAGGAGGTGAGTGTTTTCACACCCAGGGCCAGTGGGGGAAGAGGTACTGCCCAGGGCATGGATGTTTACCTCCTGAGTAGTTGCACAGTGTTGCCTTATAAACTAAAATCTTTCTTTATCTAAATAGTGTCAAATACTGTTACTGATACGTTTTTTTTTACTGTAACTTTAAATCACAATTCCACATTTGTTTTGGGGGTTATCTTGATGGCTCCCCTTTGCCTGTCGCATATGAGCTAGGAGTGTCTTTCCATTTTGGTGAGATTAAACTAGACTGCTGTTTCTTTCCTTCCTCAGGATGATGAAGAGGATTCATCGACAAGCTTGCTGGGTCAAAAGAAGCCAGGGTACCATGCTCCAGTGGCAATACTCAATGCCATTCCTCAGTCAGACGAGCAAGTATGTGTTGATTTATTATGTCTTGCACACATGTATTTATCCTGGTGTTCTTGCTGTCAAATACATTCTGTGTGGTGTCAAAGTGAGTTTTTTTTATGCCATGCGATGAAGCAAAATTCAAGCAATATAGTTTTTAATTATTATTCTTTGAACCAGGCCTTCTACGTTTTTGTTTAGAAACACACTTACACCCTTTCTTTGTTTTGCAGTATGACCCATTTGCAGAGCATCGTCCACAGAAGATCGCGGAGCGGGAAGATGAATACAAAGCCCGGCGCAGACAGATGATCATCTCACCTGAGCGTCTCGATCCTTTTGCAGATGGTAAATTTAGCTAATTTTTGACTTCATTACACCTTCCCCATTTCCTCCCCCTTTTCACGGTTCACTTTTTTGTGACCCCCATGACTACAAATGGTTTTACACCCATAGTTTTGCTGTTTTAACCCTTCGACCACAATGCAATAGCTTGCCTCCCAGACTGATGCCTTCCTCGTGGTCAATCCTCTGTGGTCCAAGAACAGTTTGTGACATTGTATGTTTTCCTCCTAATATATGGTCTACATTTGTACCACCTTCCAACTTTGCTGCAAATGTCAGTATGGGCTCAAAGTTTATTTTCAGTGTTCCGGTTTGGAAAGTTTTCTTTTTATGATCTTTCGTGTGCAATATAATAAAGTGAAACCCACTGCAGGGATACCATGCTTTTCAGTAGGAGTGGCGGTTAGGTGTTTCATGTTCAAGGGGGGAATTCACCTAACAAACGTGGGGCGCAACTGGATTGTGTGTGTGAGTCGAAGGGTTAACAGTCCCATGTGAGCGTCAGCCTAAATTATGATGGGAAAGGGCAATGTCCTTGTTGTCGCCCATAAGGATGAAATGTAAGTTTGAGGGTTTGCTATGGTGTAATCACCTGCCAGTGACTGGTGCTATGTCATGCTTTGCTCAGTAAATTATGACAAATAACTTACAGATGGAGCTTTTAGATCCCAAGGCATGCAGTAGAGAAGACAAATCTTGGTCCCTTTGGCATAGTCAACTCTGGATCATTAGGGTTACATCTAGGTCATGTAATGGCATAAATGTCGTAATCAGGCCTAATTTGTCTTCTCAGGTTCCCTTTGGACTGTAATATAAGCGTCCTGTCATAAGTTAACCACCTCTGTTGGCTTGTCAAACTTAATAAATCCTTGGGCCTCAGCACAAGACATGACAATTTATGATAGTCGTTCCCAGCTTTTATTACAGATCTGAAGATGAGGCTTATTGGGGTTTAGATTATCTGTATTGTCATGTAGGAACCGTTTTATAAATTTGCAAAACTTCAAACTGTGCCTGGAAGTGTAGATCCCTGCCAGAGCCTGAGCCAGCTAGTTTCTTTCCATTTTTATTGCATCTTCACTTCCACTGACGATATGAGCTTAAATGGCCTGAATGCTTCAGGTTTGGTCTAGGTAGGGCATTATCTGAAGCCTGCATGTAGAGAGAGTTCGTTGTACAAAGTTGTTGTGTTAATATATTTTTATTTTACAACTCTCTCTGTAAAATAGAAATATGTTATCAAGAAAATTGTGTACCACAATACCACAGGCCCATACTAACTGTCCTTAATTTCTCTCCTACAGCAGTACTGCTTTGCCAGTCCTGTACTGCACTCTGTTAAGGGTGCAGCAACTCATCCTGTGTAGGTTATGGGGATCACAGAGAACTGTGCACTTGTCAGTTTGGTCAGGGTCCACTGGCTGCTTGTTTGGGGCCTATGAGGGGAATCAGATGCAGCCCAGCCACAACAAGAGCCCCTAAGAGCCTCTTAAGTTTTTTTTAATTTTTTTATTTGGCTTATCAAATTCCTACAAATTTGGATAACATTTCCCTTGCATTCATAGTGGAACATGACTGCCCATCTTATTTTATCAGTCACCTCTGTCCTGTACTTTATAATAACCAGTGCCGTTATGACGAGTCAATGTGGCTCTGGCATGTCCTATCATCATATCTCTGACAGATGGGCTGAATTTATCAATGATTTTTTGCCTAATTTTTATATTTAAATGCCAGAGTAGATGCTCATGTTTTGTGCAAATGTCATTCCTAGATGTAGCCTCAAAAATCTTGACATCATTTTTATAGGCTAGTATAAACAATTGGGAATCATGGTCTCTATGATTTTTATTTTTGTTATGCCCCAAGAAGATCCTTGTTTTTTGAGTGCCGTAAATCATTGCAACACAGGTGGTATACTGTTGTGTGTGAGTTCAAACCCTTTTCCAAAGTGTTACTAATGGTAAAGAGACATTTTCTAGGCTTCTTTTCTGCCGGTTGAAGTCTGACTGCAGAGGGACCCTTGGCAGTGAAAGTGTACGTATTCTGAAGAGCACAGCCCAGGACCCCTGCATCAGTGATGGCTATAACTTCTTAATCCACTTTAAGAAAACACCACAACCTCAGCTCTTCTCTCAATGCTATCTGCTTGTTTTTCACTAGAATGCTATGACTGTATGTAAGAAAGACAAATGTATATTTGTATGTAATTCAGTAGGAATGTTTTGTGAATCAGCTGTTAATAAAAAGGAACGTAAATCTATCTGTTTGTAAAGAGAGTCAGGGTTAGCTGACTGTGTTTGTGCTTACTGTGTTTGTAATAACGTGGGTCCCTAGAGTCTATACTGATGAGTTTCCTATGTTCTTGTTCGTGCTCTCTCGCGCAGGGGGCAAAACACCGGACCCCAAGCTGCAGGTCAGGTCGTACGTGGACGTCATGTTGGAGCAGAACCTGTCCAAAGAGGAGGTGAGCAGCTGTCCACTGTTTTTGTTGACTGCCAGCTATTTTCAGATGGCCTTCATATGAAGTTGTGACATGGTTATCTAATAGAGTCCTGTGTTTTTGTTTTATAAAAAACAATTCTGGTGTTTTTTTCTTGTAGAGAGAGATTCGTCAGCAACTGGTGGAGAAGGCCAAAGCTGGGGAGCTGAAAGTCGTCAACGGGTCCGCTGCCGCCCAAGCTGCCGCCAAACGTAAGCGTCGTTGGGATCAGACCGCAGACCAAACCCCCTCTAATGCTACACCCAAAAAGATGTCCAGCTGGGACCAGGCAGACAACTCTGCTGAGGTAAGCTGCTCAAGTTTTGGCCTCTTACTGATTGATGGATAACTTTATGCGCCTTGTAGTTGCAGAAAATATTGTGGTTGATTCCCTGCAAGTACTGAGTATAATGTGACTTGATAATATGAGGAAATCCTGTGACAAATTGCAACTATTCAGTTGTAGTTTCTGTTTTTAATCTAATGTTCCTGGTCCGTGGTAGACTCCAGGACACACCCCAGGACACACGCCCGCACACACGCCTTCAAACAGCCGATGGGATGAAACCCCTGGCCGCCCTAAAGGCAGTGAGACCCCGGGGGCCACCCCTGGTACCCAAATGTGGGACCCCACTCCCAGTCACACACCTGCTGGTGCTGCCACACCTGGTAGGGACACACCTGGCCATGCCACGCCCGGCCATGGCGGAGCCACAGGAAGCGTACGCAAGAACCGCTGGGACGAAACCCCAAAGACCGAAAGGGAGACCCCTGGACACGGGAGTGGCTGGGCTGAAACGCCACGCACAGACAGAGGAGATGAGTCGGTGGGCGAGACTCCAACCCCAGGGGCCAGTAAGAGGAAGTCTCGGTGGGATGAAACCCCTGCCAGTCAGATGGGATCCTCAACACCATTACTTACCCCAGGAAAAACTCCCATAGGAACGCCAGCTATGAACATGGCTACTCCAACACCAGGTATATAAGTCTCAACTTTTTGTTGCATTATACATTTCTCCTATTCTTTCTGCTTTTGCTCCTTTTTTCTTGTACACGACTAGAACTTATGTCTTGTTTTATTTGTATTCTGGTATTTGGACAATTTCCATTATATTCTGCTAATGTGGTTCCATCTTTTCTATTAGTCACATGAATCCTCAAATCCCTTAATGGGTTTGCTGTGTTTTTAAAGTCGGGTTCCTATTCTGTTTTCTTCAGGTCACCTGATGAGCATGACTCCAGAGCAGCTGCAGGCCTGGAGGTGGGAGAGGGAGATTGATGAGAGGAACCGGCCTCTCACAGACGATGAGCTTGATGCTATGTTCCCAGAGGGATACAAGGTCCATAGCCCCTTTTTTTTAAAATTGATTTAATTTAATTCTCTTGTGGCAAACGCATGAGAAACTATCATTTAAACGTCATCACAGTACTGATGTTTTGTTTTTGTCGACAGGTCTTGCCCCCGCCAGCAGGCTACGTGCCAATTCGCACTCCAGCCCGCAAGCTGTCAGCCACACCGACTCCCATTGGTGGCATGACGGGCTTCCACATGCAGGTAGAAGACCGCACCACCAAACAGATGAATGACCAGCCCTCGGGAAACCTCCCCTTCCTCAAACCTGATGACATCCAGTACTTTGACAAACTGCTGGTGAGCATGACATTTTTGCAAAAACTCAAGTAACTCAAGTACAAAACCAAAACAAACGATGTAAAACCAACAGCTGGGATGAAGTTCAACATGTGTGTTAATGGCTAGCTCTCTTTTTTTGTTTTAGGTGGAGGTGGATGAGTCCACACTGAGCCCTGAGGAGCAGAAAGAGAGGAAGATCATGAAGCTGCTGCTGAAGATTAAGAATGGAACTCCACCCATGAGAAAGGTTTGTCATTATTCCCTTGCTTTGAGTCCTCATATGATTTCCTATATGCCCCTTTTTTAAAGCAGTCCCCACTTGCCTTGTGGTATAAAGCATGACAATGGTACCTATTGCAAGATCAAACCCCTGTACTGTGTGTGGCTGCAGTGTGAGTACGTGCGTGCTAAATCATTTCCTCTTTGAGGAGCTGCTGCTTTCAGTAGAGGATGAAGTGTAGACCATCATGCTCTGCTCAGAGACAGACATCATCAGATCCGTTGAGACTGACGTCTGTCTTACTGATCGTCCCCCCCCCCCTCTCCTCTCCAGGCTGCTCTCCGTCAGATTACAGATAAAGCACGTGAGTTTGGAGCAGGCCCCCTGTTCAATCAGATCCTGCCATTACTCATGTCGCCCACCCTGGAGGACCAGGAGCGCCACCTTCTGGTTAAAGTCATTGACCGCATTCTCTACAAACTGGATGACCTGGTTCGACCATATGTACACAAGGTAGGCTCTGAGTGGGAAAAGATCAGCAGTATTTTTTGTGGATTGTGTGTGTGGGCAATTTAACTAACTATGCTCTGCGTTTCCAGATCCTGGTGGTGATTGAGCCCCTGCTGATTGACGAGGATTACTACGCCAGAGTAGAAGGCAGAGAAATCATCTCTAACTTGGCAAAGGTAATGTGGGGCACTTTAAAGACGTTTTTTACACGCACTCGGCTTCCTGCGAACTATTCTCGCCTGTTCAACCAGTCCGTGGTTCGGATCAGGGCTAGTCGTTCGCTAGATTAACACCAACACGAGAGCTATCAGACCTGACTTTGAAGTCTTTTCTGTTCTCAACCTGCACCCGTTGGTTACAATCAGTTATTACATTGACATCATTTTGTTATATTACTTTGATAGCTATTAAATGTTTACCACTGTTGACGGGAAAAACTCAGTATCATTATCAGTACAGTGCAGACTTTGAATGAAAACAATTACACAGGATGTGCAATTAAGTCTGCCATATGGATTATATATTTTATTCCTTTTTATTCATCATCTTTGATCTTACTAGCAGATTTTAGGTCTATCATTTTAATTGCCTCTTTAAATTAAGTTAAATAAATGTTGAAATGAGATGTATAAGTGAGATCATATCCCAAAATATTATGTAATTACTGTAAATGAACTAGTTTAAGTGTATTAATGAAGTGCCTTGTTGAAACATTTCATTTAGAAATCATAAGGTTTTTTTTGTGATCAGTCTTGGACTTCACCTGGTCACTTAACGGCTTGAGATGTGACTCAAGATGTTTTACTTTCGACTTCTTCCTTTCTGTCCCAGGCTGCTGGTTTGGCTACGATGATCTCCACAATGCGACCCGATATCGACAACATGGACGAGTACGTCAGAAACACCACAGCCCGAGCTTTCGCTGTGGTGGCCTCTGCTCTGGGCATTCCGTCTCTCCTGCCGTTTCTCAAAGCTGTGTGTAAAAGCAAGAAGTCCTGGCAGGCCCGTCACACAGGCATCAAGATCGTGCAGCAGATCGCCATCCTCATGGGCTGTGCCATTCTGCCCCACCTTCGCAGCTTGGTGGAGATTATTGAACACGGTCAGTCACAACACACTCTGATGACACATGTAATGACAGTGAAGATAATCTTTGAAGAATCTCAGAGTGTGTGCAGTTTATATGGTAGAACTTAATTTATCCCAAGGGAAATTGGTGTGCAGCAGTTGCATTAGAAAGAGTGCCAATACAATATCGGTAAGGTAGTTTACCTAAATAGTTTGAAGTGTTCTCCTGATTGCCAGCTAGAATCTTGCATACTTTTGTATTATGTATTTTTTTATTTTCACTTTAATTTAAGCCGTCTGTAGCTATAGTTCATACATGTCATATAAACATAGTTTTACTGCCTGGAATGAAATGTGTTCAAGCTCTGACTGTTGGTTTTGACTGTGTGATGCCACAGGTCTGGTGGACGAGCAGCAGAAGGTGAGGACCATCAGTGCCCTGGCTATTGCTGCCCTCGCCGAAGCTGCTACACCCTACGGTATCGAATCCTTTGACTCGGTCCTCAAGCCGCTCTGGAAGGGCATCAGACAACACAGAGGAAAGGTAAGAAGTCCATTTTTTGGAGGGAAGATCACCAGCACTAAGCCTGTGTGACATTTTGCTTTCTATGTCTCCTTGTCAGTAGAGATCACATGAAAGACCATTAATACTCTGTTGGGAGCATTAGACAAATGTATTTATTATGGTTTACAAGCCACAATCCATGAGTTTGTGTATTTCTCTCTTTGTCAGGGTCTGGCTGCTTTCCTTAAAGCTATCGGTTACCTGATTCCACTGATGGATGCCGAGTATGCTAACTACTACACCAGAGAGGTGATGTTGATCCTCATCAGAGAGTTCCAATCCCCTGATGAGGAGATGAAGAAGATTGTACTCAAGGTAAGGAAGGAGAAGAATAACGTATCTGAATTACTTCTGTTTCCCCAAACCATGCTTGAATAAACAAAAATAAAGCCTTTTGGTCAAGAGGTCCAAAGAGCACCTGAACTACTGATTTACAATATGTCACTGCTGCACATCGTCAAAAGATTGAGATGTAAGCTGCTTCCTGCGAACTATTCTCGCCTGTTCAACCAGTCCGTGGTTCAGATCAGGGCTAGTCGTTCGCTAGATTAACACCAACACGAGAGCTATCAGACCTGACTTTTGTCTTGGCTGTTCTCAACCTGCACCCGTTGGTTACAATCACACATTCTGCTTGCATGACTTGCATGTATATATTTGATGGATGATTTGATGGACAGATTTTTTTTTTTGTCTGTACTTTGGTGCAAGAGGTTCAAAGAAGCAGTTGAACCCTGCAACCGCTGCATAGCTGAGGGGCACCACAGTCACAGTGCCCCTTGGTCTGCAGATTCCCTCCATTGTCAGTTAGACAGCTATGTGACAGGAGCCACTCGCTGCCACTGTCAGTAATCAAACTCGCTGTCACTCACTTGTGTATCTATGTTTGTAGCTTAACTAATCTCAAAGTGTGTTTGGGGATCAATGCGTCTGATTCTGTGAAAGCAGGTGTTAATACTAGTTAGCTAACAACACCTGACTTTAATTGTCAGACAAGTTGAGTTGCCTGCAGCAGAATGGCTGTATCATGGGGGGAAATGCATTAGCTTTGCCTCCACAGTTAAGCTTTCTCTCTCATGAATTAGGCTCAGCTCAAATGGATCCATGGCACCTCACATCAATAGGGTGCAAAGCAACTCGATATGAAATAAACTGTTAGGAAGTAGTGTGCACTTATAGAAAACCCTGATGAACCCTTGTTGGTGTCCTCGGTTTCCTTCTCTGACCAGCCCTTGTGTTTTTCTCGTAGGTGGTGAAGCAGTGTTGTGGCACCGATGGTGTGGAAGCCAACTACATTAAGACTGAGATCCTGCCCCCCTTCTTCAAGCATTTCTGGCAGCACAGAATGGCTCTGGACAGACGCAACTACAGACAGGTCAGCCAACACACGGCCCTCACTCAAAACCCCACATTTGAAATGTATTGCACGCTATTTACTCACTCACAACACATGTATATCTTGAAGTTGACATTCACAGATGTCAAAGACATTTTGCACCACACTTGTGCTCTACAACACCTGAACTACTGATTTACAATATGTCACTGCTGCACATTGTCAAAAGATTGAGATGTAAGCTGCTTCCTGCGAACTATTCTCGCCTGTTCAACCAGTCCGTGGTTCAGATCAGGGCTAGTCGTTCGCTAGATTAACACCAACACGAGAGCTATCAGACCTGACTTTTGTCTTGGCTGTTCTCAACCTGCACCCGTTGGTTACAATCACACATTCTGCTTTAGTGACTTTCATGTATTCATTTGATGGTTGTTGATCCTCGGCACTATCATGATTTTTATTATGACTATTTTCACTCTTAATAATTCTGCTAATAAAACAGTTTTGTGGTAGATTATATTTTGCGGGGGTTTAAGGAACTTGAGCTTTGACACAAATCCTATGCATGTTTTTAAAAAGTGTCTCTCCCCCCTGAACAGTTGGTGGATACCACAGTGGAGCTGGCAAACAAAGTGGGAGCGGCAGAGATCATTTCCCGAATCGTTGATGACCTGAAAGATGAGGCGGAGCAGTACAGAAAGATGGTGATGGAGACCATCGAGAAAATCATGGGCAACCTGGGTGCAGCTGACATCGACCACAAGCTGGAGGAACAGCTGATCGACGGTATCCTGTACGCCTTCCAGGAGCAGACAACAGAGGTGAGAGGAAATACACTTTAGAACGGTTCCAACAGCTTGCAAAGTCTTTTTCTAGCAAGAACCGTTTTCTTAATTCCATCCCATCTTGTTTTCTTCCAGGACTCTGTGATGCTTAACGGTTTCGGCACAGTGGTGAACGCCCTGGGTAAGCGTGTGAAACCCTACCTGCCTCAGATCTGTGGTACGGTGCTTTGGCGTCTCAACAACAAGTCTGCCAAAGTCCGTCAGCAGGCTGCCGACCTGATCTCCCGTACCGCCGTGGTCATGAAGACTTGCCAGGAGGTAAAATTCTACGAGGACACACAGACGATCACTTATCCACAAAACGTATTTTGGAAACTAACGCATGTTCCATTTGTCCGTCACTGTAGGAAAAGCTGATGGGTCACTTGGGTGTGGTGCTGTACGAGTACCTGGGAGAGGAGTACCCCGAGGTGCTGGGTAGCATCCTGGGAGCACTGAAGGCCATCGTTAACGTGATTGGTATGTCTCCTCACTGCATCATCAACAATCACTAGGTTTAATTTATAAACCTGTTTAGCTCTGATTCTGATCTAGAAAAGGGCTAACCCTAACCCATTTTTCTCTGATTGCAGGTATGCATAAGATGACCCCACCGATCAAAGACCTGCTTCCTCGTTTGACTCCCATCCTGAAGAACAGACACGAGAAGGTGCAGGAGAACTGTATCGACCTGGTGGGCAGGATCGCTGACAGGTAAAAAAACAAACAACAAAACGCTGAAGTTATATGGATTGAAATGAAGTGTGGATCATTATTAAAGTACATGTATTGTAACTTCTTGTGTATATTTTAGGGGTGCTGAATATGTGTCGGCCAGGGAGTGGATGAGGATTTGTTTTGAACTGCTGGAGCTGCTGAAGGCTCACAAAAAAGCTATCCGCAGAGCCACTGTCAACACGTTTGGTTATATCGCCAAAGCCATTGGGTGAGTCCCATCAATATTCATAAATGCCAAATATGTTTGTACTTATATTACGCAATCGTAGACGGTACCAGGCCTTTATTTTATAGTAGGCTTATATTGGAGACCAACCTTTCTTTCTAATTTACTCTGTTTTCATAAGTTCAGTGTTTTTCTGTTAAAACAGCCTCAATACTTCTGGATAGGTTACAAATTAAAAGCCCTGTAGCGTTTCAGTGGACAGAATGCCTTCATTTTCTAAAAAGGCTACTTTTGTGAAACATTTGCAGGATTGTGTTGTGGAAAATTCTGTGATTTGCCCGTTTCTCATATGGTAGTTTAAATGTAGCTACTGTCATCTTATGGCATTTGTAGGTTACTACAATACACAGTTTGGATGCGACATTAACACATAAACTGACTGCAATGGGACAACAAAGCTTAAGATGATTAATTAATAACAAAGAACTGCATGTTTTTATATTGTAGAATTGCCTACATTATGCTTAGTTGTCATGCACATTACATGAGGCACCAGGCGTTAATCCTCTGTTTGTTTTCCCCAGCCTGTAGTTGGGGCGGACCTTTTATTAAACTACTGGAATTAATTTGAGAAAATACAGAAATGAAATTAATTATATCGAAAATAATGAATCATTAAATAATGCAAGAAAGTACTGAAAAACTGGTATTCCATCACACATTCATACTTTGTGTGATAGTGAAATGGTTATTAAAATGCATTTTATGTGCTATTAAATGTCCTAAATTTAACTTGGTGGGGCTAGCAGAAACCCTGTCATGGTCTGTTTATATTTTAAAATAAACAAAACTTTCCCTTTTCTCTTAACTCTTAGCCCCCATGATGTCTTGGCCACTCTGCTCAATAACCTGAAGGTCCAGGAGCGTCAGAACCGAGTCTGCACGACCGTGGCCATCGCCATCGTCGCAGAGACTTGTTCACCGTTCACGGTGCTGCCGGCGCTCATGAACGAATACCGCGTGCCTGAGCTCAATGTGCAGAACGGCGTGCTCAAGTCCCTCTCCTTCTTGTTCGAGTACATTGGAGAGATGGGCAAAGACTACATCTACGCTGTCACGCCGCTGCTGGAGGACGCACTCATGGACAGGTACGTCTGAAGCAACGGGTTTCTATATTCTCAGTTCCCCTCAACTCACTGTGAACAAATGTGTTCACTGTACACTATTATTTTGGATGAGTTGGATGAACACGTAGTTTGTGGTTTATAATTTCTGTTGACCCTGTTCATGCATCGCCCTGCAGAGACCTGGTCCACAGACAGACAGCCAGCGCGGTAGTCCAGCACATGTCCCTGGGCGTCTACGGTTTCGGCTGTGAAGACTCCCTGAACCACTTGCTGAACTACGTGTGGCCCAACGTATTTGAGACGTCGCCTCATGTGATCCAGGCGGTTATGGGCGCCCTGGAGGGGCTGAGGGTCGCCATCGGGCCGTGCCGCATGCTGCAGTACTGCTTACAGGTACGGACACCCACGACCATCATGGAGAAGCTAGGTCTTAGATTAGATTAGAAAAAGTGAGCAGTGTGGAAAACGATAGAAAAGCCTGCACCCTAGAAGAGGAACATGAAAAGCTGTTTTATTTTTGATGGACTTAATAATTGTTAATTATTAAAAAGTAATTGTGTTTTGTGTATATTAGATAATACCACACACTTGTAATGGGATCTCAAATTTGAGAATTGCCTTGCTTTTGGTGCTACTTGATTGGACAAAATAAATGCATTTTGTCATTATTTTTAATTGATTAAAAAATTTATTTGTTTAAAATTAATAATTTTTTTCACTCTTGAAATGAAAATGTTGGATTAGTTGTGATTGTCAAACCCAAAAGTCATTGTGAATGTGCCTCTAACTGTTGCGTTGCTCGTATCTCCAGGGTTTATTCCATCCGGCCAGGAAGGTGCGAGACGTCTACTGGAAGATTTATAATTCCATCTACATCGGCTCTCAGGACGCTCTCATCGCACACTACCCACAAGTCTACAACGACGAGAAGAACATGTACGTCCGCTACGAGCTGGATTACGCCTTGTAAATACAAATCTGTGTGCCCTCCGCTTTGCTGTCCGTCGTCGTCTCTTAACTCTGACCGATTCAGTTTTTATTTAGCAACAGTGATGTTTCCCAGGGTAAAAGTCCAACACGGGCCACATTCAGCCTCTGTTTGATGCCACTTAATTCACCCTGATTTGAGTAATGAGCATGAAACTAGGAGAAATAAGAGGAACATTGTAGAGTCTGTATGTTTTCTTTTTGTTTGTTTTAAACTCTTTTTGAGTGTTCCCTGTAAGGCACCGCTGAGATCAGGCAAGCCTTGATATGAAGAATGCAGAGCAAGTCATCACGTTTTAAATATTTGGAAAAGTTTTGTTTGTGTGTAATGATAGCCCTCTGTACCGGCTGCTCCTTTTACGCACCCTCTCCTCATTTCACAACTCTGTTCTTATTAGATCGTTGCTTTATTTAACCGAATAAAATGTTTGTGTATAAAAACCCAATGTGTGTGTAACAATGAGTTTTTATTTTATTCATGGAACTTGAACCATTTATTGTTCATGTTCCTTTTAGATTCTTCCATATTTCAGACAGCCTCGTCTGCCCTTCAAAGGGTAAAGCGTACATCTTTGGAGTTGCTAGTTTTTGTTGGGGAGGATCCTTCTTATCCTGCTGAGACACAACAACCAGACGATCTGATAGGGAACTTGGAGCTGCTGGAGGCCTCGTCTACGATGAGCTCATCCTTCACCTCAGATGTAGTCAACTATGTGACATAATGGAGGCAGCACAAATGGATTACATGCCACAGTCCCCTTTTAGCAACTACTTTTAATTTACAAGAGTTGTGCAGCAGTGAAATGTAACAAAGTACATTTAATCAAGTACTGTCCTTTTGAGGAACTTGTACTTGAGCATTCCCATTTTATTTATTTAGACTTGTAGTCCACAACATCTTGGAGGCAAATGTGCATATTTTGCTGCACTATAGTCACTGCAGATCCAGATTATCATTATCAAATATAATCAACTAATCAATGAGATATATTCGAGGGAACTAATAGCCACACAGTAGTATAGAAAGTGCTTTAAATCAGCCTCACCTTTGCCAGCTGCGGCATTGAAGTGATGATTAATAAATGAGGCATTCTGCATAATTAGTACCTTTAACTTTTGCTGCCTGTTTCAGTTTGATGCTAATGCATTTATACTTTTACTTCAAGAACATTTTGACTGCAGGACTGTTTCTTGTAAGTAGGAACGTTGCAAAACATTACAAATGAAAGAGTTGTCAAAATGTATTAACAGAAAAGGTAGTCATTTAAATAATGTATGGTCCCTTTCAGACCATTTTATTATTATAGTATTATTGTGATAGTATTGTAATGCTTTACAGATGGAGGTGGAGCACATTTTGGCTACTTATATACTGTTGGTTAATCACAGCACAGTGGGATATTTTATAAATTCATCATGTTTGTTTAGATATTTTGAATCTATAATAAAAAAAATACAGAATTTGCTTCGAAGTGTAGGTTTGTTTCAATCATATCTTTTATGAATTACTTTCCATGAGTAATTACAAGTTCCTCTCTTTGGGTATAAATGTGGGCTGAAGACAATATTCACCACGGTTAAGGCCAGAGTCTTCATATTACCGGTGCATTAGCGTCACTGTGCCACTACAGCATCGCCCCCTCTGTCCTGTAGCTGTGGAATAAATTGGGAATTCGCTTGCACTAAATGAAAAGGATGCATGAACGCTCATTGACTCACAATGGAAAAAAACCTCCCCCACTCTCCCTCCCTTGCATTCACTCACCACTGCTGCTCAGCCAGTTTCATGTGCTTTGACCCAGATTCCCTCAGCAGAATGTGGGTCTGCTAATCTGAGGAGGAAGTGTGTGTGTGTGTGTGTGTGTGTGTGTGTGTGTGTGTGTGTGTGTGTGTGTGAGGCTGTAGCAGAGGGATATCCCTTGAAAACAAGAGGCAAATGTGTGTTCATACTGTATGTACAGTTCAGGAGTTATTCATGGTTCATAATTAATCACATTCGGTAGAGCAGCATCTGATCTGACCCAGGTCACCTGTCACCATGTTAACACGCTCAAAATGGCAATTCTGCCATGCAGATGTTTATACTGTGTCCAACAACCCCCCTCCCCCCCCAAAAATGAAAGAATCTGGGAGCCATTACATTTTAAAACCAAGTTTTGATTTTGTGCCAAATGTGAGGAGATTTGACAGTAAAGTCAGTAGAATACATTCTTTGGCCCACAGATATGTGTACCAAATGTCATCTATCCAATAGCGAAATAAGACTATCATAAAAGTCCCTAGGTTACACTTTATTTAATATTCTATTTAATCAGGGGAAAGTCTAATTGACCCATTAAAGAATCATAAAATATTAAAAGAAAATCAGCAGAAGGAATCAACCAATCAAAACATTTAGAGCCAAGTCAGATATGATTGCTTTTAAAGAGAGACCAGGAACAAATCTGCAGAAGTAGGTTTTTAAAAGTATGAGTTTGCAGCCCGATGAGGTCATTCCAAAGGCTCTATCACCTTCATGTGAGAATGTGGACCTTGGAACAACCAGGAACGACACATACAAGGATTTCAGAGTGAACAGGCCATATTTTGTACCAAGTAATGTATGTTGAGATAACTCAAATCATCAACAAAGTCAGCAGAAATCGTCCTCTGGGGATCACCAACAAAGTTTCATTGCAATACAGATGAGATATTTCAGTCTGGATCAAAGTTTGAAAGTTTTGATTTCTTTTGAATCTTCCAGACAGTAAAGAGACTCTTCAGTTTCTTTCCCTTTATAACCTTAGGAGTGTGTGTGTGTGTGTGTGTGTGTGTGTGTGTGTGTGTGTGTGTGTGTGTGTGTGTGTGTGTGTGTGTGTGTGTGTCTTGTGTCAACACTGGGAGGTTACCTACCCGCCCCCTGGGGGGATGACTGTAATTAGAAATGTTTGCACGGTGAAACATGGTGTACAAGAAGTGACACGAGCGCTGATGTAGTAGGGTAATAAAATGGGATTGTAGTCTATAATTTCCAGTTGAGGATGATGAATATTATGGAATGCAAACATACTTTAAAAAGCTTTGAATTATATTATATTATAAATTCTGTGTTCTTATAACTACTCAGTGTTTTATATTTTTAACCATACATTTTCAGATATCTGAATGTTCTTTCATTTTGTTGACATATTAGAGTCAAATATATTTAAACAGGAGGAGAATTTTGGATCATGTTTTATGGAATAAAACGTCTAAATCTGTCTACGATTGACATATGAACAAACCTTTCTGAAAACACCTTCAGAATATAGATATGAATGAAACTGGAATAGTTGGTGAATGTCAGTGTTAAGTGGAGATTTCTGGCTAAGAGGATGAGAAAGACAGTCATTTTGAGAAAAATGCCTTGACCCTGAATACAGGATAAGCAGTAGACGATGGCTGGATGGATACATATTATGTTATATTGTATCATATACTGCATGTGAATAAGGTAGAAAAACAACAACAAAACATGGATAAGTCCTCATATGAACCAGCCCAGTCTCTTGCAGGGCTGTGTGCTATCTGTTAAAGCATCAGTCTTTCATGGACCATGTTTTATTACTTTTGGAGGCTGCAGTTGCCTGTTATTCCCTCCGTGTCCAGTGGAGGGCACCCGCGAGGATATGCTGGTTGTTGTTGATGCTGAGGAAGCTGCTCCTCCACTTCTGCATCTGAGAGGAGGAGGAGGAGAGACAGGCTCCAACTTCCTGTGTGATCTTCGTTCAGCTGGGTTCAGCCTGGTTACCTCTCCGGGAGGCTTGTGGCTCTGCAGACCGGGGAGGAGGGAGACTTCTGTGGGTGGTGTATGGCTCGGAGAGACTCCTGGGAGCCCCGTGCACCGCCACCACCAGCAGCCGCAGCAGCAGCGGCCATACATGTGGATTGTTTTGGGTCAAACCGTTCCTGCTCCCCCCTTCCCTCCGCCTCCCCGCGGATCCGAGCGGCCGCCTCGGCTCAGCAGCGTCGCCGCAGATAGCGCGAGCGGAGCGGGGCTGCTCGCCCTGGTTCTCGCGCCGGCCTTCATCACCATCACCCGCCCGTGTGTCCGCTAGAAAGCTACGAGAAGCCGCCGCAGACTGCTACACCCACGAGTCCCGCAGGAAGTAGAAACGGACGCAGGAAGGAGAGGCGGAGCGGGGCGCAGCATCACCCGGCGCGTGGTGCTGCGGTGTCGGAGGGAGTGGATGAGCAGCCGGAGCCGACCCAGAGATGGCTGTCCTCAAAGTGGCCGAACAGGTAGACCCGCTAGCTGCTAGCTTAGCATCTGAACATGCAACACATTTAACGCATCACCCCGCTGCTGTTTGGCACAAACGCGTTTGGGTGTCTTTGTGTCGCCTCTCTGGGCTCAACTGAGAGGAAACGAGACCTCGTCTCTGTCCCGCGGACTGAGCTGATAGAAAACAGCCACAATATGCACCTTAATGTCCTTGTTTTTCGCCCTTATCGGTAAAAATATTCGGCGTCCCGTTAAAACGGGGACAGCCCACTTCACTAACACTTCCTGCTCCGTCTCCTTCCGCAAAGCACCAGAGCTGCGCGCCGCAAATATGCTCATTAATTAAGATGTATCTGGAGCTAAATGTAGGTCCGCGTCTCCGCAACAATGTGTGTTAGTGTGTATAGCAGTATATAGTATAGTAGAGTGTCTCATGTGACAGACCTCCGAATGCATAAAAACACCCCACACACATTTCTGATAAGATTTCACGCCAAGGAGACATATTTGAAACCATCTCACCTCAAGGTCTATTTAGTAGCTGCTCCGGAGCTTTTGACTGTGTCACGTGATGCTCCTCAGCAGACTTTCAATCTCGCCTTGACACCAAACAGCATCAACAAGAAGTGCACAAATAACTGAGATGTTCACATTTACATCTGTGCTGTCTGCTGAGGAAGATAGTGTGGCACAGTTGAAAGCTCCAGAACAGCCACTTAATGGATCTTATCACACGGATTGTTTAGTCAAGGTCGACTTCCAAGCTCCCATATCTGAAAGGGTTTAGATTTGGTGTAGGGCTTTTAGTCTTGGTGGACGTGTTTATTATTTTTCTACCAGTCAATGAATCACTCAGTGTTTGAAATATCAGAAAATAGTCATGAATTGATTAATTGATCAATCATTGCAGCTTTAATTTGCTGTATAATGCCATGACTTATGGGTGGAGTGATGTCCAGTGGTGGAAGAAGTATTCAGATCACTTACTTAAATAAAATACTCCACTGTAAGTAAAAGTATAGTAGTTTAAAGTACGTCATATATTAAAAGTAAGGTCCGTGTCAGTATTTTAGTATTACTATGATGTTTCTGGATGAATATTCCTGCTGTATTAATGTGTATGTTGCATTTTACTGCTGTAGATGTTTTAACTCCTTCATATACAGCTGGCTCCTTTATTCTACAGCAATGCATCATATTCTATAAGACCATCATGTGTTTGTCCTGTGAAAACCCCATATCTGTAAAAAAAAAAAAAAAAAAAAAGTTATATCCAACTTCAATGCATGTGGAGATACGTGGTTTTCACTGCCTGGGGAGTAAAAAGTACAATATTTGTCTGGGAGCAGTGGTGGAGGAGCAGTATAAAGTTACATAAAGTGGAAGTACAAGTACCTTGAAAGTGTACTTAAGTACAGTACTTGAGCTGGCGTCTGAAGAGAAAGAAGACTCTTATATGCTGGTAGAAATCCCATATCTGACGCAGCTTCGTCAGTTCTCCCAGATAGAGATCTGTCGTTAACTTCAAGGAAGGGAAGAAGAGGGTTTTTTTTAACGTAACTCAGAACTGTGGGACTTCCTGTTATTTTCAGACAACATGCTGATGGTGATGATAACTGCCTCAGCTCAGCAGACAGCACACTGGCTTATAGATTTTTTTCTTTCCTCTTGCAGTCTTTCATCGTCATGTGCTGATCAAGAGTGGGTCACATGAAAATTGCAGGATCTTTTTTTAAAGTAATTATGCTCAGCTTGTTTGTCCTTACAGGGCGATTTTTCAGGTACGAATGTTGTCCAAAGGTCAAAGGTCAGTCTGCTGGTAATATGAGAAGGTCTGAATGGGTTTTGTGCTGCTCTGGATTCTTTTAATATCTTCATAAATATGCACAAACTGCTGGTGTATTTTTGTTAAGTACATTTGCTAGTACTTTAGAACTGTAATTAAGTACAATTTTGAGGTACTTGTACTTTACTAAAATGAGCTCAGCTGCATCATTAGAGTGATGAAAACCTTAATGTATGAATGATTTTTTTGGTGAAGAAACATCATAATTCCACGTAACAGAATACAAAGGAAGCACAGGAAGTTGTTGACTTGTGCCTTTCCGGACAGGAGTGTGTGTCTTTAGTGGATGTGAGCGTTATCAGATTTCCTGTGTTTTTCTTCTCCTTCACCCTGGTTTTTGACATCAGTTTCCTCTATTGTCTCCGTGTCTGATGAAGGCAGGTGACACATTCAGTTTGAGAGGAAGACTGAAGGGTCATAGTAGGTTTTTTGATTTGGCGCCTCACTGTTGGGACGCCATCAGGAGCGTGTCGTCGACCCCGAGGGGAAGGAGACGAGGAAGAGATGGACGTTTATGTGCTGGAGGTTAGCCGGTGTGTGTGTTTGTAATAAAAACAGTGCAATCTGATGTTTGGGTAGGATAACAAAGAATGAAAGAGAGTGGAACATGGGAGGGGGAATCTCTATGTTCTTCGAGGTTCTGAATCAGTTCCTTAAAACATCGTTTTCAGCCGGGGATCGCCAAAATAATGGTACCATAAACACTGTATTTTACACTGCACGATGGACCTGCTGCTGCTCTTCTCTTCTCTGTTTCATCGTGTACGAAAAGAGCAGCTAAAGCCTATCGATTTGTGTGAGGCTAGCAAAATATCAGGACACGTGCACGCGTTGTTTACGTTGTGGGGCTCTAAATTTGATACTGTTGTCTAATTTATCGTAATCACCTCAGGCGTCATGTGGTGACAAACATTGATTTTATGCATTACATTATGTTTATTCATAACCTCATAGGTTACACAATTAGCCACAATATACTGCACGTTCTAGAATCGTTTAAAACGGAGATCTTCAACAGGGGGTCTGGGACCCCTAAGGGGGGTGCAGAGTTACTGCAGGCGGTCCCCAAAATTATTTGATCCCAACCTTTTCTTCCAAAAATGAAAATATGTCCAAAAATACACCTTAACATGAAACAACCTATATTAAGCAAATATAAATCTTAAAAATTATTTATGTCTGTAATCCGTCAACAATTTATTATTTAATTATTACTTATTATTTTAATGGTGTAATATTGTATACATACATCCTTACAAAGTACTGTTATACATGGCACTATAGGCTGCACTACACATTATTGGCCCGGTTTAAAACAATTTATACACAACTTTATACGATATGTAATAGGGGGACCCTCCACCGGGTCACTATCAGCCTTGGGGGTCCTTGGCCTGAAAACGTTGAAGACTTCTGGTTTAAATGATTTCACACATATTCAAAATCATCTTCCGACCCCTCACCTGTGATCTTTGACCCACGGTGGAGGTCATAACCTGCACTTTCAGAACCCCTGTCAGAGAACCAGCGGTGTCAGGATTAGACCCTGCATGTTCTCACTGTTACTGTGTATAAATATGCACGTGAGACCGTTTACATTTCGTTTAAAGGCAAAACGACGACTGGTACGTCAGATATTTTGTAATTCTAAAATCTTAACAAACCCCCAGTATTGTTTGGTGTGTAGGTGCTGGAATGTTTTCGAGAAAATGTTCTCATTCATGCTCACACTCCCTAAATCTCCTTCCTTTCTTGGGCCAGCGCCAGTCTCCCCGCGTCCCCGTGGCGATCACAGACGCAGCACTGTGACAAGGGACTGTTGCCAGCTGAGTTTTATTGCGTGTGGATGTGTGTGCGAGTGCATGTGGAGCACTTAGAAAGAAAGAAAGGCATAGCTAAAGAGGCCATATGCTGCCAAGCGTTGGCTGCTTATTTACCCCCCCCCCCCCCCCCCCCACACACACACACACACACACTTTTCTCCTCTCCAGCTGGGCCCTCTATCACTACTCCCTCTACACTAGATGTGTCCATCCTTCCATCTCTGCTAAACACCCATTCAACCTGAATCCCTACACAACTGCTTTGAAAGTGACTGAAAATTGTGCAGGAGGTAAAAAAAACCCTGACAGTGCTTATTCCTGTTCAACCAGTTGAGTTTGACCCCCACGTGAAGGTTGTGTTGACTCCCAATCACCCTGAATTCTTCACATTGGTAGTCTCCCTGTCCCCTCCCTGTGCTGGTCCTCCTGTGTGCTGATCACCATCTACTGCAGGTAACACTGATCAGTATAACCCCACTTGGGAAACATTTCAATCACCTGCCTGCTCTAACGGGACCAGAATCAAATTCAAGTGAGGTAAAAAATAAAAAAAGGTCAGACGAGGAAGTGGTGTCTTATTGTCGGTGCATGTGTGCTCTGCTGTTAAAGCAGAAGTGAAACGCTGCTCTGTGGTTCCTCTTGTTTCTGAGAAGGTGAGGCTGTGCAACAGGAAGTGAGGCAGGAGGCGCACAGGAAGTGGAGTGGAGTCTCGCTCAGTTAGGTTTGACTCATCAGCAACGCGTCGAACCTGCATGTCGGCCTCTACAGAGACTTTCACATTGTTATTATTAGATTGTTTTTCATTGTTTATTAGTGTTTGAAATGATCGATGGAGCTGATCAGAATGGGACCCCACCAGTGGTTTATATGATGTTACACCTCTCATATCCCGTACTACACTGCACTACGTTTACTATATTAGGTTAACATAGCTTACAGTTTTATTACATGTTATATTATATGCTATTAGATTTCCATATGAATTCATACAAACTTAAGATCATTGCTTATTCATGTTATTAATCACATTATATATTTATACGCCACTGTCACTTTTTACTTGTAATTTCTTCTGTAATTTTGTCTTTTTTCAACAGTATTGTTAATTGAGTTTTCCATATTTTATCAAAGATAAATTATGAAAACTTCCCTACAGATATCCATTATTGTAATAATGTAAACATGTACTTTATAAATACATAGATAATGAATAATAATGTTCAAATAATGTTTAAAAATAAAATAAATCAATTAAATTAAGGCCCATTACAAAATGAAGTTATGGTGAAATTTAGGTTATATTTTGAGCGTATGAAAAGTCTCCGTCTTGTGTAATTCAGCAGCTCAACACTTAGTTGATCAACAGCTTTACTGTGCTTTGTTTTTGCTGTATTTGACTCATTTTGTACACTCCTTCCTCTGCAGTACAAGTAGACAAGCTAGCAAGGCTCAAATAAAAAAACACACCATCAGCTGTCCCCGTTGATCACGTGACCCTCATTCAATGATTATAGCAGCTTTTTTGATTGTCAGTCCTAATGCAAAGTCCACATGTTGTGTCGATAAGGACGTACCATGCAACCTGCATGAACTAAAGCTAGTGAGAGGCTTGTAGGCAGGAAGTGACATCATGACTTCAGCTCTGAATACTGGTCTTGCAAATATTCCCAGTAGGATTCTACCAGCATGCCTGCAGACTATCTGACAGTATCACATTAACGTCCTCACACGCATATTTATACACAGCAGCACTGAGAAGCATTCCTGCAAATTGATAACAAACTGATCAAATTGTGAATATTTGCCGCTGATATTTAGTGGAGTAGAACTATTGAGAAAATGTAAATGTACCTGGTTATGTATGTGTGCTTCTGTTCCTCTAAAACCTACAGTAGACTGCTGATTGACACTGATAGCTGGTGTGTGTGTGTGTGTGTGTGTGTGTGTGTGTGTGTGTGTGTGTGTGTGTGTGTGTGTGTGTGTGTGTGTGTGTGTGTGTGTGTGTGTGTGTGTGTGTGTGTGTGTGTGTGTGTGTGTGTGTGAGAGAGTGTGAGTGTGAGTGTGAGTGTGTATGTGTGTGTGTGTGTGTGTGTGTGTGTGTGTGTGTTTCAGCCTCTATTTACCTCCTATCTGTGATCTGCTAAAGGAAAATAAGGGTTTCGGAGACATGACCTCCATGCAGCGTCCTTCATTCAACCCCGTTTTCTCCGCACAGACATTTTCTTATTCTGATTTGTATCTACAAAGAATCTTCTAGAACTGTAGTCTGTCTGCATCGTGGAGAAATATGCCTTCCTGTCTTCATATGAGAAGAGAGTTTCACTGTAAAGAAAAAAAGAGCCATGTTTGGTATTTGGTGTACAGTGTATAGCAGGCTTCAGTCTCCAAGTAGCTCCAGCTTTTGTAAACACAGCAGCTTAAAGTCAAGCAGCTGCTCCTACACACTAACACACACACACACACACACACACACACACACACACACACACACACACACACACACACACACACACACACACACACACACACAGTTATATACCGTGGGAAGGATCATGCTCGGTCTCCTTTTGTGTAACATCCAGGAAATATTCTCCCGAACATGTCGTTTTCGTCCCATCGCCTCACTTGATGAATTCCCTGACTGTTTAAGTCGATCACGTGTATTTATGCATGTCTGACATGATGTTCGCCTTCTGGTCATGTGTTGAGTTTCCTGTCTTCTTTCTTTTCTCCTCAGCCTCCTCTCATCCAGGCGATCTTCAGCAGAGACCCTGAAGAGATTCGTATGCTCATATACAAGTCTGAAGACATCAATGCTCTGGTGAGGACACAAACACACACCGTGTCTAGAAGGGTCGGATATAATCAGGACCATATTATGCATCAATTCAAAGGAGACACACTAGTATTTTAGGTTTCTACCAGAACAAGTTGAATAAATGAATAAAATACTTTATTTATCTCATACTGTCTGTTGGAATATAGCTGTATTCATCCTCTGTCTCTTTAAGCACGCTCCTGAATACGCCCAGTCTGCTCTGATTGGTCAATTTTCAGTGAAACTGCAATATGTGAGATTCATGAACATTTCCATTAGTGATAAAATAGATTTAAATTAAATAAATGGTATTTTACCAATATCTACATGTTTTATACCATTTGTATGGACATAAATGTAAACGTCATAAACACAGTAATATTTGCATCTACATAATTGCATATGTAGATTTCCTTTTTGCATCTCTGTTCAAAATCAGCTTTTATGAAAACTCTTGGGTGTGGGGTGGCGGGCCACAGGTCAAGAGTCAGTGAAGTCCAATGTTAAGCTCGTGCTTATTTACATCACATGCGTATTGATGCCTAACACATGTCTGTACCGGTGCAGGAAGTGGGCTCTCGGCTGTATTTAGTCTCCTGTGTCTGGTGACGGTTACAGGACTCCCACGTCACCGTCATTGTCCACTTTAGCTGTGTTTTTGTTGAAGAGGCTGCACGCGGCCAAGTCACATGGACATGTGGGGTGGTCTTGGCTGGTCTGGACCTGACTGAGACAATGGATGTGTTGACACTGATGGCCCCGTCACTGATCCCTCAGCTCATCATCTTTGAACCGATGTCAGAGCCTCCTCTGTTCAGTGTCATGGCGGACTCGTGGATTACTTATATGTGACATTCCTGCTAGTGTGATATGTGCTGAAGGGCAGGACTTAAGCTCACATGAGGGCTGTTTGAATTGTTTTTGCAGCACCAAATATAAAAAAACATAACAATTAACTTACGTGATTCTGCCTGATTTTAAAGCGCTTGTGAATGGTGATTATTGGAAATATTGTACTCCATCTCATGTTTGAAAGAAATGGAGCAAAGTGCCCTCTTGGATGCTTTTAGGGAAGATAAAATATGATAATGTGCCCTCTATGGTGGCCCATTGTGCAGGATAAAGGATACACCTTTTAAATCTTAAGTGTTGCTTTGTTGGAACGTGTATAAAATGTGCTCAATCCCCCTCTTAAACCACAGCACCTAAGAATAAGATCAGCTGCTGTGTCAAGGTTGAAACCCCACGTGCCTTTCCAATATTATAATATAAATATAATAAGTACCGCCTGACCGTCTTCCTCTCCCAGGATGCAGAGAAGCGCACCCCGCTGCATGCAGCGGCCTTCCTGGGCGACTCCGAGATCACCGAGCTCCTCATCCTCTCTGGTAAAATAACTTCTCTTCTTCCTCTCTTTCTGTGTCTCTGTGGCGTTTTCATCTTCCATTTTCTTTTCAGCTCTTTGCAAATCTGCTACTGTTTAATGATATTTATACGACCTCTTTTATATAAAGTATACAGTGTTGCTGCAAAAAAATATATATATCTGAAGTCAAATTGCCTAAATTCAAGTTCTTGGTGATTTTGAATGATGTTAATAAATATGTTGTTCTATATTTTTGTACCAATGTTCATTATAAGGAGAGAGAACATGCCATCCAGTGCCAATTGCACGTCTTATTGATTTACATATTTTCTTTGGAGTTCAGTGGCACAAAGGAATACGCTTTGTTAGGGTATACCTGTTGTTGGTTTTGGATTTAGTGACAATAAGAAATTGTCCTTTAAATATAGGATTTACATGTTAAATTTGATATCAAGTCTTACAAATTCCAAAACGTTTCAAAACTTGGAGCGCTGTTCTTGATGTGAGAATATAAACATCCAGTCATACAGACATACAACATGTGTCAGCAGCCACTTTTTCAATAATTCTTCAGTGATTAAATTGCAATTTTTCCTCTATATTTGTCCTTAAAAGTTTCTTTTGAGATGAAACCATGTAGCCATGAGTGTGTGGTGGGTTAACTCTTTCTGCCCTGTGTGCTCCTGCAGGGGCTCGGGTCAACGCCAAAGATTCCATGTGGCTCACCCCCCTCCATCGCGCTGTGGCTTCCCGGAGCGAGGTGAGCACACACACACACACACACACACACACACACACACACACACACACACACACACACACACACACACACACACACACACACACACACACACACACACACACACACAGTGGAAAGGATCACACAGAAAGAGGGTGTCTAGGAGCTCAGCTGCACCCTGTGGTATTTCCCTGAAAACAGGCCAACATGTACACTGATTTTTCAGCCTCTCCCAGCACATCATTACACACTATTCTCAGACAACATGGGACAGCTTCACCTTTAACAGACGTCAAGAATGTGGGTCAAAGCACTTAATCAGGCACCATCACTCCCAGCACCCAAACAGGTAATTCTACATGGCTGGAATAGCTAGAGGATGAATCTGAGTCGGGTGGCTACGGTTTCCTTTACATCTACGACTTAGTTTGTGTTGCAGGTACATATAGAGTAGTTGAATGTCTGAATTCATTACTTTCTTTAATAACTTATTCACAGAATTGTAACTGACGTCTTTTAGTCAAAGGCAAAGTAGCAGCATATATACGTGTACCTATGGATGAAGAAATTGTTAGTCCATCAGTTAAACAGTCCCGTTGATGGATCTATTTGCAGATCTGTTCCGATATCCCCATTTGAGTCTTGTATACTAATCTGCATTACAGAAGCTAACGATGCTTTAACTGCTGTTTTACTGTGACTTTAATTACGTCATTATCTGTGAACAAATAACACAGTTACAAAGAACTGACATATAAGTTGCACATAAGTGAGTTATTTATCTATAAAAACACTTATGTTTGACTTTTTCCCCAGGAGGCGGTGCGAGTTTTGATCCGCCACTCGGCCGACGTGAACGCGCGGGACAAGAACTGGCAGACGCCGCTGCACGTCGCTGCAGCCAATAACGCGCTGCGATGCGCGGAGGTCATCATCCCGCTGCTGAGCAGCGTCAACGTGTCGGACCGCGGCGGGCGCACCGCCCTGCACCACGCTGCCCTCAACGGCCACACTGAGGTACTGCAGACACTGACCGACTTGTTTTATTATCCGTAAAAAGAAACAATTCTCTGCAGCAGCGAAGCGACGCAACCGCTGCAGCATCAAGCCGTGGTTCACCAATAAATAGGCCGTGATGTAACCACCCTTTGTGCTATTCTGGTTCAGTAGTTCGGTCAGAGGAAACAGGTGGGCGAGAGCAGCTGTGCCATTGGGGTTATTAAGTGGGTTGTTCATTTTGAAAAAAAACCCTTCTTACATGGAATCATTCACAAATATGTTGAATGTAACATCGACGATGAGAGGGGGCAGATTTCTGAAGCCAAACTGAATGAACGGATTCTTCTATTTCTGCCCAGCACACTTTCTCCAGAGTGTTTATGCAACAGCTGAGTCAAGCGATGAGATGTATTTACAATGCGGTTACATAAAGACCATCTCCCACACACACAAACACACACTCACACTGACACAAACACAAATACATTCATCTTATATTACCCACTAATCCCCCCCCCCCCCTCTCTGTCAGATGGTAAACCTCCTCCTCGCTAAAGGAGCCAACATCAACGCCTTCGATAAGAAAGATGGCCGGGCGCTGCACTGGGCAGCTTTCATGGGTAAGAGACAACAAAGAGTTTGTTGAAGACATATTACATTTCATTTGGATTTACTGGAAGTCGGCCATTGAAATAAGTTGTGGCTCATTCTGACTCACCAAATAGTTGAAGTACTTATTCATTAGAGCTGGAAACAAGACGCAACATAACACTTAACACAACAAAGCTGCCACGACAGAATAACACTACACTACAGCAACCGAGTATCTCCGTGCACTGTAGCTTTGTACTGCTCCTAAACCCCTCAAATATTTTTACAATGATTTCAAAATATGTGTCATTAAAGAGATGTGACAAACGTATGTCCAGAGGCAGGATAGTTAACAGTATTGCTGAGCTTTACTATCAGAAATGACACTAAATAGTTACTATATCAAATAATAAAATGTATATATGACAAGAAAGTCAAACAACGGTTGTGATCATAAAGATTTTTGCCAAAATAGCAGTTCAAAAATAAAGTTAATGGATTAGTCGATTGACAGAAAATTAATCAGCAACAATTTTGATAAGTGATTAATTGTTGAAGTCATTTATCACACAATTTATATAAATATAAATTCTGTTTTTTGGGGTTTCAGAAAACTGCAATGACATAATGAAAATTTCGACTGTTCTGACGTTATATAGAGTAAACAAATAAATGAATGTTAAAAAAGGGAATCGATGCAGTTTGCAATCAGGTGCTCAATATAATCTCTGGGCTTTTTGTCACTTAAATAAAGCAAATCATGGGTTCAGTGTTTTGCTTTCAGTCCACAACCAACTGTTTTTTGTGCTCTGGTGCGCCCCCTGCAGGGCATCTGGATGTGGCATGTCTGCTGGTGAATCAGGGGGCGGAGATTAGCTGTAAGGACAAACGGGGATACACTCCCCTCCACACGGCAGCCTCCAGCGGGAAGATCGCTGTGGTCAAACATCTACTGAACCTGGCAGTAGAGGTCAGGACACACACACACACACACACACACACACACACACACACACACACACACACACACACACACACACACACACACACACACACACACACACACACACACACTCTTCCTTAATAATCACAGGTCTTGTCTTTGCTCTGATAACAGATCGATGAGAGTAATGCGTTTGGGAACACGGCGCTGCACGTGGCCTGTTTTAATGGTCAGGACGCCGTCGTCAGGGAGCTGATCGATTACGGTGCAAATGTGAGCCAGGCCAACAACAAGGGCTTCACCCCTCTGCACTTTGCTGCCGCCTCCACACATGGAGCGCTCTGTCTGGAGTTCCTGGTCAACAACGGGGCTGATGTCAATGTACAGGTACGCAGGCTGAACGTCTGCCTCCCCTTCAGGCAAAACACGTCCGAGAGTTACGGAGAAACATGCAATTCATATGGAGTGGTGTTTGTAGCTCTGTTGTTGTTCTCTACCAGCTCCTCGGTGGAGCATTTAGCAGCTAAAGAGCCACATATTTACTTAATTTTACTTCATATTTCCTTAGAGAAATATGAATTTCGGCATTGCCAAATAAATTGTGTGAGGAAGGAATAGGTAAAGAGATGAGACCATCATTGAGATGATTCATATTTCCCACAGGGATTATTATTACCTCTGTTTCTTAAACCTTTATCTATGTTGTTGTTGTTAATGTTTTATTTCTCCTCCACCTTCTTCAGAGTCGTGACGGGAAGAGTCCTCTCCACATGACGGCAGTTCATGGACGCTTCACTCGCTCCCAGACTCTCATCCAGAACGGTGAGACCTCTTTATGCAAATGTTTTGGCTCTTAAAGTGACATATTTTCCCTTTAAATAATATAAACAAATTATGTTTTATTTCAGGTGGGGAGATCGACAGTGTGGACAAGGACGGCAACACCCCTCTCCACATTGCTGCCCGCTATGGTCATGGACTCCTCATCAACACGCTCATCACAAGCGGCGCTGACTGCACGAGGTTCGTTTGTTCCCCTAATGAGACATTTGTGGGAAGGTGTTGCCCCGAAAAGCTGTCTAGTATTGTTTCCTTTTCTGCATCTCTCTCCAAAGGCGAGGAGTCCATGACATGTTCCCTCTCCACCTGGCTGCCTTGAACGCTCACTCTGACTGCTGCAAGAAGCTGCTGTCCTCAGGTGAACCAGTAGCAAGGAGATTTATTTCCCTCGTCAAATTAACTTCTTTAATTGGTGTTCAATCCTTGAGTTCATCTACAGCTAAAACGAATGCAGTCTAAAACAGTCCTGCGATCAAATTTAAACACCAGTCATCAGTCAACATTATTTATTATATATTTTTGCTTATTTAAAAAAGAAAAAAAAAAAAATATATATATATTTTTTTAATGAGCTGACATTTCTGGGAGCCCTTGAATCATCATTTGTTTGTGATTATAGTTCAGAGTCAGATTTGCCTTTACGTCATCTGCGTAAGTGTAGTTTTTGAGGTTGGGTCCCGGTTGTTTTTCTTGCTCCAGGGGTGAATTCCTGCCCACAAGCACACATATTCAGCTGTGGCCAAATGCAAGTCACAATGCTCCAGAAACAAGACAAGGCTTCTCTAAGTCTAATTACTCACCGATGGGGCCACTCTTCCTCTGGAAAACACTGTTGAATTCTCCTATTAGAGCACCGACAATGGTGGTTGATGTCGTCTGAAAAGTTCACTTGTTGCTTTTTGGCAATGAAATCCTTTTTCTTTCCACATATCCCATATATTTGATCAGATTCTGACGGAGGGGAATGAGATTAACTAATAAACGAATGTGAAGTAACAGTGCTTTTTGCTGTCCGGAGGAATGGGACAGGATGAATCTCCTCATGTGGCTCTTCTGAGTTGCCGTATTGAACAAGTCATTGACATGCATACATACATCTTTTGTATTTGTTGCACTTGGAGTTAAATCAGGAGCTTAAAAGTCAGGTTTTACCCGTGAAGAATCATGAAGATTAGGCAAAATCTAGCAATAAATTATTTAAAAGGCCACAGCACAAAACGACTACACAGTCATCCTGTTTTGTTCTTTTATATATTAGAAATCAGACATCAGCATAGCATGTGGTGTTGAGTGTTTGAATGGATGTTTTGTATACAGGCAGGCCGAGCGCCTGTCTGCTAAAGTATGGAAGATCTGCTTTCATGATTCAGCACATAACCACACTGAAACACTTATCAAACTAGAAGGGCACTTGGAAAGCACAGACGTCCGCCAAAGGCTGTTTCCATAAGGGAAAAATAATGCATGTATTATTATCCCGTGGTTGGGATCCACTCCAGAGTGGAATGGATTCTTCCTTGGCTCCTGGGTCACCCTTCCACCCAGTTTGCTGAAAATCAGGCCAGTAGTTTCTCTGTAATCCTGGTGGCAAACAGAGCAAACCAAAACCACGTTGATAATAAAGTAGATGCACTCTTTGGTCAGCTCCTCATCTCTAGTCCTTATTCTGGTGACCACCGGTGCTTATGTGCAATGTAAATAAACAAGAACAAAACCAAAGTCAAGATCTTGCAGTTGATGAACAGCATTGCTTCGAGATACAATATTTGTGCTTGGCGATAATCAATTTGACGATGTATTGTATTTCAATATAATCATATCATGAAGTCATATATAGAGATATCGTGATAATAAATTATGCTGTCAAAATTGAGAATAACAAGCAAATACTAAACCAAATTTCTTCGCAAATCTGATTATTTTGCACTAAAGTTCTTAATTAAATGAGAAAATTCTCCTCCTTGTGTGGTTGTTTAGACCTGATAGAGGGAGGGTACTTATATGTACATTACATATAGGTAAAATTTATCAACAAAATGAGTTGTTGATGTTTTGACCGCATGAAGACGGGGACCAGGATTAAAGATAACAATACATAAATGTTCTCTCAGTCAAATCTGAACATACAGACATTCACACATTTTTAGATTCAGTGTGAAACAGAGAAGTATAATATGAACCACTTGCCACTTTCCAAAGACATTAATATTTAGCACATCCATGAAAAATAAACATCCATAAATCTGCTTAGAAAAATAGTGCCCTGTATAACAGCAGAACTTTATTTACTCTATTTTGGTTTCTTCAGTATCAAAGTAATCCGGTGATAGTTGTCTGTACATCCATTGGTGCATTACTAACACAGACTGCTAATTGTGAATTCGGCATACTTTAAATGGTGTTGATATGTTACAACTCCATGGCAACAGTATACTTGTGTTTCATTATGGGGACTGTAGTTCCAAGATTCCTTCTCACTTTAGAATAGCAGGAAGGACGTGAGTTTCAGATGCTTTTAGACATTTCGAGATCATTGTTATTGCGATGTGAAATCCTGCACATGAAAACATTCTGGCACACTTGTAGTTCTTGACCTGTATTCTTGCAGATACAGGTCAGAAATTCCTAAAAATGTTCAAGGGCTCTTTGAACAAAGGCCCCCGTTTGTGTTACTTCTTCGTCCCTGGTCAACACACATGAACATATTGTACTTTCTCCCTCAGATTGTCTTCTATAAGGAGTTTCACCGTTGGCTCTCTCTGTGTTTTCCTGTATGCATGGCCAGCATCATGCACTCTCACCTAACTCCCTCTCCCACCTGTCTCACTTACACCTGTCTTTCTCTCCACCTCCTCCTCCTCTCTGTCTCTCTCTGTGGTGGCTGCTGCCGTCTGTTGTCTGGCCTCCTTCCGTCTCCCCGCGCTGCCCTCTTCAGATCGGAGGTTTAGCATAATGTGTAACGACTCGGTCCTGTCTGCAGGCTTCCAGATAGACACTCCTGACCGCCTGGGGAGGACCTGCCTGCACGCTGCTGCTGCCGGAGGGTGAGTCACACCGTACATACATGCCTTTTATATAAAAGGAAGGATTAAAATGCCATAAAGGATCATTCTGGTTCGTTACAACAGCTCTCCTCCTAGATCCGGATATCATTTCTGGATCTCAACACAAGCAGTCAGATTGTATTTATTAAGATCATTTAAACCATTTCATTCTTAAGTGAAACAGGAAGTTAGCTCTGCTGAAATGTTGGTAATAAACCGTCATTGCACATAACAGCACAGTAGCAGTTAGTCTGTAAATTGTGATGATCATTTTACCTTCTCCCTTTATTTGGGTAACCTTTGTTTTAAAGTGATCCAAACTGCCCCATCAGACTTCTTCTCTACAAATCCAACAATAAACACTATTTAAATAAAATGGTACCAAAGCAACATGTATTCCTTTGTTTGGGTTATTCTGGATCAGATGTTGTTGTAAAGCTTTGGCAACCTTTGTTACATTCGGGTCTTTGTCCAACGGATTCCCACAATACTGGTTTACCTATTGCTGCTATAAACAGCAGACGAGCGTTTCCTCATTAGAGAGCGCCAAAAGAAGAGGAGGGCAGTTGGAAATACGTAATAAGCAGGCGTCGACGAGTGTTTTTCCTTTGTGTCGTTGCCAAAGACAAAGAGACAAAAATTCTGAATTGCACATTCAAAACTTAAAGCCATAATAAAAAAAAAGAACATAATATACAGGCTTTATGTGATTGGTACAGTCTGAGTGGTCTTGCTCTCTCTCTGCAGTAACGTGGAGTGTGTCAAGCTGCTCCTGAGCAGCGGGGGAGACCACAACCGGAGGGACAAGTGTGGCAGGTAAGAGAGCACAACACTGTTTTATATGACGTCTTCTCGAAACAACAATTACTTGAGAAAATAACTGGCAGGTTACTTGACAATGAAATGATTGTTAGTTGAATATTAAACATATTGTTTTGGATAACAGCTCTACACTATGAAATGTTTTACTAAAGAGCTTCAGGCAGTGGTTGCTACTAAGATACTGTATGTTATACGTTGAATACCCTAAACGGCTGGGGACTTCTAAACTACTTATTCTATTCTAAATTCATTTAAATAGTTATTTAAATTTGCCATACATCTCTAATTTTTGTGTTTTACCTAACAAATATTTAGACTGGTGGAATGAACATGTTGGTACATTTATTAGTTAGAGTTCAGGGTGTTTTTAGGGTCTTTGGTTCGCCTCCTTTTTGTAGGTTGTAAATGTTACTGTATGATAAACAATTATTCCAGCATCAGATAGCTTATCAGGGTGTCCCGTTTCATATATCTCAAGTTTCAAGGGTTTTTTTAATGATCAAATGGTTTCATTAGCAGTCATTGTGAATGAAAATCTTGGGCTTTAAACTCAAGTCTGGCTGTCCATATACTTTTGGCCATGTAGTGTACG
Source organism: Eutrigla gurnardus (assembly GCF_963514095.1). Classification (NCBI taxonomy): domain Eukaryota; kingdom Metazoa; phylum Chordata; class Actinopteri; order Perciformes; family Triglidae; genus Eutrigla; species Eutrigla gurnardus. The sequence goes on from NC_139926.1 coordinate 8,659,881, forward strand.
TACTGAGTTTAGGTCACAACCTGTAATTGGTGTGTCTGAATATGTATATTTCTGTTCTCTCTTCCTGTCATTTCCCAGAACCCCCCTCCACTACGCGGCCGCCAGCCGTCACTTTCAGTGTCTGGAGACTCTGGTTGCGTGTGGCACTGCCATCAACGCCACTGACCAGTGGGGGCGCTCTGCCCTGCACTATGCCGCTGCCTCGGACCTGGACAGGAGGTGAGTCTGGGACGCAGGTTGTTGTTTCCAAGTGAGACGTTTCCACTGACGAGGAGACAAGGTGGAAAGTCTGAAACCTCTTCACACCGCTCCTCTGGTGTTGGCGCTGAAAATCTGGGTAGCTGTCTACTGTTACTACATATAGAAACCCGATTGTCCACACCTTCTCTGTTTCCATGGCAACCGTGGAGGTGACACTGAAGTGGTGGTAGTCGTGCATGGCCTTCTGGATTGGCAGCACCACAGCTAACGGCTCAGCGCCACAGCCAGTAGTTATCCACTTACTTGTTGGCATTAGCAGGTGACCACCGCGTTAAAGGAGGCTGTTGTTTGAGTGTGTTGATGCTTTATCCTCTTCTATCTCCCCCGTCTCCCCTCCCTCCCTCCCTCCCGTTGCCTCCCCCTCTACAGGCGCCGTGTTGCTCTGGAGCCAGAGAGTGAAGGCGTTCAGGCAGAGAGGGAGAAAGAGGCAGCGCTGTAAGTCCACACACAGGACATTCTGACCTTACCGTTAAGCAGCTTTTAAGTACAAAACACACGGAAAAGTGACACATTTGAGTTGATTGAAAAACAGCTGTGTGTAATAGATTTAAAAAAAAAGACATAAATAGATGAAAAACAAAGTAACAAGCAATTGTAACGTAACATAATTTTCCAAAACATCCTCTGAACAAATGGACATTTTTGTAAATATTTTTTTGATCAAATCTAATAGAAGTTCCAAACGTTTTCTTAAATGATACAAGAGCTGATTAGTCAATTAGCTGTTTGACAGAAAATTTATTTGCAACTTTGGATAATTGGAGCCAAGAAAAGACAAACAATAGTTAGTTTTAGATTCTCAAATGTGAAGATTTTATGCTTTTCTTTGTCATAAATGATAAACCGAATACTTTGGGGTTTGGGACTGTAGGTTGAACTAAATGAGACATTTGAAGATGTTATCATTGGCTCTGGGAAATTATACCACGACGTTTTAGACACGAAATGATTACTTAGAAAATAACCAGCAGATTTATCGATAAAGAAATGAAATATATTGTTTTATCGTAGGAAAGATGATAAGATGATAATGATAAAAAGGTGACTGTCCAGTTTGCTGTGTTGTGTCCTGAATGACAACTGAGATGTTTGTGTCCCAGATGTTTAGAGTTCCTGCTGCAAAGCGGAGCGACGGCCTCTCTGAAAGACAAGCAGGGCTACAGTCCCGTCCACTACGCTGCAGCCTACGGTCACAGGCACTGTCTGGAGCTGGTCAGTACACACACACACACACACACACACACACACACACACACACACACACACACACACACACACACACACACACACACACACACCACACACACACACACACAAGGAGGAAATAGTTGTTTTGTGACTCGAGGCACTTTCTCCATCTGCTGTCTGGTTATATTTTCTCTGCACGCGACGACATTCCAGTTTTCTGGTTTCTCTGGTTTCAGCATCGTCTCTAATCCTGTCAGAAATGTACAAACGGCTTCACCTATAAATCAATGAGAAACTCGAGTGTGTGTTGTATGTGAGTGGGTTGTCGTTGTGACCTGCAGCTGCTGGACAGAGACGAAAGTCACCTTGACGACCCTGAATCGCCGAGCGCTAGGAGCCCACTGCACCTCGCCGTGAGTCTCACACACACACACACACACACACACACACACACACACACACACACACACACATACACACACACACACACACACACACACACACACACAGTTTTGGTACCAACACAAGGCTTCTTTCAAAATTTGAAAATGTACCCACAAAACCATTTTTGTCATTTAACAAAAGAAGATTAATTTCTTGGGTTAAATGTTGTACAGGAAACACAAAACATGACGAAATGAAGTAAACGCTTGATTTTCAGTAAAGAAAAACAAACATCACTGTCCTTGACAATGATTTTAGTTACTAAATGCTGAGAACAAACAAATAAAAATGTCAAGACATGGAATGTTAAAATGTTAGAAGTGTTTCTGAGTGAGTGTCTGTCTGTGCAGGCGTACCACGGCCACGCTCAGGCCCTGGAGGTGCTGCTGCAGGGGGAGAGGGAGGTGGACCAGGGGGACGAGGCGGGGAGGACCCCCCTGGCGTTGGCCGCCCTCAGGGGCCACGCCGACTGCGTTCACACTCTCCTCAACCAGGGGGCGTCGCCGCGCACCACCGACACCCAGTACGGACGCAACCCTGTCCACTTGGCAGGTGGGTTGACTTTCAATCTCACAGTTCCACTTCCTGTTTCCTCTGCCACGTTAACACACGAGGTAGCCGGGTATGGCCAAAAGTATGCAGACACTCGGGGATGTTTTTTATTGTTTGGACCCGTTTCCACCGAATTACATTGTAATGCATCATATTTTAAATGACACTTTAAGCAACAACATGCTTCCAGCTTTATTTTGACGGTGCGGGTGTGAAGACTCTTTCCTGTAGCAGCATAACAGTGTCCCTGTGCACAAAGCCAGCTCTATAAATACATACTTTTCCCAGTTTGATGTGGACTGGTTTGCCCAGCTTCCCGACACCGTTGGGCAGAACTGGAGCCTGACCTGATCACCCCACATCAGTGTTGGACCTCACTATTAACAGAATGCTCCTGTGGCTGAATGGGAGAAAACCCCTGCAGCTAGTTTCAACATCTGGTGGAAAGACATAAACCAGCAGTAAATATTTCTGTCACTCTTCTTGTTCTTCCTGCTGTCACACCCTCCCCGACTTCCTCCAGTGATGAACGGTCACACGACGTGTGTGCGCCTCCTGCTGGATGAATCCGACAGCCCGGACTTGGTGGATGCTGCCGACTCTCAGGGACAGTGAGTGGCTTTGATTTATTCCTGTTTTTTTAAGTCTTTACTCGTCTGTTCCAGTTTTTGTACACCACCTCTGCCTCGTCCTCCTTTGCAGGACTCCTCTGATGCTGGCGGTGGCGGGGGGTCACGTGGACGCCGTGTCTCTGCTGCTGGAGCGCGAAGCCAACGTCAACCTGGCGAGTAACCACGGCCTCACTGCACTGCACCTCGGGGTGAGCATCAGCGTTCTCCCGTCCTCTTTCTGATTCTTGTGCCACCAGAACAAATATACACTTCATCCGTGTTTCATTACAATTCATTGAGGTCTGAATATTTCCTTTGTTCAGTTGGACAAGAAATCAGAAGTATTATATTACAGACATTACGCAGGCTCAACACTGATCAGCTGCTGAAACTGGAAAAATGGCTGCTGAGGAATTAATATAATGTGCGTTTATACATCAGCTTAATCATGAAAATGTAACGTAAAAGAATAAAAGCAATATTACAGTATCTATCTGAATATGCTCCATTGTTTCTGTTGTCTGCCTCTCAACAGTGCTGGTGTTTCATCTTGTTTAACTTTGATTATTGAAATAAACATGCATATATTTTTTGGATTATTTTACTTTTCTGATTTTATTTTCATAAATATATCCAGAAATAAATTAAAATACATGTAATTTAATGTAGTTTAAGTTGATCAAGTTTTAATAACTTTTTTAATTAATAATTAATTATCATTATTATATATTTTTTTAAATGCACAAACAGAAACGTTTTTCCAAGTCCATTAATTAAGTGGCTAAATGTAGTCTATTTCTGTTTTATATCACACAGAAATGCTTCTGTTGCTTTTTAAAATGCTTGAAAGCAGCCGTATGTTTCTGTCAGCTTGACTCTGATCTAAAGCCTGCTGTCTCCCTCCCCAGCTGATCTGTGGTCAGGAGGAGTGTATCCAGTGTCTGCTGGAGCAGGAAGCCTCTGTTCTGCTCGGCGACTCTCGAGGACGTACGGCCATCCACCTGGCGGCCGCCCGAGGCCACGCCTCGTGGCTGAGCGAGCTGCTGAGCATCGCCTGCTCCGAGCCGCCGTCCCTCCCCCCGCTGAGAGACCAGAGCGGCTACACGCCGCTGCACTGGGCCTGCTACTACGGTACTACTACTACTACTACTACTACTACTACTACTACTACAGTTCAGATGGAGGCCTGCAGTCCGCACGCCATCACTCCTTCTCTTGTTACTCATTCTGCTATTATCTGAATTCATCTAGTAGTCAAGATTGATGAGTGGTGAAGTGTAACTAAGTACATCTACTGAAGTACTGTAGAATTTTGAGGTACTTCTACTTCACTTGAGTGTTTTTGTACTTTGTACGAGAATTTGGACACAACTTTTTACTAATTTCATTGAGATCTTTAGTGACTTTGCAGATTCAGCGTATTTATATACGCAAACACAAATAAATGCTGATGTATTATTATGTATTAGATCAATGAAATAGAAATGAATAAATACTGAATGGATGTACATAGGCTGGATGAATATATACAGTATTTACAGCGTGTGATATTGATGAAATATGATGCACTTTAAATGAAACTTAACTGTGTGTGTGTGTGTGTGTGTGTGTGTGTGTGTGCAGGTCATGAGGGGTGTGTGGAGGTTCTGCTGGAGCAGAAGGGTTGTCGCTGTATTGATGGGAACCCGTTCACTCCTCTGCACTGTGCTGTGTACGTCACACATTACGTCACACATACATCCAATAATATCATTTATGATCATTATTTTGACTAATTTTCACTAAAACTTTTGACCTTTTTGAAAGGACCAGGTCGATTTAAAGTGTATTCTCCTACTAGAGATCTAAATATTGAGTATTTGTGCTATAATTGATCTATTATTCAGTTTTGCACTTAACTGAATCATCATTCACAGTTTAAAATGGTGAACAATGTAACAATAACAAACCAACAAAGATGCTCTAATTTCTCTTTGTGTTCATTCAGTCCAGTGATATAAATAATCAAATTCTCTACCAGTTGATTTTTAAAAATGTTTTGCTTGATAAACATAAATGAGAATTGATCATTATTCTGTTGATCAATTTATTGTCTCATTGTTTTATCAAAAATGTTTCCTTCTAGCCTGTTTTCTATAAATAATACTCATGATGTTGAGAGAGAAAAATGCTAATTTAACAATATTTTCTGCAAGTTTTTAGCCCCTTTAATAGTCGAGAACAATATTGATATTTTGCTCGAAGCATCACGAAACATCACCTGGATTTACACTGAGCGGCAGCTTCACAGTGAACGGCTAAATCACATTGAGCACTTTAATAACAACTTAATAACATTTCCAACACCTGATTATCAGATTGTGTTTGACCCAACAGGTTGAATGATCACGAGTCCTGTGCATCGCTGCTGCTGGAGGCCATGGGCTCCGACATCGCTGGCTGCAAAGATGCTAAGGACAGGTGTGTGTGTGTGTGTGTGTGTGTGTTTACTAAAGTACTGTATTTAAGTACAAATGCAAGGTACTTGTACTGTACTTTAGCATTTCCATTGTATGTAACTTAATAGAGATAATTACTCTCCTGTTAACTACTTTGTAGTTCACCAACATGTGATGGCTTTATAGAATAAGATGCACTGCTGTAGATTAAACGAGTCAACAGTATATAGAGGAGTTAAAACATATTGTAATAATAACCATATATTATAGTAAAAACATTTTACTGCACGATGACTTCTTTTCATTTTCATACTTACATTTTGAATACAGGAGTTTTAGTTGTAGTGGAGTATTTCCCCAGAGTGGTATTAGTACTTTTACCGCAGTAAAGGACCTTCCTGTCCTCTTCCTCTCTCCTGCAGAACTCCTCTTCACGCCGCCGCGTTCTCGGGCCACGTCGACTGCATCCAGCTGCTCCTGTCCCACGACGCGCTCGTGGATTCCGTGGACCAATCAGGTCGCAACGCACTAATGATGGCGGCCGAGAAGGGCAGAGCCGGAGCGATCGGTACGGAGACGTTTCACTTCGCCGTGGCTTCATCACTGCGGTGTGCTTCGGCTCTAGTCCTGTGTTGTTGACTTTGAATGTATGGCTCTGACTCGGTCTCCTCCCCCAGAGGTGCTGTTGACCGGCGCCAGTTCCAACCTCAGTCTGACGGACAAAGACGGCAACACTGCTCTGCATCTAGCTTGCAGTAATGTAAGTCTCCACAGGGGGGCTCCACCCTCCATCTTATTATTGTTTGTCTGGATTCCAGTGTGTTCAACCTCCTGACTTTCTTCAAACCCCTGCATTACTTAGTGATGTAACTTTACTTCTTTAGGCAGTTTCATAGAGAATGACTGTATTCTGACGTCTTCTCCTTACAGGGAAAGGAGGACTGTGTGATGCTGATCCTAGAGAAGCTGTCTGACACGGCCCTCATAAATGCCACAAATGCAGCGCTGCAAACGTGAGTCTCAAAACCTCTGTCCTTAACAAAAACAATATACGTTTCATCGTTTCTCTCTGTACAAAATGGACAAAATCCCTGTGAATTAATATAAAACCTTCTGTCTGTCTGTCAGTCCTCTCCACCTGGCAGCTCGTAGTGGTCTGAAGAAGGCGGTCCAGGAGCTGCTGTCCCGAGGAGCCAACGTTCAGACGGTGGACGAGAACGGTAGGGTGAACCTGCCCCCCCCCCCTTTATAGGCTCTAGCTGCATGCAGTGCTCATCGGTCCGCATGACTGTTTTGCTGCTTCCCAGCATGAATTTGACTAGAAAATCAGATTTTTCCATGTGCGCTGCAAATTAGTCTCTCTTTTAAAGGGGGTTCCCACTGGTCATGGGATATATAATGCAGTATAATGAGACACTTCTGCACCTCTGTTTAGACCTCTTGTGAAATCAATTGCTTTTTTCTGGGGCATATTTCTTGTCTTTTATGTGATGAAAACCTTGTTCAAATTCATCACATTAAAGTTTGAAATCATCAGTCACCTGTTGTAGACTCACAATGCACAGTAAAAGATATATAAGATACATCCACAGCCTCGGATTCTTTTCCTTTTCAACCTTCAAGCCTTTGTCGTGTCTGAGTCCTGTAAAGAGACTTTAATGTGTGACGTAGTTCTGGCGGCGGGCCTCGAGGGGTTTAACGTGTTCTCAGCGGGAAATACATCTTTCTAAAAGCCATGAAGACGTCCTGGAGTTTTCCTCCGGGCTGACAGTGGGAACCCTGGTTTAAACTGTGTACAAGCTGCTTCTCTGCTTTGATTGGATGTATTTATGTGATAGACGTGAGATATGGTCGTGTCCCTCCGTGCTCTGTGTGAACCCTCATGTCTGTGTACTGTGTCAGCTGGCTGAACACTAACGGAATGCTGCTCCGTCCCTCCTTTGTCTTCTGCTTCGCCTTCCTCGCTTCCTCCATGTCTATGTCTCGCTCTCCTCCTCCTCCTCCTCCTCCTCCTCCTTTCTCCCTTTCCCTGCTGTCCCCCTCTCCCTCCCTCTCTTTTTCTCTTTCTCTCTCCCTCAGGTCTGACGCCTGCTCTGGCTTGCGCTCCTAGCAGAGAGGTGGCTGACTGTCTGGCTCTCATTCTGGCTACCATGATGCCTTTCTGCTCCCCTTGCAGCTCCGGGGCTCCCTCCCCAGGCTCCCTGCTGAGGCAGCTGCCCCACCAGGGGGGTAAAGGCCCGGGCACCGGCCCTCGGGGGCCACGCAGCCCCAGGAACCCCTCGGGACCCTCCAGCGAGGGAACAACCGAGAACGACTCGGAGGACTCAGAAACCTTCTGACCCCTCCGAACCGACCCTCGACCCTCTACCCTCCTACCTCGAACTGTGCTCCTTTTTACCTCCCCTCCCCTCCAGGAACGATGCACTCTTGAGGGAGAAGGGCAGAGGCTTGGTTGTGACACAGCGTGGAGGTTTTGCAGTGTCTGTATCTTAAACAGAGTTGCCCTCCTGTGTGACGCCAAGCTGGAGGCCCTGCAGCACTTTTTCTTAGTGCCCTTTTTCCAGAAACGATGAGCGGAGCCGCCACATTGCCCCGGACTGACCGCTGAGTCAGTTGCTCCAGGAAGAAGAAGAAGAAGAAGAATCCGATCCGGACCAGTTCTGGGTCTGCATGCTTGTGTTAACGTACACCACAGTTTGTTCTTTCTACTCACGGGTGCTTGAATCCAAACGGACCTCGGTACTTTAGTCTCTGCATGGCATAGCATCTCGCCTCCGAGACTCGTCGTAAAAAAAAGAAAAAAGAAAAGAAGAAGCCATTTCAAACTGTTTGTATAAAATGAAGTAAGACGGCTAAGTGTCATTTTAACCTTTTTATAATATTTTTGGCTTGTTGTCGTACCAAATATTTGACTTCCACGCGTAAATAATTGCCGTGCTGATGGACAGGTACGCAGAGCTCGTTTTTTAACTGTTAACAACTGAAGCCCAGATTTGTTTTTTGGGGGATTTTAGATTTTGATGAACTGTTGCTGGAATGTGAATAAGATGTTTAGTAGTTTAAATATTCATCATGAGAAATAGGATATGACACACTGGGTACGTCTCGATTCCCCTAATTGCGTCCACACGCAGCGAGATTCAGGAAAGGACGCGAGCCGTTTCTACTGGCAGCATTTACTGATGCTGTGTCTTTACATTCCTTATCAATTAATTTGGGTTTTGTGACAAACGGCTAAAAACGAGATGCTTGTGTTCCTTTCCTCTTTGCTAACGAGAGAGAGAGCAAGGAGATAAATCAGAGATTAGAAAAGAGATTTGTTAATATTGTTATTTGTAATCGAAGCGTCGAGCTGAAATATTTACATTTGAACTTCATGCTGATGAACCGGATCGCTCTCTGGCCGAACTCGAGGAGAAGAGCGAGGAAGCGTCCAATGAGGGCATCGGGATGTACCCACCGGTTGAACACAGGGTTTGTGCAGATGTCAATTAAGGCTGGGATGTTTGCATTTCATCAGATGGCTCAGAACGGCCTCCTGCACTGTTTGGGCCCCATGTTCCTCCCCACCTCGTGGCCAAGGAAAGCCAATAGTGACCAGTTTCCACCTGCGTAGCTCAGCCCAGATTCTCCACAAAGACCACGTTTGTGAAGCTCGTTCAGGTCTCCCTCAGTTCGTTGTGGTATTAATTATCTATTACACGATGGTACAAATACTGCCAGCACTTAAAACGTCAAATATCACAGGGCCTTGACCACTCCCCTCCCCCCCTCTGTTTGTCCACCTACCAGCTATGTGCCATTGTCTCAAACGTGTCCAGTGCCTTGATGTCGATTCACTTTCTTTTACGATGACGCCTTTGTTAGTAGATTCTAATATTCTTCTAATTAAAAGGATCCGCTAAACAAAAGCCCTGGTGGTATTGAGCCGTGCAGGTTTGTCCAGGTTTTGGAGATATCTGCCTCAGGTTTCCGCGACGACCAACATTTTTTTAGAATAGTTTTTTGTGTATTTTTGCCCTTAATTGAGAGAATTCAGTCAAGAGGCAGATGTAGGGAAAGTGGGAGAAGGGGATGACATACAACACAGGTACACCATAGGTTATATAGTTGCATCTTAGACCCCATAAAGGTGAATTACAATTCCAGAAACAAACCCCAGAAGAGCTACTAAATGGACTTCTAAGGTAACAACCGCTGTGAAGAATGAACTGTAAAAGTCAACTTTTAAGCCGACGTGGACAAAAGTGCTTAAAGTGCTCAGAAAAGCAAAACTATTAGTTGATTACTCAGCAACTGTTTTGATAATATATTAATGTTTTAAGTGCAGGTTCTCCAATGTGATCATCTTATATGCTATTAAGTCTAAATACCTTTGGGTTTTGGACTGAAAAAAAGCAGTGACCGTTTTAAGGATGCTAACTTCGGGAACTTACAATACTCTTTTTGTTTTGTTGCTATTTTTCAATTAATTTACTCAAGAGGATATAAGTTAATCAACAATTAAAATAATCAATAATTGATTAATTGCAGCCCTACTTTTTTCCTTTAGCTTCTCTAGTGCTGAGTGAAGTTAGGTCTGCGGAGCATTCAGGACGTTGTTTTTGATCGTTTTTAATTGTTGTGAGCACCGCAAATGTTGGCATAGAGGCAGAAATCTCTGTCCAAAAACAAACCAAAACGACTTGTTACCACTAAATGCAAGATGTTTGTTTTTATTTTCAATTTTGGATGAACTGATTCTTTCAATATGTTGAGCATAAGGAGGGTGGTTGTGTTATATTGAATGACTACGTTTGAGAGGTCCCTCTGCGTTGAGGGGCCGTTATGCAGGCATGTTTTCTTTTCTTTGGTGAAACGACGTCTCACTCGGACGTTTTCTCTCCTTGAAGGCTGCCGATATTCTATATTTTTCTTGTTGTCAACAAATCCCTCGAGGAGACCAAGACCATCAATGTGCAAGTCCATCTATCAACAACGTGTCACAAATCTGTTTTTAGGAGTAAATTGTGCATTTATCGGGGACTATTTTCAGCGGCGGATTAATCAACATTTGGACAACAATGGAGCTCTACGGCACAGAGGAAGAAGATGTATTAGACTTTTAACACTCTTAAAAAACAGACAATACGAAAATTACAGAATATCTCCGGACTTCTCCTTTAAGTGTGTGTGTGTGTGTGTGTGTGTGTGTGTGTGTGTGTGTGTGTGTGTGTGTGTGTGTGTGTGTGTGTGTGTGTGTGTGTGTGTGTGTGTGTGTGTGTGTGTGTGTGTGTGAGCGAGCGAGCGAGCGAGCTAGCTTTAGGTACTGATATGAAATTGAACTGCTTTTGTATATAATGTTGACGTAAAGCACACAAAGCTTTGTATGAAAACAAATGTCCATCACAGATGACTTCTAAGTGACTCTTTCTAGACTAAAAGTTGTGTATATTAACGAGCTTCTTTTAAATTGAGAACCCTTTTAGCTGCGGTTGGATTGGAATGGAGACGGCTGATGAGCACACACACGTTGTTCCAAGCACAGTGTTTTTCTGTCTGCCAGTATTATTATTCTACCAGAAAATGAGCTTCACCAGTCCTGACAATCGCTCCCGTCACGAGTCTGATGATTTTCATACCAGTTCCTGATGCAGTACGACATGCTGAGGGCTGTTTGTCAGCTACCCTTTGTTTTATATGAATTGTACAATAATAAAAAAAAAATCTGTTTGAAGTTTATGTTGTGCTGTTTTTCCTTCGGGTGGGTCATTTCATTCTCCAGTGTGTAAAAATAAAGAAATCAATCACAAGTGGAAATGAAATGTATTGTACTGCTATAAAAATGAACATCATCACGACTGTTTGCAGGAATTTGTAGGCGGAACAGGAAAGGTTCAATTCCCGGCAGGTTTACAAGGCGGAGCAGCTTTGCACCTTTTGACCTTCCTTTGACTTTTTTATGACACGTGGTTTTCATGACTTACTATACAATGGCACTTTTTACAACATACTACAGTATGACTTTATGACATACTATGGCTTTTCTTTTAAAACAAACTATATTATGACTATTAGTGTTGACTTTTTTGACCTGAAACTTTGAAATTTGTTATGTCATTTTAATGACAGACTGTACTATGACATTATTTATAAGCGTGTGCTTAATTCAATTACTGGTGCCTTTCTATCAGCTCAAACTAGTCCGACCTGCTCAGTGAGAAAGGCTTTCATTCCTATTCAGACACTAATTAGAGCCATATATGATATTGATCATCTCTTCCTCATTAACAAACAAACAAAAAAAAAGATGACAGCGTTCACAAATAAGTGTTAATAATCTTTTAATAGCTACATAATCTCTGTACATTTACAAACCTTAAATTACATGATTAAATTAGTTTGTTTACCAAACTATAATCCACAAGACTGAATGTTTTCAGTGGGTCCTCTGAAAATATGTTGGACTCATGGCACGAGTAAAACAACAAAATCCTCCATGAAACACATCAGGATTTCAGACAGGAATAAATTATAATACTGAAGTGATAAAAAAAAACAACAGATCTGAATTGTCTTAAGTATGCTGCAGAGTGGCACTCCACCTATGGAATCATACATGCTGTATACTGGTTTATATACAGGCTTTAGTCCGCATCAACATCTACAGGTCCAGTGTGCTTCTGTTGAACTCACATACTGAGGAGAGTGAGTACCTATAGCTTTCTGCTCAGCAGTTGATGCCCAGGCCGGTCCAGTGGTCAGGCACCATCAGGAAGTATTTGTCCATGGCCTCGCAGAAACGAGCTCTGTACAGCTCCGGAGAGACCACAGTGGGCAACTTGCCTGAATGAGACACACATGTTTATTGGATGTCAATGTTTGCCATTTCAAATATCCAGCTGTCATTTACTGACGCACATGAATTAAATAATAACATGATCTTTTACATTAAACGAACAGCATGTTTCTGGTGGTTAAAATATCCCTTTAATCCTCACCTTGACCTCCCAGGATTCCAGTGGATTTGACGACCATCTCCAGTCTCTTGTCCCAGGTGAATGTCCGGATATAATCTGCAGGAAAGAGTAGAGAGGAAACGCATAAAAAACTCCAACATTGAGTGACATCCAACAAATGATGGCGATACTTCAGATGCCCCCCCCCCCTCCTCCTCCTCCTCTCACCTATAATGCCGACCACCAGCTGATCAGTGGCGTCGTCGCGCCCCACCAGCAGGGAGTAGTCGATGATGAGGTGGCTTGACAGGAAGTAGGCGTCGCTGTGTATGGCGGCTCGCAGGATGGCCTTACAGTGGGAGCGGATGTACAGCGGGTTGTCGTGGATCAACTTCAGAAGGTTCTCGTCCAGGAGAACCACCTCACAGCTCTCCTTCCCCGAGTCCGTCTTCACGTTACGGTTCCTCAGGGAACCTTTGAGGTCAAACACCTGCAGAGGAAGAGGTCACCGATCAGGAGTAATTAAGTACAAATTCAAGGTACTTACAATTTACTTGAGTATTTCCATTTCATGCAACGATATACTTCTGCACCATCTCCGAGGTACTCCACTGTTAACTTCATTTGTCTGACAGCTGCTACGTTTCAGATTACAGTTTTTCATCTCCTTCCTGTCCAGTGAAAAACACGTATCTCCAGATATGTTGATGTTGACTGATTTTCTGAGCCAATAAGACTCTAAGAGATCCGGCTTCTCACAGGACGGAGACACGACAAACATAGTATGATCTTATAGAAGATGATGCATTGCGGTATATTAAACGAGCCAACAGTATAGAGGAGTAAAAACATCATTAATATTAATACAGGAACATCATATATAGACTTTCCCTTTTGTTACTCTACCACTGCCGTGTTGGACTTCGTCTTACCTGAGCCATCTTGCGTCCATAGAAAAGATTTTCCATCACCAGCAGGTCCAGCTTCTTCTCCGTGTTGTTCTGAGAGTTCTTGTAACCGATCCTGTAAACTCCCAGGATCTTCGCCAGCGCGGTCGGCCGCTGTGGTGCAACAATTGGTTTTGTTATTTATTTAAACTCAGCAACTAAGCCCCAGATAGAAAGCTTTTCTTTAGGACGCATACTTTCTGCTGCACAGCTCCGGTGATGTAGGTGAAGTAGTGAGGGGCAAAGTCCAGGAAGGACTGGACCTCAAGTCTGGGCATCTGCTTCAGGATGAACCGGTCATCTGACAGGACACAGAAGAGGAGATGCTTCTTGTTATAAAAATAAAAACAGAATGACAGCATTATTCTTGAAACAGCAAATCAATGCAGGTTTTATATATTGATATGAGAACTGGATACAGCGTCTCGCTTATATATCGTGTGAGCCAATAGGACACACGGTTGCTTGTGCTGGTTGACATGACTCTTAATTATGATGAAAGTGGGGCACTGTATTCATGACCTCAACGGGGTTGAGGCCACAGATTGTTCACAGAATTATGTCTTAGTTTTACTCCTGTCTCACTGTGACTTAATGAGAGTAATGGCTGCAGCAGAAGGAGACACGTTTGTCTGAGGTGTAATATATTCAACCTTCTGTTGCGTAGAACACCGCTCCAGATTTTCCACCCCGAGCCTGCCAGTTGACACAGTGGGACAGCGAGCGGACGAAATCCTCCTCAGTGCTCTCCATGATCTCCTCACGCATCTTGTGAAACTCCTCGGCGTAGTAGATTCGGCAGTAAAACTTGGCGTTAGCGTCGGAGAATTCTACAAAGTCCACAACAGATGGCGGTTCGTGTTAGATGACAATGAGGAGAGCTACTCTCAGTTACAACTGTGATGTACATTTACTCAAGTATTGTATTCAAGAACACATTTACTGGAGTCTTTTTTTTTCCATGCTACTTTATTTTTCTATTCACTCCATCTCAGGGAAAAATGTACTTTGTATTTCCCTACATTCCTTACGTGAAGAGCTTCTAAAATATGATATTTTCTGAAACTACCCAAACTTTTATACGAGTATTAGTGAAAAGATTAGTTGACTAATTGATTGAAATTTAAGAAATGTGAAGATTTGCTGCTTTTCCTTTTAATTATTTAAATGTAGTTGTAATAATGTTGAGGTTTGTAATGTTTGTTAGACATAATGAACAATGTGAAGGTGTCAATTTGGACTCACTGTGATGGCATTTCCTATTTTCTGAACTTTTACAAACCAAACAGTCAAATGATTAAAGGTTAAAATAATCAGCATATTAATCCATAAAGAAAATAATCATGAGTTAATAGTTTAGAATGAGCTCCACCACAACCAGCTATAACAGTAAAATCCTGCTTTTACATTAATGCATGAGTAATAATGATAATATATGATAGTCAAGTTAGATCCTGATTAAATACTTACTTAACTAACCTTTTCAATGCAGGAATTTTACTTGTAACAGAGTATTTTCACAGTGTGGTATTAGTACTTTTTACTACCACTGATCTCTGAGGGTAAATACAATAACTTACGAAGCTCAACGTGAGGATTCAGGGTCTGTTTCTTCTGTTTATCTGCCAGGTCGGCATCCTCTGCACAAAACAATAATACAATGAGGCATTTGACATCTAAATGTTTGAAATTCTCAGTGAGTGAAGTATTTATTTGACCTGAACACTCACTGAGGGGGTCCGTCTCCACACTGGTGCGGCTCTGCTGGGATGAGGCCGACTCACTGGGTCTGGCAGGGCTGCTCTTAGCCCAACTCTCACCAGCACTGAAGAGAAAAAAGAAGTACATATGTGACAGAGATTATGGCAGCTCTGAATGTATATATAGCACATTGTTTTTCAGTTAAAAGTCACTTTATATAGAACTACTGGAGCCTTGACTGTGGTTACACGGCAACACACATGTATTTCTTCTTGCTTGATTTATGTTTTTTTTTTTTATTTAAAAATGAACTAAAATCTATGTGAACCATAGTTCACTCAGTTAGAGCTGAAGAAGCCTCTTGGATGAGAGGAGAAACGTCAGTAAAAGCACTTACTATTTTCCAAAGGATTGAAACAACACCTCAGATTTCAACATGAATCCTGCATACCTGGTGACCTGTGGGTTCTCATCCCCGCCTGTGTTCGACACCTTGGACATGTCATCCAGCGCCGTCTTATACTCCTTACAGCTGGAAGCCAAAACACCACACAACAACGTCAGGTTTTCCATTAAATAGGACGTTTCTAAAGCTGCACTCTGAGCTGAGCCAGACAGAGCGGGCGGTCGTCACCTGAGAGCGAAGGCTATGATGGAGCTCGGCTCTCTCTCACACACCGCGATGGGAACCCGCTCGTGTTCATACATCAGGTAGTGTTTGTCCGGGTCACTGTCAACACAGATCACATGACAATGGGTACAGTCCATACCTACATTTTCTTATCCTTCAAACACATAGTTCATGATTTCAGATTTTTGGACTATTTAATTGTTCAGACCAGATGTGCATTGGACAAAAGGGATAGATCAGAGTGGGCTTGTATATGAAGAAAGGTACAAGTGAGTGCTTCACTCACAACGGGAAGGGGATGGGATTGTAGCTGTTGCCAGGCAAGAAGTTGGCGAGGATGGCTTTCATGGTGGATTTCTCTTTGACCTGGCTGTCAGTGGAGCCCAGCAAGTGTCCATCAAACACATCTGAGCACACAAAGGTGATACAGCAGAGCTCTGATTAGAGAGATGCTGTGAAACACGAAAGGTTATGTATGTTGGTGTGCCTTTTTCGTACCTTCTGGGATGCTGACCGAGTCCTGCTCGGTGAAGGAGGGACCAGGAGTGAAAGGTTCAGCTCCGGGTTCTCCTGGTGACAGCAGCAAAGAGGAAGAGGTGGAAGGCATAGTGCAGAGGTGACGGTCCTCTGTCGGTGAAAAAACAACTACAGTCAGGATCAGTCTTCACTCAGTAACAATAGACCAGGAAGCATTCAGGCCTGAGACAGCCAAGTCACCTTTGTCTCCATTCTGTATTACAGGTGAGGGGTTGCGGGGTGAGGAATCCAGGGCGCCCTATTATATGAATAAAGAAATTAATAAACAAATGTAGGGTTACACATGATTACAAATCAGGCATGTTTACATTCACTTCAGCATGTTTCGGGCTGCAACTAATGATTATTTTAGATATTGCTCGAAACTTGGTGACTTTAAAATCCACAAAGTGAGAGTATCACTAGCAAAGAAGACACTGAAGGCTTTTCTGGAAAAAAAAGAGATGCTTACTTAAGTGCACGTAAATGCAATGAATGATGTCACCTACCTTGTTGTCGTCGGCGGCGGTCTGTCTGTGCCTGCCTGGGCTGGGAGGGACGGACAGACGCTTCCTGCCTTTCTCCTGCTGGAACAAGTCCTGCAGCCTGGGAGGGAAGAAGCAACAGAATGAGGACTAGAGAGAGCATGGTTGCCTCTTCAAAGGTATTCAAAAATCAACACATCAAATTTAGGACGCTGCTCTTCTCTTACAGCTTAATTACAGCTGAGAAAAGCAGTTTTTTTCTTTTATCAGTTTTTTGGTAAGATGATAAGAATAAATAATTTAAGTTGGGAAAAGTGCAAATGTAGAGATAAAATGTAACTAAGGTGCAAAGTGGCTCTGACCTGACGTTCCAGGACTGCAACATCTCACAAAGACTCTGTTTCTTCATCACCAGCGACTCCAGAACCGTCTGCACCTGCTGAGAATCCAGACCGCAGGCCTGAAGTCGCGCCTGAAGCTTTTCGATCCAGCTCCTCAGCTCTGCCTCTTCCATCTACACAGACGCAGACAGAAACACCTCTATGAGTCTATACAACTACCACTGAACCCAGACGTGACACGTTGTTACATTGGGAGATAAAAAACCTACATCTTTCTGAGCAAAGAGGTCCTCCATCTTTTCCTCTCGCGTCTTACTGAAGGTGTCGGTCTTGAGGGAGGTGAGGCGATCATCTACCCCCAGGTACACCTGAGTCACTCTGAGGAGAGAGCAGAGAGGAAACATGTGCTGAGGTGATATGCGGCGAAACAAAATCCATAAGGGAGGGACTGTAATCACACTATTAGTTTAGACCATTAGCCTTGGGATGGGGCTCAACCACCCGACTACAGACATCAAAGACCTGACTACTACTGTGAATGCAGACTGATGAGGTCTATCATTTACTTTAGAGCGAAGTCCTTCAGGTCCTGCTGCAGGTTGGTTTTAGAAGGTCCCAGGTTCCTGATGAAAATCTTGGGACGAGGAAGACAAATCTCCAACAGCCGTATAGAAGTGTAGCTGAGGAGAAGACAGAGGGTGTCAAAGCTAGTTCATGGATTCCATGTTCACAGCAGGTGATGGTGACTGTAACCTGCAGTAGAAGGAGTATTCTGTTTGGACAGTGTCTGGACTATGGATAGGCAGGCGGGATATAAAGCTGGGAGGAATTTAATTAGATTGTTGAAAAGACCTTTTCCACCAGGAAAAAGAAAAAAAAAGATTTATAGTCATATGTTGTTTAATAGATCCACGATATGACTGAGGGTGTGGTCTTTTCATTTCAGCTACAGTTTTCTAAAAAAATATTTTGTTACAAGTAAAAGTCCTGCATTGATTTATATTTTGTATTAATAATTTAAATCTGCAAGTAGCTTGTGACTAAAGCTGTGACTAAACAAATTTAGTGTTTAGTGTTTTCCATCACTGGCTGCAGCCATCCTAAACTCTCACACAGAAGTCAAAGATATAATGGACAAATGGATGGATGATCGGCACACGTACACATGTTGAATGAATGGTTTATAATATACACACCACTAGAGGAAGAGTTTTTCAAAAGAGAGGCTTTATAATTGTTGCGGTTAAAGATCAGGCTACCCTATTATTAGTAGTATTATACTATTTGCAGAATTAGATTCCAGTGTTGCCTGGATTGTTTTCGACTAAAAGACCTAAAAATACGTCGAGACACTGTCACCTTATTTATGTTGTTGAAACGGTCAAACATACTGTGAAGTTATATTCATTAAAAAAGTTTAAGGTTAAGGTGATGTCAGAAAATAGGGGGGGGGGGGGAGTTCAGCTTTTGGTTTATACAAACAGAGGGGCCTCTAAGGATAAAAGGAAAAACATTGGGGATCTCTGCACTCGAGCACCAGCACCTCAAACCAAAATAAATGGCTGCATCGGCCAAATGGTGAACACCCAATTTTGAAATGATCACCTGAAGGAGGCCACCATCTGGTTGTAGGAGAAGTACTGGTGGTAGTCTTTGTGGATGGAGTGTCCGCAGGGCTCGGCGTTAGCCCTCCTGGTGTACTGGTGGCCGTAGAAGTGAAGCTCCAGATATTTGGCAAAAGACATGGACCATGAGTCGTTGGAGAGCGGCACCACTGGTGTCACCTTAAAATAAGAGTCAGAGATTGAGCGTAACAGAGAAAAGTCTAGCCTGTGAATCGGACTGAATTACCATTTCGCTCCATTTCATTCCTTCAGCACGAAGGTTGAATTGTAATCAATGTAGTGTGGTAAAGACCATATATTTAAAAAATAAAAACATTATGCCATTTGTTAAATAAAAAACATTCTATAAACACAGGAAATACTCTGTAAATATAAAAAAAGAAGAAAGATAACATTTTGTATTAGTACTGAAACTCTATGTAAACGTCAAATATTATTGTTAATTGTTGCTGACCTGTTTGCAGATGCGGCACCAGGAATAGTTGAGAATTGTGTGCTGATATCCAGGCACAGGGGAGTCCAGCTCCTTTAAGACAATCTGCACACAGCCACTGCCGTGCACAAACCGACGAATGTGGTGCACCATGGGAGTCTCGCAGAACATGTTGGGGCACTGGTAAGACGGTCTGGGGAGAACAAACACACGTAATACAAACTGGGAGGCTTACTTACTGTTGAACTAAGTTTCTCTCTGATAATGAATCTCATTAAAGCACTGTAGCTTCACAAAAAAAAATAAAACATTTAAAGTTATTTTGTCTTACCTAAAACAGTATCGCTCCAAGAATACACCAAGAGAGAGGTCATTCTTGCCATAAAACTCCATTGTGACAATCCTGTTGACAAAAAATGCAATACATTATATAAATAAGTTAAAAACAAGGTATGAGATTCTCTATTAATCCACTCCATGAACAGATCTACCATGGGCTGACGCAGGGGTTGGGCGCATTGCTGGACTGAGCCGATGAACTGCTGAAGAGCACACAGAGTCTCTGGTGGTTGATGGGGTTCAGACAGTCCAGCTGAGGATAACAACAATGAACACAAGAGGGTGAAAAGACCAAAAGACCAATAAATAATAAAGACCAATAAATAAATGCACATCACACGTAGTTTCCCTCACAAATCATTAATCAGGGTTGGGGGATGCCAGGCATCGGGTGCACCAGTGTGTGGTGAGTGGTCAGTGGTGAGTGGTCAACACCAGGTCAGTGTTAAAAATGCAAAATTAAGAGCATGAGGCAGATACAGTAACTAAGGGTGAAGAAAAGACAGACAATTTCATCTAAGGGGTCGCATTCAACTGCATATCTCACATTTACCTTAGTGGGAAAATGTGGTTATGAAACAAAGGATCAGTCCACTCGGGCAATATGTGGAATGTCTGATTTTACATAGAATTCTGCGGTTCCTCTCAATCAATCATGCTATATATTGCCTATAAAATATCTTAAAGCTTAACTGTGAATACAAATTTGAAAAATAACAATAATTTGTCGGACCATCTGAGCGGTATCTTGGATATAGCCTCATATATGGATATAGCCTCAAAAATGCTAAATAACAACAACATGAGTGTTAATGTTTCAAAATCAAAGAAAACATTCGTCAATCAGAGCACTTAAATAAGAACAAAGCACTATGAGAGCAATAAGTATATTTTTAAAATGTATGAGGTATTCTCTAAAATCAGCTGGGGGAGGTGCATAGAAACAGCTGTTTGTGCCTTCCAGCACAGGCCATTAATTTAAATAACAGCTAAGCAACAGTCATGTGCATCTTGGCCGGTAATCTTGTTGTTTTTGATATTAGATTTGGTATGGAAGCTAAAATCTTGAAATGCCGTTTCAGCTCTACGTTCAAAGGAAGGGGATCAATGAGCAAAAAAACAACATGAGTCAATGATCAGTTAAGTCTGGGACACCTCTAAGCGTCACACAGAACGGTAGACCGCCAGCCCCTCGCCTGCTGTAATTGGATGGTTTCATCTCTGCCTGTCATCACACTCAATTGGTCGCATGCACATACGCATCAACAAAATGATCATTCAGTGTGCATGGCCGAGCAGAGTGGAGAACAACTGGACAGCTTCGGTGAAGAAGAAGAAAAGCGAAAGGAAAAAAAGAGCTTAGATAGCATTTAAAAGAGAAAAGTCCAGCATGAAAGTGCAGCCAAACGCTGCAAAATTATTACAAATTCAAATTAATCACAAACAAGGGGCGTGGTTAGCAGAATATCATAATGTCACAACTACCTTATCGGAGTTAATTCTAAGTTTGAAAAAAATATTAACTTGCCACACGTAATCATGCTCTGTAAGAAAGCAGGGGATGCATATGCATGGAGGTAATATTGAAAATAAAGACCTGTATAGTCTTTTCTGTCAGGTGGAAGTAGCTCCAGTTACTCAGAGCAACCAGAGGTTCATGATGATCAACACAAGTCCAGTCAGAGCTCTGAGGAAATGACAGGTGCAAAACAAACACTCCCAAATGATATACTGTAATATATATGAATTCTGGACACTGACCATTTTGGAGCAGTTTTTTTGTGTGTAGTAAAAACTAAAATATATGTCACTGGTATTAACAGTGAACCGAAATATTACGGTAACAGTACACATGATGTAGTGAATGTGTGGGGACCGGCCAGGGCTGACGTTGGAATTTTCTATACACATTCCTGCTAATGGTTTTACACTATTCCACTGATCTACAGGTGATGGTTCAAGAAACGCAGCATGACGCCAACAAAGACATGTGAATAAGACTGTGAGCAACTAAACATGGATGTAAACAATGCAGGTTTGAAAATGTTCCAAGAAGTGTTTTATGAGGAAGGAAATGAAACACACAAATTGTTTTGGAGAGTTACATGTAAACAAAACGTTGGGTTGTTTATAAGACGTTAATGTAAATTCATGTCTCAACACTGCTCACCTTTGGGGCCCAGCTCATATCATTCAGTTTGCATGGCTTCTCCTCTTCACTGTCAGCCTTCAGTAGTGCCTTTACTGGTGCATCTACTGCCTTGCTCTGGACACTGACAGGAGCTGTAGTGCCGAAGGGGTCAGTGGCTCCCCTCTGTCGGATACGACCTCCTTTTGCTCTGTAGTCAGCCAGCATCTTAGCCAGATTCTGGCTGTCGGTCAGCTGCTCTACAATGCGGGTGCTGGTTAGACTGTGGGAGGGCAGGACATCGATGGGCTTCGGCTGGAGGGCGCCATTGGTCTGTCCACTAACCAGAGAGGAGGGGGCAGAGTCTTTGAGGAGCTGCCGCTTTCTACGTCCGTCCAGTTCCTTGAAGTCCTTATTGAGGAGAGGAGATAAGAAGACCTAGGGGACAGGGGAAACACAGATGAGCATGACAAGTAAAACGAAATAAAGGAAACACTGCCTGTATAACACAGTGTAGAGCAGCAGAGATTAGTTGATTAATCAGACTTAATGGCGTTTTGAGAATCCATTAATTGTTTAAGTCATCTTCTAAGCTAAAATGCAAAAAAAAAATTCAGCCTCTCAAATATCAAGATATCACTGGATATTTTGGGGGGTTTGGACCGTTTCATTTTCAGAACATGTATAGTAAACAATGAAATGATTATTCAGGATAATCATCTTTAGTTAGTAGGTAACTAAATAGAAAAAAACTAATATATATATAAACAAAGCCAGGCACCTGTTCGGGGAAGTAATCCCTGCTGGGGCAGTGCATGCCAGCAGGCGTGAGAAGAAATGGTTCTTTAAATGTAATGAAGGGGGAAATGCACAGGATGATGTCCTTAAGCTCCTGCTTGAAGACAGCGGAGATGGACTTCAGTCGGTCATCGGATGAAGCCACTTGCTCGGCCACAAACATCCCTGTATCATCCTGCAGAGGATCTCGGAACAACCTAGGAGTAAGGGTTCCTTCCCCATCATCCATATCATGAGAATCCCCCTTCACTAGGCTTCCCTCATCCCCCGTGTCCCTCTCAGACGACATGATGAGAGTGTCTGAGTCCATCTCCTGGTCTTCCTCCATGAGGAATGGGGGAGAGACAGACAGAGGCGGTGCAAGGGGACTGGAAAATGGTGTGGAGGTCATTGTCTCTATGTTACCAGAGTGCTCTTCTTGGATAGAGGAAGAAGAGTTGTCATTCTGTTCGTCTTGGAGAGTGTCTATATCTCCATTTTTGGATGAAGACGCAAAGGAAAGCACTTCCTCCTCAGGTTGTCCTGCCAGTGGAGCATCCTCTGTCCCTGCAGTTTTCTCCAGGGTCCCTCCATTTGTCTCTTTCCCTCCCCTCTCTCCATTCGCCTCCTCCTCC
Organism: Eutrigla gurnardus; assembly: GCF_963514095.1. Taxonomy (NCBI): domain Eukaryota; kingdom Metazoa; phylum Chordata; class Actinopteri; order Perciformes; family Triglidae; genus Eutrigla; species Eutrigla gurnardus. The sequence goes on from NC_139926.1 coordinate 8,682,871, forward strand.
TCCTCCTCCTCCTCCACAGAGGTGCCCTCCAGCAGGCAGGGGAATGAGGTACTCTGGGCCAAACTGGGTGGCATGGCAAACTCGTCCATGAGAAAAGAGATCTCCAGCTGGGAGTGGTAGGCCACACACGCCATCAGCATGATGATCTCCTTCACCCGGGCCAGCTCGTACTCGGAGGCACCACGCAGCTTGATGGAGCATCCCAGATGGGGAAGACAGCCCTCAAAGAACATCAGAGTCTTCACTTCATCTGGAAGGACAAAATAAAACATCATGATTTACTCTACATGGTGTTGTTGTCTGACAGTGGTATTCAAGTAGAGGCGTGTTTCTTACTGTTGGCCAGGGTGAAGGGCTGCATATAGAACTTGTGGCAGGTTCCCAGACGAGGTTTGGTGAGGAGCTGGTCCATGGACATCACCAGGTCTCCCTGGGTCATACGACTCACCCTGTCTAAGACTTGCTAAATTGACAAAGAAGAAAACTGAACACTTAACACTTGTTTCATATTCAATTTATAAATTCTTTCATTTATTTTCGCATATCCATGCCTTATGACAGAATAAACCAATCCAAGAGGAGGCAATGACACAGAAAGCATGATATGTAAATGTTTAACATTTAGATATAGTACTACTTGACTGACCGGTTTGACGTTGATGACCAGTGTGATGCCGTGCTCCAGCAGCATGTCCTGAGCAATGCGAGACACCGTCTTCTCCACCAACACCAAGGTTGGACGGACGTCTACTATTCGCTGCACATAGTTCTTTAAAAACTCTCGTTCCTGAAGGAGAGACAAAGAAAAATCTGTTCTCAGTTTCAGCAAACTGAAGCAAATGCAACTTCAAACTAGTGACCAGTGACTCACTGACCTGTAGCACAATGGGGTCGATGCAGGAAAACTTGCTCTCCTCCCTGTACAGATACTCTATTGAGCATTTCAGCAACAGGATTTTGGGGTTCTTGATGTAGGAGTTCATCTGGTTACAAGTCAGACAAGTATTCAGTTAAATAATACAGTTTTCAACATTCCTTTCTGAAAATGTTTGCTGATTTTGAAGAAACAGAAGAACTTGACCTGACCTTCTTGTGGGCGATGTTCTTGGTGCATACAAAGCCGTTTACCATTGTCGAGTCAAACTTCCTTCCTCCAGAAATCTGATCAGAAATTTAAATTCAGTTATACATCGGAAACCACCTGAAGCAGACAGTCATCTAATTTGATGCTTGCAATACGAGATTAAATCCACGTGTATGACCAAAGAGTGACATATGACTCCAGTTTTCCTGATTTGATGAGATGGTGTCTGACCTTCTTGATGTGGACCAGTTGACGGATGTCCATGTCATCATCGCAGTTGCGAACGTCGGGCCGCACTGTCTGGACCACCTGTCGAACCACGGGGACGATGATGTCCCGCCAGGACAGAGACAGAGACTCGCTGTAAAGCAGCTGCTGCAGCAGCGCCATCATGTGGCTGTGATTGGCAGAGCTGAATGAAGGGAGGCAGAGAGGCAGATGAGAGGGGAAAAACCTTTCTCATGGTAGGAAGTATTAATGTTGACACATTTAATGTTTGTTAGTTGAAGTGCAGTGTACTTAATACATTCACTTGAACACTAGAGGTTTCTCATATTTTGCTTCATCTGGTTTCTGAAAAAATGAGTAAGTGTCTAAATAGAAGGTAATGAAGTGATTAGATGACTAATCCGACAATGTTGTTAATCAGTTAATCATTCAAATTATAATGGGCATTCTTTTTTTTCTATTTCTGACATTATATAGACTGAATGATTAGGTGGGAAATAATCAATACATTGAATTATTGACTTATAATGACTTGGAGCACCATTGCACTCTTACTACGATGTATCATCACACTGGACACTCACAGCAGTCTCTCCATGGCCTTCTTCTCTCCGTTCTCCTCTCGGAGCTGATCCAGAGAGCTGTGGTGCCAGCCCAGCGGAGTAAACAGCATCTCTTTAGCCTTCTCTTCCACACGACGGTTGAACAGAGACTCTGCAGAGACATCACGTCAGGAAGAGGGAGCTGGTTTGCTTGACTAGTTAGGCATTAGGATATGTTATCTAATTAAATCAATAAGGAAGAGAGTTCCTACCCTTGATGAAGGCATCACTTATGACAATATTCTCTCCTCCATCCTCAGACACAAGGAATTCAGCTTTAAGAGAGAAGTGAGCAACAGATACACAGAGGTCGGTTTGTTAGATACATTACACGTTTTAGAGGCACGGTAACCACAGGAATCACTCAACCAAACAACTGTACTGTAACAGGGACTACGGATGGAAAGTAGCTAGTAAGCTAAATCCGGTACAAGGCATCTCGTCTCATCTCGAGACTAATGTTATTTTGTACATTGTCCCTGATACAAATAAACTTATTAATTAAATAAAATAAAAGGTGTTCAGAGCTCGTTCATTTACATTTCTGCTCAGCGGAAGGCACGTGTGGATACTTTGACTGTTTCTTGATGTGGAAGTTGACATTGTTTTGCTCCATGTTGAGGTTGATAGAGGAAGCAGAGTCACTGTCCACAGCTGACTGGAAACTGCTGACAGATGTTCTCTTGCTGGGGCTGGAAGAGTCTGGTGAGAGAGACACGTCAGTAAGCTGCAGGATGTTATTGTTGTAGTTGGTTGAGGTGGAGCTCATTTTAAACTAGTTACAAATTATTATTTTCATTATGGATTTATCTGCTCAGTGATTTCTCCATTAATCGATTGTTTAATTTCTAAAATTCTGAAAATAGCGAGAAATGCCATTAACGAATCAATTAAGCAACCAATTATTTTAGCTGTACTTGTACAAACTGTTAGGTTGTATAATTTATAACAAAACATAATATTTTATAAACTCTTTTTATGTCTTTTTTTGTGCAAAATCTTAATAAGTGAATAAAGCTCTCAGATTAATGTAGTGAAGTTAAAATATGTCCATATAAAGTGGCATGAAAAGAAAATATTAGTTCCGCACTTGTATTAAGTACAGAGTAAATGAATTTAGGAACATCCCACCACAAGCTAATAAGGCTGCCAGTCTAATAAATAAATAAAAGGTTTTATTAAAGCATTAGACATGGGTTACATACTGGGCATGGTGTACTCGGCTTCATCTGCGAGCTGCTCTGTGTCACTGTCATCAAACTTTATATCCTTGAACCAGGACGGCTCTGAATGTCCCTCCACAGAGTTCACACTATCGCTGTCTGGAGATGGTGTTTCTGAGAACTCTGTACTCTAGACACAAGACATCATCAGCACCTTCGTTAAAGCTATTAGCGACGATCCCATTGAATCAATCGGTATCAACGTGTGAGGTCTTAAAGTTTGTTGTGAAAAACATAAAGCACTTTGGATTGTTTGATGATTCGATTTTCCAGTGTGCGCAGTGTTTACACATCAGAAATGGTTACCTGGAGGGGGCGATAGAGAGCATACTCATCCCTGAACAACTGGTCGTGGTGCGTGACACAGTCCAGCCAGCGGCCATCCACTAATGCCTGGCCTATGGCGATAGCCTGGGCCCTGCAACATAGAAACATCAGGATGGGAGGGCGTGGAAGTAAAACACAAGCTCAAGAGCAGCTTAAACAGGAAGTAGCCATGGAAGAAGTAAAGTATGACCAATAGAAAACATTAGTTATCTTCAAGTAGATTCACTTTCATTTTTACTAGCAGTAGTTTGACATGATGGTTTGCACAATGTATTTGCATTTAGAACAAGTTCATCTGAGACAGCACACTTACATTTAACTAACCAACAATTCATCACAGGAAAGAATGGAGCAAAGCTTGGTGGACATGGAAGGAATAGGAAAAGTAAACAAAACTAGTCATAAAACTATTCCTTCCAAAGACTATTAACACGACATATCACAGAAAAAAAGAACACGTTTCTCCAGTGAGATGCTACCTGGTGGAAATGGTGCCATTCCTCAGCAGCCAGTTAACAAGCTCTTTGCCCACAATGCAGTTGGGGTAGGTCCTCAGCCAGTATCTGTGGTCCTGGAACTCCATCCCTGTGCTGTTGTGGCAGATTTTCTTCCACAAGTCCTTCAGCTGGGACGAGTCCTGCGGGATGTGTAGTGTGTCAGTATGAAATGACCAGTAATATTTAACAATGGTTATGTTTAGATTTGTTCCTCTTAAAAAGGATTAAGCCTAGCCGCTGAGAGATAACTGCCAAAATAATAGCAAACAGCTTAAAAATAAAATAAAACTTGATCAGATTGTCTTCCTCTCTGTCTCTTACATCCCTGTTGAAGAAAGCTAAACCATGTGTTCTGTCTCTCTCTTCTGCTCCATCCAAGTACATCAGCGAAGACATAGCCTAAACATTACAATTTTTTTTTTTTTCCAAAAATCTAATTACATGCAGCGAGGTTAAAATCTAATAAATCTAAAAAACAATGCAAACAGATAGCCATGGTTCTGGCATGGCATTCGCTTGCCATGCCCTGCGGTTGGCTTGTCAATAGTGCGGTAATGCAATATTGCCTTACCTGCAATAACAATTTTGTCCAGCAGCAGAAGATAGTTGTGGACAAAACATCATCACCTTTAAAGTGTGAACTTGTTAGCAACAGTTGCTTATTTACACAGTTGCAGAGCAACATGATCATTCATTTGGAGTTGTGTTCGTGTCCGCCGGCTCAATGTAAAACCAATATTTACTCTCCTTTAGCTCTAGAGTTGGTCTCTACTAGTCTCACATAGCCAGACCTATGTCTATAGTGCTGTGTCAGTGCTGGAGAAAGGTCTGGCTGCATCCAATATTATTCTGCTATAGGGGGGAAATTACTCTGGCTTGTTTGTATTTCTTCAAACCAATGACAATCTTCTTGGCCAATGGCAGCCGTATACCCAATGCCTACATCTGGTGAATCTCTACCAACTCCCGGGGGAAATAGCCGTCGCTTGCTAAGTGCTACACTATGTTTACAAGCTAGTCTCGAACTGGGTCTGTCTGATGTTTGCTGCTGAGCGTGTAGTGTAGTGTACAGTGGGTTTTTACAGCATTTTCCCCCTTTCATATTGTGATCCAATATATTATAATTATTATAGAAATGTATAGAATTCTAGAAAGAATAAACCAGCAACCAGTAGGATCTTCCTCTCCTCCTCGTTGTGGTCCAGCTTGGTGCCGCTCTTGGTGCCTGACATGACTCGGCTGGTTGGCGGGCTGACTGAGCTGTCATATGAATGCCCCATGGAGGATCCAGAGCGGTCCAGGGTCAGGGTGGTCACACTGGCAGACCTGTGGAAAGAGCCGAACAGTTGATACTGACCGTACTGTATCACGCTGGAGCACACTGTACCTTACAAGCAAACCCGGAGAAAAGTGAGTTACCTCTTTCTAGCGGGGGATTTGCCAACGTCTTCTTGTAGCGTTGTCATTCTGGAAGTAAGGCCACTGTTTTGTTGTTCCTGGTGAATCATACTGATGAACACACACAGACAAACTTTGATTTATAATATTTCTGTGTGTCTTTAGACTTCCTCTATGTTAGCCAGTCTAACAAATGATCAGTGAATCTGAGCATACGGAAGACTATTTTTACAGCTAGAAAGCCTTTACTTACAGACAGCTTAAGCTCAGACAGATGTGAAAAAAATGAATAAAACAAACAGCAAGACTCACTTCTTTCTCATCCCAATAGGAGTTTTTCTATGCCAGGAGAGAGAGGAAACAGATTTTCTTTGAGGCAGGTTGATAGAGAAAATTAGCAGGAAGCACACCGATTAAAAACAACAGCAGCAAAACTAAGGATGCACAGATATCAGGCCGATACTGACTCAAATTGCTGGATTGGATATCAGTGAAAATGGGGCCCCATCTATTTAATTAAATTCTTTGTATAGGTTATATATTAAATACATTACATGTAATTTTAAGTCCAGTTTAAGTTTTGATCAATTGGTTGCTGCATTCAAAGCTTTAAAATCTTTATCAAGTCACTGGTGTATGATTGATTATTTGAATGATCAAAATTAGTTCAGACAACATATCATGAATGAAACACTGGTATCGAATTGGTTCTCAGTATCAGCCGATACCCAAAGCCCAGGTATCGCTATCAGTATCAGGAAGATCAGAGCATCGCTAAGCAAAACAAGCACAGGGTTATAAAAGGCATGCATTGATGGACGATCATTAGAGGAAAGATATCTTTCATCATTCATTTCACAATTAGTCTGTTGTCTGCATGATTAATTAAATATTTTGATATTTATAGTCAATCAACTATGAGTTAAAAATGAACGTAAAGAGGAAAATCAAACAGTCATACTTTGCCAAAGCTTCCTAAGATAGATTGACATTATTAATGAATTAGAGACACTTTCCCACGTGGCATTATAAGCCTTCTGATCACATGCTGCAAAGCATCCAGTGAGCCGTTTTCTTTACATCTTACTTTATGTGTCCTACTTCACGGCTGTTGCAGCTAATTCCTCTTAGTCAGGGCTTATTGATAATAATATTGCATATCTAACATGATTCTCTTTCATGAGTGTTGACCATGCACATGATACAGTACGCACACACTACTCTCTCTCTCTCTAAACGGCAGAAAATCAAGACAGAAAAATAGTAAACGGACGGAGGAGGCTGGAAAAAAAAACTAGGGCAGCGTCTTTCATGAGCAAAATCATACCATGACAAAAAAACAAATCTGTACAACAGCAAAGGACAGACAGGACGATTGAAGGTACGTTTGAAGGTACACCCATAGCCCATCATCCAAGTAGCCAGTTTACACTCAATTAACAGATAAAAACGGCTTTGTTTAAGGAATTTCTTAATTTTATGACAACAGCCAATGGATTCCGAGATCGCTTTCAGATCTGATTCAGTCACAATCAATCTAAATATGTTACACATATGAACTTGATGTTTTTTCTGTGCAGATAAACTGATCAAAGATTTTTTTAAATCAGAATTGATTTGGCACTAGTGTGTGTGTGTGTGTGTTCACCTCTGCCAGGTCAGGTCTTCCTCCAGGAAGATATTCCTGCTGGCCTTACGTCCACCCACAGGTGTCCGGGGCTCGCTGGGCTCCAGCACACACACAGAGCAGGTAGAGTCAGACAAGGCGCTCAGGTCCTCTCCAATGGAGCCGGAGTCAGCTGAGTGAGCGTAGCTAAGTGCTATCTTACGGCAGTACGTACAGGCCCGCAGGTCTCCTGGGTTCAGAAAGAAGAGGACCGGGAGATGTTTTTCACTGCTCAATTAAATGAATCAGACTCCACATAAATAACTATTGTAAATTCTCACTACCTCAACTGCAGCGGGTACCAGGCCTTTATTTGAAGCAGGTCTGTGCATGTCATGGCATGCACATTATATAACAGGCACCAGGAGTTTATCCAGTTGTCTTTCATTTTGAATATACGGTACTTATTATGTGACCTACCTGTGTAGCCCATGAACTTTCCAGGTATTTCCTGGTTGCAGCAGCGGCTACAGAATATCTGGCCACACAGTCGGCAGTGGTGGCGGCGGCGAAACGTTGTGAACTTCTCATTGCAGTCATAACACTCCTTACACTGGCTATCTGGCATCCAGTACTGCTTCAGATCGCTGTCCTGAAGGGGAACATTCAAGTCAGAGCACTGCTTGTATCCACAAAGAGAAACTGCATGGTCACAGCTTATGGCAAGGCTTTCAAGTTACAAGAGATATTTAAAATGTTGTCAGCAAATGTCTTTACTGCTGTGCCAATATGTAATACACTTAAGAAATGCAGATACATTTAGATATACAAATTAAGTAAAGCAAGAGGTAGATTGGATGAATACCTGGCTCTTTCCCTCCATTATTTCCTTCAGCCTCTTCAGTGCAGTGCGAAGTTGCACAGCTGTGCGAGGGTCATGATTACTTAGAGTGGTATCTGATTTCCTGCTGCAGTCTAAAATAATGCATGCAGACAGAAACACACAGAACAAAAATAAACACAAAAACTGAAAAAGAGGTTCACATTTTCTTTAAAATCCATCCAGCTGCATTGTCAAATATGCCTTTTATAAATATATCGATTGTGAGGTGATAGTAATTCAACTCCTCTTCAACACAGTGCATTAAAACATGACAGCTACGTGACAAACATTTGACAATACACTTCAACACCATATGAATAACTTCCCTAACAGTTGCAAATATGTAATATGTAATAACACATGATGCGATCATTAAAAATTACTCGGCAAGAAACAAAAACATGAATAGAAATGTTAGCTTTAAAGTCAATGACAAACATCATTCCATTATAATTATTAGTACCTGAGTGAAAAACATTAGGGCAAACCAAAAACTAACAGAAAGCGCTTTGTAGAAGATGCAAATATCAAACACGCGCACACACTCGCATGCACTCAGACACACACAACCGTTTGTGAAAGGCCACTCTTTCAGACTAAGTTGTTAAAGTCAAGCTAAAAGAATCTTTAGTAAAACCACACAGTGCAGAAGACCCCTCACCTGGCCAATCCACTGTAATCAGAAAAGACATGAGAACGGATGTTACAACCTGTACATTCATTCATCATTCTGATGTTTTTCAACACTAAATATTCTTCAAACCCAAACATCATATTTAGTTTGTTTTTTCAAGTCTAACAAGTCTGATAATTGATCGAATATAAACTGAATGTTCTGTTCATGTGGATAAAACGAGACATTTAAGTTAACAAACTCTGGATTAAAATGCTCCAAAACCTTGACTGCAAGGGGAAAAACACAAGGGGGGTTTCTCTACTTTGGGTGTTGAATATGATTACATACAGAATGATGTCAATCCCCTGTTAATAATGATGCTATTGTTAGCAGCCTATATATAACAACACAAGAGCACATGGGTCTGACACAGTGGATCGCTCTTAACCTTCGTGCTGTTTCAGATTTTGGAATTATTTCAGAGCTTTCCAAACATGGAAAAAAAAACTAATACAAAATATGAAATGGATGTGTTTCTGCTGTATCTTGATGAACTGGCCCTGTCCTTTACCTTATTTTGTAGGCAGACTGAAGATACCCCTGTCTAATCAGAAGCCAATGCATTTCAGTATACTGATGCAGGCTTGTCTTGTTTCGACTAAATACTTAAGAAGAGGCACACACCTCCATCTGTGACCTTGTTTCTTAGGTATAATTGAGGTTGGTAAATACTGAACTTTAGGATAGAGTACATGAAAACAACTCTTCACTTCAGTCCTACCTTGCAGTTCTACAACTGGCTGAAATCTGTATATGTAATCTAATTAATAGAAGCAGAATATGAAAACATTTTCCCCCAGCTGCAAGGGTGCACTAGGGGAATTAAGTTTAATGGAAGACATGGTCCACAGTGTTATCAGTGGACTTAGATTAGTTTACTCATTACAAGACAGAGGCTCTCAATTAACCAACAAAGTTTCAAAGTAGAGATAACGCAATCAATAAATGTAAGATGCAAAAGAGAGTACATCACCCAGTTAAGTTAAGTTTGAGAAAAGCATCGCTAAAGCCAGGTGGAATAAAATAAATGTCTTATAGGATTAGTCCTCTGATCTGATTTGTATATAAATCTGTACCAGTGTGTTAATATTCCAGCAAAGAAAAACAGCACATACACATAAAAACACCGACATTTTACAGATTTAGAATCATTTTAGAGAGATATTGAAAGACCTTGACTTAATGTATATGAGATATATTAATGCCTACTTGAAACAACCTGCAACCATTCTGGAAGATTGACTAATCACAACTTTTAGAGAATACCTTACCTCAACAACAGCACAACAAATAACAGTTTTTTGGAATTAATATATGATCAAAGACACACATGAATCAAATAGCAGCATCTGTATTGTGTGTGTTTTACCGGAGGAAGTGGAGGTACGTCGGAGATGGTCTGGGTGCTGTTTCCGGTGCGTCCTCGAACTGTAGAGGGAGTGGGTTGGACTGGAGGACCAGCTCCTGCTCTCTGATTGAGGGGAAGGGGGCGGCACATCAGGCTTCTCTGAAACTGTTGAGAGGGGACGTCCCTCCTCTACACACACACACACACACACACACACACACACACACACACACACACACACACACACACACACACACACACACACACACACACACACACACACACACATCAGTAAGCAGAAGTGAAGAAGAACATGTGGTCAAGACAGAAAAAATCGAATTAAAGTTAATATGATAAGCATTCATTATATTTTTTCAATATTCTGCTAATATGTTTTTGTAGCATCAATGGTCAACTCTTGGGTGGGTATTGCATTTTAGAAACATTTTCTGTAATAGTTGTTTATTTCCATGAATTTGTATCGGTGGCAGAACTGTTCTGAGCAAGGTATACTATTTACGTTCATAATGATACATTTGGGGGAGAGGCTTTTGGTATCCAACTTTACGACTAGCTTATTTCATTGGAAAAAGGTTGGCAACAGTGGGCTGGGTTTTTTGGTTTGATCATTTTTAAAATCGAGCTTACCCCTGCCAGTTTCTCCAATTTTACAGACCCAAGCTTTAAGTTTATTTGCTCTTACCTAACAGGGATTCACCACTCAACTATGTCTGCTTTTCGTTTAGTTATTACAAAAGGAACACAAATATTAGTCCCAGTAACGTGCTGTATATAAATGCTGATACAACTTAAAATGTTATAGTCTTCATACAAAGGTTTTTGTAGTGTCTTTGTGATGGGTTTGCTTGAGTAGTCCACTTATCCAGAAATGTTTTATTTAACTTAAATTATTTTCCCATATCTTGCATCTCTTTTACTGCAGCACCAATAGAGAAAAAAAGAGATTTAAGTCACAAACAGTACAATATCACAAAATGTCATTTTGACACCGTTTGAGACCATTTCTGTTTCTATGTATACTGCATAACGTTAATATATTCCAAAAAAAAAGAAGTGCACTCCTCTTGTAAACTTATCTTTAAAATGTTAGTGTGCTGCGATAGCAAGGGGAGAAGGAGTGTTGTTCTGAGTGCAGAGTTCTAGGTGGGACTAAACACCCCAGTCATGTGGTCCACTGATTCTTGGCAGATTTCCATCACATGACCTCACAAGGCCGTGGTTAATTGCTATGACTTCTGTAAACCAGTGTAAAATACTGCTCAGTATAGGTTTCAACATACTGTAATGTTTGATGTGTTTTTGTCTTATAGATTCATTATACTTTGTATACTATAGTAAGTAAAAGAACACTTTATAATACCAAACAAAGACAGTTTATAACTCAGTGAGGTGTTTCATAACAAGATAAAAAAAATACAGCACTGCTCTTACTTCATAACAGATTTCAGTTTAAAGGTCATTGTTCATGGTCACTTTACCTCTACCACTTTCCAAGCATCAGAAACTAAGGTCAAAAGTATGTATTAGTAATGTCAATATTAATGGATAAGTAGCTATTGAATGCTGAAAATGAATACCTTCCTCAATCAATGTCTATGTAAGTGAAGTGGACACAAATCTATAGTTATTTTCTGTCCAAAAATCTATTCCAAAGTTCAGTTTAAGCTAATACTAAGGCAGCTTTGGTTGAACTTTAAAATCTGTTCCCCTTTTCAGAGTCAAACAAATCTTGCCACACAGACATGATACAGATTAATGTGACTCACATTTCCCAAGAATATCAGCATATTAGTAAATCAATGTGCAACATATGTTCACAAATCAATTAATGAAATACTCCTTACAACGCAAATTGAGAACAAATACCATTTTAGGTTTTCGTCATTATCAAAGTAATCTAGTGATGGATGCCTAAATATCCATGGTTACATTACAAAAAAATATGTATAATAATAGTTTGCCTAAATGTAAACAGTATAGGCTAGTTAAATGCCTAACTATTCACAATCCCTAAATTATAGCGACTGTAGTACCAAACCTCAGCATTGTAATAATCCAACTAGGCGTAAGGCCAAGAATAATAACAGAAGTGACCAAATTCATATTGTTTATGTTGCACATTAACATTGTTTTGACAGTACTAAGAAGGCTTTTGACTTGCCACAGTATCAGACTTTGAAGACCCCTGGACTATATAGTACATTGTCTACACTTCACAAAAGTGCCCCTAAGGTGCTTTAACGGAACAACACACTGGTATATAATGGGGCTACATCTTTCATTGAGATGCTTGTGGGCATGCATCCCTGACCTTTGTTGTTGAAACGAAACAGGTTGACAAATGAACTGTATGCGGAGCGGAGGGGAGGCTCATCCTGCTCCGGAGTCAGTGGTTTGAAGTGGGTCAGGTGGGAGGGGCTGGTGGGCGAGATGACAGGTGGCTCGACACTCCAGTCCGTTGAGGAGGGAGACGAGGACTTGTCATCAGCAGCCATGACACTGCTACTCCTGCCAAAGATGCAAAAACAAATTTCTTAAGCATGTGTAACCGATCAACTTTCCTTAAATGGTGTAAGGACTCTTTATCAAATGTTGACAGTTGTGTTTATGTCTGCACTTAAAACAGTTATGGCAATAAGAAATATTAACACTGCTGGGTTTTCAAATACTCATCTTCACAATATCAGCATGAAATTTCTTTGATCTACGCTGCTTTTCACATAAAAATGACTCTCTGCTAGCATGCCAACTTGCAGCTGTTTGTATTTAGCAACTGTTCAATCGATTCCTGATGTAGATAATGAGCTTTCAAATGAGTTGTTCTGTCATTGATTGAGAGGCAATCATAGAAGTAGAGCTACATTCAGGTGTCTCAAAATCGCAATAAACCACTGACCAAAGCACTCGGGCCTTCTATTACCCAACGTCGACCACTGATCTGACAGTACATTAAATATAAGCTAGACTCAGCCGAACTGTATATGACCAATCTAGTATTGCTGCCTTTAAAACTTCATGGACATGTATTATTATGTAACAATATAATACTTTATACAAATAATAACTTTAAAAAAAAATCATATATAATAGCTAAACAAAAGATCTGTCTGATGATAGAATTTGAACATTAGATTCTGAAATTTTCCAGGAAAAATATTTTAGTTAGTTAGACAGGTTTTAATCTCTGCTGCTCCAATTTAAATCTCAACTACTTTATACTGGACCCCTGGATTGCAGTGGTGGAATGCAACTAACTTTTTTCAAGTACTGTATTTAACTACAAATTTACTTGAGCATTTTCTTTCCATGCTACATTTCAGACGGGAACGTACTTTTTACGCATACATTTACTAACTGTTTTAGTTACTTTACAAATTAAGATTCATCTACAAAACATATGAAGGATGTCTAAAATCTGATTTGGTTTGGACTAAAGGTTGGGAAAAAAACAACATTGTGAATCAATGAATCACTACTCAAGAAAAAATAATCAGCAGATGAATTCATAATGAAACAATAATTAGTTAGAGTTGTATACAAAATAGCTGTACACTAATAAAATATTGCTTTTACATTAATGCGTGAATAGAAACAATCAAATTATATAATATATAATAGCATTGAGCACTTTAACTTAAAACAACTTTAAGTACATACATACTTTTACTTAAATAACATTTCCAATGCAGAACGTTTTCTTTTAACAGAGTATTGTTAGTGCGTTATTGGTGTACTTTTACTTTGAAGTAATACTTCCTTAACACTGCTGGATTATCCGACAGATGAACTCAGGATATGGGTAACTGATTAGCTCCACTTAGTTACCAGACAGCCGTTACTCAAATATACATTTCTTGTTTATTTACTAACCGTGTATAAAACGGGAACGCCCCATCAAACTTACCCTTTGAAGAAAGCTACAGACTCGGAGCTTGCAGTGCGTGCCATTTTAGATTAGAAGAAAAGCAGAAGCAGCGGCATCACGTTCTCCACTTCATCATGTGATCATAACAGGCCGTAGCACAACTGTTTCCTGATAATTTGACAGCTAGGAGCCAACCCTCCAGTTTATCGCACAGCATATCATATACGTTGGTGAAACGTTACACACAGTAGGTTCACTGTCACTTGTTTGCGCTGATAGCCCGCGGAGAGATTACGACCCACGTAGGGTTTCAATATTTTAATTTAACCAGCTGACTAACTTAGCCAGAAACTCGCTTGTAAGCTAGCCATCAACTGAAGGCTCGCCTGGCTAATTTAATTGCATTTTTGCGACATTTACAACATTAAAGCAGCCACTACCAACAACATAAAATATCGAATATAGTGTTAGCTAACGTTAGAAAACTAGCTTAACACAAATGTACAGTAGTAGTAGTTAGCCTTCTATGCTAACTAGCCGGTAGGCTGCTACAAAGCATGAAATATGACTAAACTGTCGTGACAGCAAAACAATGCCACTTACCCGTTCACTGTATGAATTTTACATCAATGTATGTAGCACACCGACCTCGAAGACATCTGTAAAACACCTGAAAAAAGCCGACTCCCGTACACAAGCAGCCCTGACGAATCGAGACCAGTACCGGATGGAACTGTTGTGATCAAGTGAAAGGCAGAAGAGGTCACACTCAGAACAATCGATCGAAACACTTTGTTCTCATGACAAAGTGCTGTCTTGATAGTTATGGAAGAAGTAGTATTTTAATGTAAAGTCAATGCTTAAAAATATACTGTTACAAGTAAATCCCGCACTTAAAATCTTAAGTAAAAAAAATAAATAATAATTAGCATGAAAATCATAGGTAACTAAGTATTAAAATGAAAAGTCTGCTCATTGTGCAGAATTATGTTTATGTGTTATTGTATTATAATTAGTACTGCATTAATGTGTACCATTATATAACTTTAATGATGCAACTGATTAACTGCATCCATAGTAATACATTATAGGCCTAATGGATTAGTTGATTTATAATGAATTTCACATGGTGTCTGGGGGAAAGAGAGCCCAACTCTCTGGATGGTGCGGGTGGAAACGGCTGGAAACAGTGTCCAGCACCAGGAACAATAAAAGACACCAGCACACAACACATAAGCCCTGGCCTTGGTACATTTTTGTCCTTCAAAAATTTCCGGGATTTGCTGGCGTCTCACATGATGAGCATCTGGGGAAAACATATGCTCACATTCTGAGAATGTTTGTGCCCAGTCTAAGAAAGATGTGGCAGCTTCGGGACTTGCCACACCTGGCTAAGCCGAATAAAAGAAAAAAGGGACTATACGGCAAAAGCAGTTGTGCGCTCTCTCAGCCAGTTTATTTCCATCTCGATCATTCAAAGTGACCAAGGGTAATTTTCCCCCTCGCGTTTGTTAGCCCAGGTGTTGAAACAACTGTGTGTCAAGTATGTCGGTCCTCATGCTCAAAATCAAGGTGCACTGCAACGTTTCACCAGACTTTAAAATTACTGTGTTTACTGACGGTGTTCAATGTACATGTTTTTGATCTATCTCTTTTGTGAAAACCAAAAAATAGGGCTTTTTACCTGTACATTTTCAATTAATTAATAATTAATCAAGCCAATACAGTTAAAAGAGTAGTAACATAAAGATGATAGCTCAAATTTGTGTTATCATTTAGGAAGTAAAAAAGTACATGTTTCCAAAGTAACATTTTCATCAATATGGGTGTTGATTAAAAATAAATACATAATTGAATCTTAGGCAAGCCTCCCCCACTTGGGCTGCATACAAATTATTCCTCTTTTATTCCCTATGCCAGACAGGCATTGAACACAGAATGGCTCCATCAGGGAAATCAATTTATCTTACAAGATTTTCTCACTTGTATTGTTATCATACAAACTATCTGCTGCTTCCTGCCCTTTTGCACTACTATGCTTTATATTCTATATGTTAAATAGTTCGCTGTGTTTATGTTCCTACTGAGGTGCACAATGAAGTGAATCTAATATAATATAATCGTATCGCTTCTGATTGGCTCTCAGCTTCTATGACACGCACCCCAGCGCATGCGCCTGAAGGTGGCGGACTTTTTGATTTCGGTTTGAAAATAGGACATTTTGTTTGACTGTGCAATAGAGACTGTGTTTTTTGTCCACAAAAGTAATGTGCTAGGTAGTTAACGTCCCGCTAGGCCAGCACAGTGTATCCACCATTTAAACTGCGGTAAGTGAGCTAACGTCAACGTCGGCAACACAATAACCAACGTTTGTTGTCATTTTGTCAGAAAAGTGGATTGTATGCGCTTTCTGTGTTTGCAAACGTAATTTAGCCAGCCGTTAACTTCAGTTACACAGTGGTATTAGGAACGTTAATCGGGCATTAACGTTGTGTGGGAAATGTTTAGTAGTAACCTTACACGTTATTGTGTGTGACTAGTACCAATTGTACACATCGCGAATCAAAACGTTATTAACGTTACCGGCTACTGTGTGTGCTAAATCACCCGTGTACCAAAGCTAACGATTTTGTTTGTTTTCTATCAATTTATGGATGTCATCATTCATGCGACTCTATATGTTTATCTAGTTATATTACCCATGAGGACAATGGCATCTTTAAAGTCTTCGAAGTGGTCTTACGCCAGCGTCACTGCATCAAAGATCAAAAACAAGATGCTCAGTGAGTCTTTAATTCTTCTGAACACGTTCACAAACTAACATTGCTGTGCCTTTTTTATGTTGTACAACAAACCTATGTTATACTATGAGCTTTGTGGTACACTGTGACGCTTCTTTATGAGCAGGCCCCTACTTCACCAAGGTCTCTTTGATGAACAACAACAAGGCGTTGGCTTTGGGTTTGCAAGTTCAGAAGCAGAGGTACAGGCAGCTGGAGATGGAGGTTGTGAACCTTCAGAAACAAGTGGTAGCTATGTCCTTCGAGCGGGCCACCATTGGTTACAAGGAGAAGAAACTGGTGGGTTTGTTTGCTTAAAAGTATTTTGTTACAGCACATAACATTAGGGCCTGTTTTGGCAGAAGGCAATACTTTCTTTCAATGCATGTATTGATTACGGTATATATATACCGGTATATGTCTATGTCAAAAGTGCCCTGTTTGATCTGATGGTTGAGTGTATTGACTGCAGTTCATCTTGTTTTTCCCTCACAGCGCCTCATCTTTGAATCTCTCCAGAGCAACGCTCGGAACATGTACACGTACCTGAACATGGGGGCTGACCTGTTCTCTGATGGCGTAAGGATTCCTAAGTGCCATGGAATCTAATATTTCAGACAATACTGTAAAATAATCTTATCAAGATAATGTTTTACTATTTTTTAGTTTGTTGTCACAAACATGCCATAAAAAAACGCTAACCAAATGTATAAATTCAATAATGGTAGTAGAAAATGTGTGGAAATGTCAAACTTAGCCAAACATGATCTGTGATTGTGACTTTTTTATTTCTCACAGGCTCTTCCTAAACTATCTGACGACAACTTATCTGGTGATGTTGACAAAGAAAATCTCGTTGCGGAAAGGTGAGTAAATACTGTATTCAGCTGTGAATGACATCTGCCATTTCTATCTCTCCCATCCCTCCTCCTTAACTCCCTTTTATTAGTCTTGCAGATCAGTTACCTCCTCAGCTAGAAATGGCTTCATATGTCTTCAAAAGCCAGAACAATCCCAGAAAGTCCATGGAGCTTTTCAATGGTGGGGAGCTTTGGAGTTTTTTGTTTTTACTCATAATTTACCATGAACTATCCTGATATAATGATGTAGAATTCCATGAAAATAAGTAATTTGTTTATTGTTCATAACTTCTTTTTCACAGATAACACGGATGCAGAGAAAAGGCATTCAAGACGGTTTAAACAGGCGTCCCAGTCAGGAACAAATTTGCCGTCCAGCAGCCTAAGGGATGAAGTAGAAAATCTGCCAATGATGTTTCCTCAATCTGGGTTTCATATGAAGTTGGCCCCCTGTCTTCAGAACAGTCCAAACTCCTCAGCTGAAAGCATGTGTGAAAAACCTCAGCAATCTCTTTCCAATGATGTTCCAAGTAGCGCAATCGTGGAAACTCAACCAGAACATAACAACGTACAAGAGAAGACAATGTTTCTGGATACAACGATGGAGATGACGCTCGGTGAAGATAATGAGATTGTCACTGTGGAATCCCAGGGCAAAAAAATGGGCTCCTCTAGGGAGTTGAGCTCAAGTGTGTCGACAAACCAACAAGAGAAGAACTCTGCATATCCTAGGATGAAGGAGGTTCAGAGTGATGCACTAGGTGATATTAGATACCCAAAACCTAAAACAAAGTGCAGGAAAGTCGTTACCTCACGCATTCCCAAATTAGTGTCTGAATCTGGCAAACATCAGAAAGCAACAAAGGACAAATTAAAATCCCGTCAGCATAAGCGGTCAAAAACAAGGCCACATGACATTGCCAAGGAAGCCAGCAACGATGTAGAATTGCCACCAGAGAATGATATGGCCAGGTCCAACATCACATGTAGGAGGACCGGTAGTAAAGGTGAGAAGGTGTCTTTTGTCACCAGGAAGACGTTTGTCATTTTACCTCCACTATCGCTTGAGAGTCGGTCTGAATTGGAACAGGTCCACAATGAAGAAGACCAAGAACTACCTGAAAGTTCCCTGTACGTGGAGCAGGACTTAATGCCCTCTACAGGGTCCCCTAACTGTGAAGCAGAAGAGCTGTCAACAGTAATGGATGCAGGTGACGATCTGAAACATTCAGAATCAAAGACACACAGGCAGAGTGCGGGAGCATTAAAGGAAACATCAAGCTCCTGGAAACATCCTTGGTTGGCCACTCTATCAGGAGGCCCTCAGGAGGATTTGAGAAGAAACGATAGCCACGAAGCAACACCGCTGGATCTAGACTGCACTTCAGTAACAGAGTTGCAGAGACCTAAAAAAGCCAGGAGAGGGGAGATGACCTCTGAGAACAAAGCCGTGCAGAGAAAGGGAAGTGTTGCTCATTTAAACGACAGGAAAAGGAAGAAAAGTAGGAGGTGTAGTAGCAACAAACGATTTAGATCCACGGATGAAGATCGTTATCTCAACGAAAGCGGTGACCCCTCACCTCTCCGTGGCCTCGATGGTCCTGAAATAAACAAAGAACATTTCGATGATTTACAAGTGGTTGAGTCACATTCTGATGTTGGTGAAAAGGATGGCATCATCGAACATCTATATGATTCAGAACCTAATGGTTCAATGGCAAGGATGGCTCAGAGTCCACAACAATATAGAAAGACGTCCAATCTGCAGACACCCACAGAAACCAGAAAACCAAGGGAAACATTTGTGGTTTACAGGCGGAAAACTCAAGACATTGCTCCACTAGACCACACAAGGATGTCTAATGAGTTACAAAGTCACACAGTGGACACCAGTGGTGAGGCAGTTCTTCAGAATCGGGGAGACCTGCTGACCGATGAGATGCCACCGTGGCTGGACATGGACGTCAGCATTGCTGACACTGAAGTGAGCTCTCTAGATGTTGGCAGGAGGGAGACATCTGGTACGCCGGCACTGATTGAGGAGTCGGCTACTGTCACAACTGAAGCCTCTCCAGGTGTGGTATCCATTATTACCTCTTTTTTTTAAAAATTAATAATTTATGTCTACCTTGATACACATTCAAACTCCAGCGTAGATGGTAGCCTTCTAGTGTCATATTTATTTAGTCGTTGGTTTGCAGCGACAGCGTTTTTGATCAGCAGGTATCCTGAGAGCAAAACCAGTGGTTGTTTGATGAAGACAATTATGTTATATTATTGGTTGTACAGAGGAGATCAGTGTGCATCTATATGTTGATGTTAGTTATTGCACATTATTAAGAAGCCGTGAGACACGAGTGTGAAAATTTGTTGATTTCTAAGTCTCATTTAAATTGTTTTCGCTCCTGTTTGTCTGAAGAGGGGATAAAGGGTTTATGCCAGGGTAATATTTGAGTTTCTTACTTACATTTTATGTTTTTTTTTATCTCAGTAAACATTGTAGACATGCATGAGTAAATGCTCTCATTAGTTAGTTTCAAGTCTTCTTCAATACAGCAGGATGTCAGTTTTTTCTGTAAATTATTTTCACATTTAGACAAAACTAGACAATAAAGCAGGGTATGCTTCAGGGCGTGGCTACCTTGTGATTGACAGGGTAATACCGTGGCATCACTACCATGCTACCGATGTAATTGGCTATTAAGATTACATTAACGCTTAGTTGGGAAGTTTACCTTGAATTATGATCTCAGTTAACAGCTTCTCACTAGAAGCCAGATTAATCCAGATCTAGTAAGGTTGCTGCTCGCCGCTATCCAAATATGCTCACTTCTGTTCACTGGTTGCACAAATTCAAAGGTGGAGACGGCCACCATCCGAGGTGGTTGAGTCTACAAACCAATGGGTGACGTCCTGACGACTATGTCCACTTCTTATATACAGAATATGGTTTCAAGAGTTTGTTTTTGTAATTGTCATTTCATCCACAAGAGGCTGAAGTGCACCACTGCTCCATGTTGGGCTAAAATGATTCATGTTTTCTTTCAGGAGAGTTTTAATTTCCCCATTCACTTTAAACACAAGTAGACCTTATTATATTATTTGTTAGCAAGGTATGTCACGTTTCTGTCATGTATTTTAATTGGTGTAAGAACATAGGGTAGTGGTGCACTCCATGTGTTGTGAAACCACAAGAGACAACAGAGAGAACTTCACACTTGAACGTGAAAATGTTTTCTTGCCATGTGAAATTAATCATAGCTGATTTTTATTTCTAGTTTTTGTGTTTTCATGTAACACGAAACATGCAAGTTATCTGTTGGGACTTTGTTAGAGATGCCTCAAAGGCAACTTCATTCTGATTTATTGTGTTGCAGCAGGAAGAGTCTTAACATCACTGACCAACACCATGACAAGTCCACACAGTGACAATACAAGGCAAACCAGGAGGAGAAAAGGTGCCATCGATTATAAGGAGCCGAAACTCAATAGGTGAGACATCTTTTTCATCCTTTTCAGTATTTATTATAACAGATAACAGCAGCTCGTAATTAATTAATTTCTTATTTTTTTGGTTTGGGCAGGAAGATGAGGCGTTGAAGACCACAGACTGCAGGTTTTTGAGTTCTCCAGTCTTTAAGGATGGGAAGAAGAACACGCAGACGCAGAAGAAAACCAATTAAAAGTTCTAAAGATCCTTTTTCGTGGACTGATTTTATTTAATTTTTTTCGTTTTCTGAAACTTGATCAGACTTTTTGATCAAACATGTTTGCTGGCTACCATATTTTATAGAATAGACCGGACAAATGTGTGAGAAAACACTGACTGTAATCTATATGTTCTGAAACCACTGTTCCACCTTTTTCCCAGTAATGTTTGACTTGTTGAAAAGGTTGACAGGGGGTTGGTGCTCATACATTATTCAATCCAGGCAGTTCACCTGAGAAGCTTGTTCCATATTGCTGTCCAGGGCTTGTGTTCTCCAGAAAGGTTACCATATTCAGAGCTGCATTCCCGCAGCCAACCATGTGTAAGATTTAGTTTCATCGTGTAAACTGAAGGTCTGCTTATTTACAGTGGACCAGACTTGTGGGGTAAGTACAGAAGCTTGCATGTTGAATTTGTTTTAAAAGTGTCAATGATGGTATCTTTTGGTCTGTGCAATATAAATATATAAATGTTTTTTGCACAGGAGAGATGGATTCAGTTGTGGATTTGTTGCACTCGGCTGTTTTACCACTAGTTAAATGTCAGCCACCAGTACATCAATTGTTTTCACCGTCGTATCCCTTCACTCAGTTGTAGTCGTCATCCTGGTAATGAATATAATTCCGTGTTGAAGAACTATAAAACATTATTTAGATGTTTTCCAGTGTTTTGCAGGAGACCTACATGAAAGGATTTATTTCAAAAAATGGAGGCAAGACAGCTGAAAAGAGATGTTAAGGCGCTTATGTGAGTGGATCTTAAAAGCTCAGATTGTTGATAAGGACAATTTAAAATACCAACTGAATCCTTTTTTCTCTAATTGGAACAGCGGTGATTACATTGGACAGAAACTCAGAGAAATTTCTTTTGATCCGAAGGGGAAGGAGACCTCCACAATGCTGGATGACCTGGTAAAACCTTCACATAGCCTTTATGTGAAGCAGAGCTGTGACTGCATGTTAAGTGCTAAGATCAGTCAATATAACACCAAATGAAAGGGCTGAGCTGTACATGCAAAACATTTCTTTTTAAATGAATCTATGTATTTGATGCTATGTATTTAAGTTGTGTGCATGTTACAGGCTCACTATGACCTGGCCATAAGTGTTGCTCTTTGGTGGTTGGACAAAGAAGAGGACTGGGACGTGCTCGATAGAGACTTCATGTAAGATGCTCGTGTTTTTATGGACTCAAGTTATACTGGTGGTGATAAATAAAAAGTAAGAGCAATGTAGAAATACTCCATTCTGCATTCAATGTCTTACTTGAATAAAGGTACAAATGTACTAGCAATTTCCTCTTTATCGTATTAAACTGAATATCTTTCGGTTTGACTGACAAAACAATACATTTAAAGATCACCTTGGACTTTGAGAAAGTGGGATGGAACTTGCGTTACGTTGGCGCATCACTATTGTGGCAGCCTGTACACGTGTCACTGGTTCCAACTATTTATAGGCTATTTGCTGGGAAGTTTGTGAATTATCGTCCAGGTATTCAAAATACATCTTAACCTTTACATTTATAACACACTGTATTTGTTGGTTATACTTTACATTATTAATCTGAATCTGCGAAATAAGTTATTAAATAAATGAAGTGGAGTAAAGAGTATTTTCCTGTGAGATTTACCATTGGACTAAGGAACAACTAAATCAATAAAGGAGTTATTAGTTTGGAACTTTACCTCACAATCACAGATTTGCTAGTGGTTGTGTAGCCAGTGCTGAATGTTTCAGTTCGATTCAACCGAGCAGTCATAAAAAACATGCACTTTATGAATATACCTCAGAATGCAACCATCAGAATGTGTATACTGTGTGGGAAACGAGTTTCATATTTAAGATGTGAAACAGCACTTGACAAAGGTTCATACTGCTGTAATTTAGACAAAGGGGTCATGGTCGGCTGTGGTAAAAGTGAACAAGGGTCCCTCATCCCAGGGGCCTCTAGCTTTAAATGCTCAACTGTTGGCTTTCTCTGGCTGCTGAAGGAAACTCTCCTCTCTACCACAGTGGAGCAACAAGCGTCTCAGGAAGTGTCCAGTATCCCAACCGCTTAGAGCGCGAGGCCATGATTCTGTCGTCCTTTGCTGGCGTAATTATGGTAAGTGTCATTTCAGCTTTACAGCTTTTATTAAAGGGACAGTGTGTAGGACTTGGTGACATCGAGCAGTGTGGTTGCAGATTGCAAATGACTATACCCCTCTGATCACTCTGATTCCAAAACCGTGGTAACACAATTTGGCATCCTTTCTATAATAACTTGAGTAGCAATGGAAGTCAGACAGCGGCTGGCGGTTCCACGGATTTGCATCATGTGGCTCATGTTAATGCAGTTTCACAAGGGTGTTGGAGAGCTACGGTGGCCTTCAGGTACCGTACAAATGTGAAAGGCTCTTTCTAGAGCCAGTGAGTGGTTTGTCCATTCAGGGCTACCGTAGAAACATGGCAGCGCAACATGAAGAGAACCCACTCATATATGAAGGGCTCATTCTAAGCTAATGAAAACAGGATTCTCAGTTTCAGGTTATTATACGCTAAAGAAAACTTAGTTTCTGAATATTATATTAAATTTCGCCAACACACTGTACCTTTTAAAAATCCCTGTACATTTTTATCATTTCCAATTTGCTAGTTGCTAACAGTTGCAGTTTTTTCCTGCTTCAGCATAGCCTGCCACTGGAGGAAATCTTGGCTCTGTACAGGAGTAGACCAGCTGCTTCGTACCACAACCAGCAGTCCAAGGTGCAAGCATCCCGACTAAAAAAGTACACTCGTGTTTAGAAAGGAAAAACACACAGTATGCTTCTAACTATTTAGCACCCATTCATATTGCATTATTTTGGTAATGTAGAAATGTAAACTAAAAAAAATGTTTTGTCCCTAGGGCACAATCGTGTATCCATTCACTCTATCCTACCATCCCTTTGCAATGCTGGGCTCTTACAAGGCCGTGTACCACTCCAAGATGCACAGTAAGTGTGTTTGTGACTCTTCATACAGGCAGTCAAATGCACATACCCCCCTTCCCTCCATCCCCTTCCTCTTGGAATATATAATATAGCCAAGCAATGACTATTCCTGACACCTCACCTGCTGCCTTCTGAAATGTTTTCTGTTAGATTCTAAATCGAATGCCCCCTAATGGGGAGACATACAGTAGATGAGGCAGGAGTCCATTTCTAAGTAAAGTGTTAAATAAGGAAATGTCCTCACATTCAGGTCAAAAGATAGAACAAAGGCACCCATGCAGTATATTACATGCATCTTGAGTGGGTGAAGTGATTGCGCTTGAGGGGGTGCGATCTAATACTCAAGGCCCACTTCTGATTGTTACAAAAACCATCCGGGGACCAACTTCCCAAATGAATGAGAAAAAAAACGAACATTACAAAATTAGAAAAAATAAACCTGGCGTCTGTAATAAATAAATATTGAGCGTACCCCCACCTATCACTGCCTGCCATTATGAATCCAAATGTAATGTATTCAGAGTCATATTTCCTCTCCATCACCATGTTGTTTCACTGCATCCAAGCAAACGCGAGTTAGCCAACGTGCTCTTCTCTACCTGATGATGAACCATTATTTGTCTCTCTTTTTAATCTCAGGTCAGAAGTTGAAAAGATGGCTGTCTGAGAAGATTAAGGCGAGTACCCCTCCTGGCCGAGTGTCAGGACACTCTTCATCATCTTCCTCCTCGTCTCACTCCTTCCTCAGTGTGAGTAGCCACGCCATCCTAATTAATGCAGTATCTGTCTATTATTTTAATTCATAATATTTCATAGGGAAAGAAAATCTGATAATCATGGGAGAATTAGACTACATCTTGTTTCAGGTTAAAAAAATGTATTTGTTTAAAACCTGTATAACAGACCTCTACTGCCACCCTGTGGATCTAAACGGACATCATGAGTATCTAACGCCACCTCTCCTCTCTCAGGACAACAGTGGTCGCCATGACGAAAGGGCTGAACACTATGAAGGTTCACTGGAGTCTCTGCACGACTGATGTCCCCCTTCTGCTGTTTGGTCTTGTCCACATGACCATGACTTTATATCTGTTTGAAGAGTTTTCACTTCTGCTGTCTTTTCTTTCAGTGTTCACTTTAAACTTCAATCTTTAACGATTGATTAAAAATGTCTGAAGACAAATTTTAATTTATGTTCATTGTAATTACATTAAAATGATGGTGTTTGTGGCTTCCAACCTGTTGTACAGTGTAAGCTAATTCATGTAAAAGAGGTAATATGGAGTTCACATCTGACATGGAACTTGATAATTGCTGTTTGATGTCTTGAAGACTTAATATTGATTTACAAAAATAATCTTAACTTACATTTAATGATGAAATGTTATGGCAATAAAATTTGACTAAATTAGTTAATAACGCATACATAATTTCCTGCTACTTTATACTCCACTATTTTTCAGATGAAATATGGTCTTTTTACTGCACTACTATGATTTGCCAGCTGCAGTTACTAATTTATTTGCAGAGGGAGATGTTACGTTAAAATAATGTGATCAAATTCCACCCATTGTTAACGCTTTGGGCATGTGACCTTTTACAAAAAACATTGAAACACAACGTACAGTCGACAAGTGACATTTCCCCTTCAAACTTCTCAAGTGTTCTCATTAAATATAACACTGAACAGATATAACATATAACACTTAAGTAATATTGAAAAATAATACATAATAAATTAACAACAAAATACTTCATATTTCATTTAATAACTGAGGGAAGATCTGTGTTTTCCATTGTCGTGCTGGTTTCATGAAGAGCTGGTGCAATCCACACATTTCAACAAATGGTTAAATTTGATTTGTGATGACCTCTGACATTCTGGGTGGAAAGATTAATCCACTTGATGATGGATTAGTGGATAAATTGTCTCTCTGATGTGCATATCAATACAGAGGGCACGGTGGGTCAGTAATTTGCCTGGTAGGACGTTTGCTGTGATGATTCAGGGATTTTCGCTCTATGCCCAGGATCAGGACCTTTGGCAGCGGTGCCAGCGCGTTAAATCCCTGCCCATTGAAAAAACAGCTCAAGTGGGATCTGCTAACTCTTTGATTGAGGTTTATATAGCGGGCAGCTGGTGCTGCTTTGTGACACCAACATTTTCTGTTAGTGTCTGGCTCCAGCACTCTTTGCAGGATGAGTAGTAAGGTATGTTTGTCTATCTATAATGATATTCATTAACCCGGTAGCAAATGTTGGTCAAATGTCTGATTATAAGCAGTTCAATGCAGGACACGGAGACAAACCTGTCGGATATCTTGCTGGTAAAACCGTAACCTGTAACTATGTACATGATTATGTTCTGGGTTTTAAACTGTACCATGAAGAGTTTTAAATGTGAGAGGAAGGCTTTGTATTAACTCACTTAAATGTGTCTGCCTTCTTTTACTGGCTAGCAGGGACATGATTAACAACTATGATGATTAACAACTATATATTAAGAATAAAATATTTATTGGCATCACCATGTTAATATCAGATGCCATATGTAATTGATCAGTGTTTGACGGCTGTTATTGTGCACTGTGGCTGAGTTTTGCTTTCTCTCCTGGACTCAGATCACATTTTACGAGGACAGGAACTTCCAGGGCCGCTCCCATGAGTGCGACACCGACTGCCCTGACATGCACCCCCACTTCAGCCGCTGCAACTCCATCAAGGTGGAGAGCGGCTGCTGGGTGCTGTATGAGAAGCCCAACTACACTGGCTACCAGTACGTCCTGACCAGAGGAGAGTACCCCGACTACCAGCGCTGGATGGGCTACAATGACACCATCCGCTCCTGCCGTACTTTCTCCTATGTGAGTTCATATCTTGTGTTAACACATAGTGTTTTAATGAAGTGCGTTGACGTGATAGACACTGAAGAAGGGGTTTGAATGCTTCTTGGTGCAAACAGCTTACCTGTTCCCCAGACAGTCACTGTGTTAAAGTTCCATCCATCCATCATCTACCGCTTATCCTCTATTCAGGGTACTATGTTAAAGTTAATTCATGAAATGTTTGAGTTTAGATATCTTTTAGATAAGGATCATGTTCTATGTGTTTAATGTTGTTTGTTTGTTTTAAGCCCTTAAATCTGTTTTCTTCTTTTATTTGGCTTTTATTTTATAAGGCAAAGATGAATCAATACAAACAAATTATTTTACTTATCCTCTGAACCAAACACCAAACACATATACAAAAGATGAATTTAGCTGGAGATAAGTGATTTCACTACATTTAAACCATAAAAACTTTTCAAAAAATTGGAAAAGATATGATTTATGATTTGTATTGTATTAGTTTCAAATCGCAAATCTAACTGTTGCTCTTTGGCAAAAGAATGAAGGATAATCATTTGCAGATTTAGGACAAAATAACAGAGAAATGCATCCTGGTGAAGGAAACCCTTGCACTGATGCACTTCCTGTTGCATTTTACTCGACTGTGTTCCTCCAGACCAGCGAGGGTCCTTACCGCATGCGCATCTACGAGCGCCCCAACTTCCAGGGCCAGATGATGGAGTTCAGCGACGACTGCGAGTCAGTGCAGGACCATTTCCGCAGCCGCGACATCTACTCCTGCAACGTCATGGAGGGCTACTGGACCCTCTACGAGCACCCCAGCTATCGCGGCCGGCAGTACTTCATGAGGCCCGGAGAGTACCGCAAGTTCAGCGACTGGGGGGCGACCTGCGCCACCACCGGCTCCTTCCGCAGAATCACAGATTTTTAATCAGGAATCTCACTTGATGATATTGATTTTATTCACATTTAAATTCCACCAAAAGGAACTATTTCCTCCTCCAAAAGTCATCTTTTTGTGGTAATGTTAATAAAATATGTGGTTCAACAAGGAGTGAGATGTTTATTGACCCGGCATACCAATCTTTTTTTTTAAATAACTAAATAAATGAATCTAATGTAAATAATGTTCTCTGTGCTTATGAATAATTTCACTGACCAGCTATTATTTTGGCAACAAAAAAAATCTTAACACATAACACTCTAACACACTATCATATAAAAATATATGGATTTTATTGATATGACCAAGTTGAATCAGTGCATCCCTACTTGAGAATCTCATAATGTATTTATTTATTTAATATGTTTCTTAAAAGAAGTATTACTTGCTTCTGAGATTGCCATTGTGGGATATTCAAATAAGTTGGGTATTTTCATATATCACTCTGCCACTCACATTCCTACAGCCTGAATGACAGAAAATATATTTACATATATATTCAGTTCCTTACATACTGTGTGAGTAGCAGAAGTTGTGTGAAGAGCTGGCCACTGACTGTTCCAGCAACTGTCCACGCTGTGGCTCTTGCTGGAAGCTGCCCAGTGTCCGTTAACCCCAACAGAGGACAGGACAAACAGGAGCAGGAAGACTCCTGTAGGGTCTCTGCTGACACCGTGCCCTATTTGAATAACAACACACACAAAAACACCCGCTCCCGCAGGGTAAGGTATAAAGAGATGGACTCTACCTTCAACAACACAGGAAGCCGTTTGACCAACAGCAGCAGCCATCATGGGAAAGGTTTGTGTCAAGTTTAACTTTACAAACAACAAGTAGGCTTCCTGTGAGTCACTGAGATTGAACAAATGCCATTTGTGATGCCCTCTGCTCCGTCAGATTATCTTCTACGAAGACAAGAACTTTGGAGGCCAGCACTATGAGTGCATGAGCGACTGTGCTGACCTGCACTCCATGTTCGAGCGCTGCCGCTCCATCCGGGTGGAGAGTGGCATGTTCATGATCTACGACCGCCCCAGCTACGCAGGAACCCAGTACTTCATGAAGAGGGGAGAGTACTCCGACTATATGGGCATGACGGGCATGAAAGGATGTGTCAGGTCGTGCCGCATGATCCCCATGGTAAGGCCTTCTCTAAAAATGGTTAATTTTGTCAGAACGATCCAAACCAAGCCTACTGCTGCCTTTCTCATTTTTAAGGAAGGTCTCTTGTGCTCAGAATAACTAACCTTCAAGGATAAAACAAACAATTTGATCTCAGACAGATGAAAGTCAAGCTGTAATTTTGCCCCTGCTCCTCATTTGCTCTTGCAACAATAATTCAGGTATATCACCATTTGATTTAAGAAATATTTAAGCAGCCTGTCCCCTAAATTATAGATAAAGTGTATGTAAAAAAATCAAGAAATTTAAGGAAACCTGAGTATATATTTAGACAGTTTTCTCTTTTTCTCATTTAAGCTGCATTTCCACAATTCAAAAATCCAAAAATAATCAGAATTGGGTAAGATATATAACAAGGACACTTTTTTACATTGGTTGGCAGCAAGTATCAGTAATGATCTTACCATTGGCATGATAATTGCATTTATATGAGGCGTGTCAGACTTTTCCAAGACTTTGATCAGGCAACCAGCAGAGACTCCCAGAACTTACAGGTGTGTGTCTGTGTATCGTGTTACCTTTGTACAGAGCCAAGCTAGCAGCTGTTTTTTTCTTTTATGCTAAGCTAAGCCAATTAGCTGCTTGTGGTGTCTTAGTCTTACCGTACAGATGTGTGGAATGAGTCTTTTCATCCAACTCTCGACAAAGCAAATAAGCCTATTACTGAAAATGTCAAAAAAAAGAAAGATTTGATTTTCATTGAGATGTGACCCTTTGACCTCGCTGCCCTCTGCAGCACAACGGCAGCTTCAAGATGAGGCTGTACGAGCATTTCGACATGGGAGGCGAGATGATGGAGCTGACTGACAACTGCCCCAACCTCATGGACCGTTTCCACATGTCCAACTTCAACTCCTGCAACGTGATGGACGGCCACTGGCTCATGTACGAGCAGGCCAACTACAGGGGACGTCACTACTACCTGAGGCCCGGCCAGTACAAGAGCTTCAACGAGTGGAGCGGCAGCAACTCCAGGATCGGATCCATCAGGCGACTCATGGACCTCTAATGACAGAAAAATGGTTCTTGTGAAATGTCTGCTCTTTGCCCTGTTTCACACGCTGAATAAAATGGCGTCAGTGCTCAGTTGTATTCAGTTTTGTTCTTGCTCTCTACGCTTGGAGGGCATGTTTTCTGATGAGGATGTGGAGGGGTCATGGCCTGACATCCTGACTCTCATCAGAGGTCTGAATAAAATCCTACAAGCGCTGACACTCATCACACCGAGGCTCGAGCGTTCTCTTTGGAGCTGACGGAAAGTCTGTCACTTTTCATTGACACGTAAATGACTGAGTTGAAATGAAAAGAGTTGAATCGATGATGAGACTTTAGACAATCTCACCAGAAGGTGTCTGGAGCTTCAGGCCTTATCACATGACCAGCACTCAGAGTTGTCATGGAAGGTTGAGAGTGAACTGAGCCTCGAGGAGACCTTAAAGTGATCCGAAAACATTTTTTTCGGATGAAAAAATGTTGTAAGATTAATATGAACCCTAAACTACATCTGCTAATGAGGATCATGTGATCACATGATTGAACGCTACAGAATACTTTTGGATTTGTTTCACCATGAGGATAGCAACAAATTAATATCTCACACATGATTACAAGGATATTTTGTTCTTAAAATGAGAGGTGACAGCCTTGTGTGTAGCTGTCCAGCAGAGGGCAGTGAAACAACAGATAACACAAACTAAACTAACACGCTGTTGACGTATAGAGGCGCATCTTCTCTAACGAAGCTGGTGTGAATTTAAATTGAATTTAAAATGATATCGCCTTCAAACGCAGCTTCTACATGATAAGTAACACGTTTGGACAGAATTCAGAGACATGGGAGCAAAGTGTGACATTGAGGCAAAACTGAACGTTGGAAATAGTTCTGATGATAAAGTTGCAAAAATAAATAAATAAAAATAAAGCTAATCTGCAAATGCGGGTTTCTGCGTAAAGCTACACGTGTGAAAGAAAACATGAATCATGCCAAGCACTCCACTGATGGCAGGAATCCTCCATCCATGAGCAGCTTTGATAAAAAAAACTCCAACTCCAGGAATGGTGAAAAAAAAGCAAACACACCCATTCAGTGTCGACAAAGAGTCCATCACAAAACCCGCAGACCAGCCCCAAACAGCCCGTCAGCTCTCACATGTACAACCACAAGCCTTCAGGGTAACGCCACCGCACACACGCCAAAGATTCCTGGCTATTACAATATGAATGACACGTGCAGAGTCTGCATTTCACGTGCACTATATATGTGAGAGATGGGAGTCTTCAAAGGGCTGGATGACACGGGACAAGGCGCATGCATGACGGGCATACGGACCAACATGGGGAAGGTAAACACCGCAGCTCTCCGAGGAGGGTAGGCCATGACAAAGCACTCGTTCTGTTGATATGAGATAATAATCATATTTTCCCCTCCAGATAAAAAAAAAAAAAAAAAAACAGAAAATGGTCAATTACACAGAAAAACTGACCGTACATATGTTTTGTAGCATGATTAAATAAAAACAGATCTATTTCTAAACAAAAGCCATGACCATTTTCGTCTTAGATTATCTTCTACGAGGACAAGAACTTCTCGGGGCGCTTTAGTGAATGCAGCAATGACTGCGCGGACCTGACGTGCCTCCTCAGGCGCTGCAACTCCATCAGGGTGGAGAGCGGCTGCTTCATGATCTACGAGAAATGCAACTTTAGTGGGAACCAGCACTGGCTGAAGAGAGGAGAGTATCCCGACTGGCATCACTGGATGGGTGCCAACGACTTGGTCTGCTCCTGCCGCCTTATCCACACGGTGAGCTCCTGTTTCTGGGAACTTGTAGGCCTACACTTACCAGGTCTATACTGACACCTGAGTGCAATTGAGCTATATCATTTTTTTTAATCAAATGATCATGTCACTATTGATAATGAACAAAGTATCCTTACATTACCCACGTTACCATCCGCTGTTATGTAATTATAACAGCAGGGGGCGCATTTTTTCCAGTCAGCAGAAGAAGAGTGATGATATCATAAAAAGAGCTCCAGTCAAACCCCAAAATGGTAGAAAACATAATGGGAATATTGCAAATATGTTTGTTTTATTAATTTGAGGGAGTTTACAGATCTGATGTGTTTTTGTCTGCTGCCAAACAGGGCTGCAGGGTTGACATACTTTTTTTAGGCCGACCTGGAGTTTAGCTAAAGGCAGTTTGGCATGATGGCCCTCGGCAGTCTGATTTAGTCTCTTGTTAGCAACCAACTTTTTAAGACACGTAAAAGCTTCAAAATTCAAAGCAGTCTTATGAAAACAATGAAAATGTCCAATGCTTGACCAATTCAACCCATTGACTTTAGACGAGAAAACCAGAAGTGCAAAAAATGTTAGCTAATTTCCAGGTTTCCCAACTTATTGCTGCAGCGCTCTGTTGGTTCTTCAATGGACATTTAAGTCACATGTTCCATTTAGGTCATGATTGACTAATTAAGTTTGTCTCCATTGCACTGTTGTATTTCAGTTTTTTCAATATACCTACCAATCTTTCTACCCCAGCCAATAATAAAAATCCTTTTGCGATGTTTTCAGTCCCGTTTTTTCCCTGGGGTCTTAATGTTGTTTTATGTGTAAAAGATCACAATAAAACAGGATGGAAATGCGCTGAATGATTCTTGCAATTTAAATTACAATATATTTTTACAAAATTAGATGCATGTAATTTTCCATCATGATATGTTTAAGTAGAATTTAGAGTAAAATTGTTGAGGGAAACTTAAAAAAAATGTTTAGCATGAAAACCAAGATGAAAAAAAACAACAGTGATTCAAGCTAAATGCTAACATCAGCATGCAAACATGCTATGGTAATTCCTCTAACAGTGTTCAGCCATTTCACTCAAAACCACAAATGTTAACCTCATGGGCAAGCTAGAGAGAGAAATTATCCTCTGGGGACCATGAACACAACATTTTCACCCATCCAATAAAAAAAAAAATATTGTATCATTTAAAAACTGTAATGCTTA
The DNA here is from genome assembly GCF_963514095.1 of Eutrigla gurnardus. NCBI lineage: Eukaryota > Metazoa > Chordata > Actinopteri > Perciformes > Triglidae > Eutrigla > Eutrigla gurnardus. Next base: position 8,715,939 of record NC_139926.1, read on the forward strand.
AATGTATAGTAGGGCTACAATTTAAGATCATAACTTTGAATATTAATTGATCATTATTGCTAGTGTGTATTGTAAAGGTCTTAATACATATTCATATATTACTGTTATATTACTAAACTATTGACAAACATCTTTCTTTATATATACAACATCATTACAGCTACATTGTAAATGGTACCTGGCACATCATATATTATTCTAAAAAATATAGAACCACGTCTGGATCTGTGTCTGAGTGCTTTACTTATCGATTCTTCTCTCCCTTTTGAAACCAGGAGGCCGGGCCCTTCAACATGCGCTTGTATGAGCGGCTCGAGTTCGGAGGTCAGATCATGGACCTGGCGGAGGACTGTCCCAACGTCATGGAACTCTTCCACGTGAACGACATCTTCTCCTGCAGTGTGACCCATGGCAACTGGCTCTTCTATGAGCACCCAAACTACAGGGGCAGGATGTACCTGATTAGGCCTGGAGAGTACATGAGGTTCAGTGAGTGGGGTGGCAGGAGCGCCAGGGTCGGCTCCATCAAACGCATCCTGGACTACTGATCTGTGTTGGAGGAACCTAGAGCTGCGTGGAGGTTTTGGAAAGGCTCCGTGCTCAGATAATGACCAACATTCAAAAAGTACAAAATACTGTATGTTTCTTGTAATACAGTATTTTGGTCATTTTACTTTGAGGATTAAGCCTGAAAAACCTTTGAATATTGATATGAAGCAGGATTAGAATGTCTAATTCCCTGATATTAGGATGGCTTTATTGCACTCATCATACATCAAGAGCAAAACACATTTTCAAAATGTTTTTTCTACCTGTTGATCAAACAGTCTACACCATAATAAAGCAATTGCAAAATGGAGTCTTCATGGCCCATTCAGTTGTAAGCAGGACTTTTTAAAACACAGCATGAGTAGTGAATACTGAGTAAGAGATGCACGTCAATCCTTCTTCTTCTTCTTCTTCTTCTTCTTCTTCTTCTTCTTCTTCTTCTTCTTCTTCTTCTTCTTATTATTATTATTATGTTAGTGCATGTCTGCTCGAGTTAAATTACCTCAGTTGACAGATTGTACAGTGCAGTACACAGTCTATCAGTCTATTGTACAGTGGCATTTTCTGGGGTGGGCAAATTGTGATGAACATGGAGGAAAGAACAATAACTCATCACACACCAAGAGTCATCTATACATAAACAGATTTTTCCCACCCACCCCCACACCCCCACCCCTGATCCATCATCACTGTGAGGGTTATATTTGAATGACAATACTTTATGCTGTGCAATCACACCACTGCCCTTTCTTTCTTTCTTCCTTTTTTTTATAAAGCGCAGTGGCTTGGCTCAGGGACAGCATTAACTGCTAATTTAGTCTGCAGCCAACGTAACCATGGGGAAGGTAAAGAAACTACTCTCCACACTATCCTACGCACCTGTATTTTGACTCAATATTTCTGTGAGTTGTTGTACCTCTGCTCGACTACAGTTCTTTAAACTGTCTCTATGTGCAATGATTGCTTTTGTAGATCATATTTTACGAAGACAGGAACTTCCAGGGGCGCTCTCACGAGTGCAACAGCGACAGTGCCGACCTTCACTCCTACTTTAACAGATGCAACTCCATCAGGGTGGAGAGCGGCTGCTTCATGGTCTATGAGAGGCCCAACTACATGGGCAACCAGTTCTACCTGAGGAGAGGAGAGTACTCTGACAACCAGCGAATGATTGGCATGAACGACTGTGTCAGATCCTGCCGTATGATCCCCCAGGTAGGTCGTAGAGATTTTGTTTAAAGATGCTGTAACAAAAAAAAAAAAGAAAGAAAGAAAAAATAGAGCCAATTTCATTTGAGTGTTTTGCTGTTAAAGGCATGTTTTTCATAAATAAACATAAGGCACCAGTGATGAACCTGACTAATGAGACATTAAAAAGCAATTAAAATATCTCTGGATACTAGTTAGATGCATTATTGTTCTGCACATAGTGACAGTGTTTTCAATCCTGTGCCAGCACCGAGGCTCCTACAGGATGAGGCTTTATGAGCGCTTCGACATGTCCGGCCAGATGCACGAGCTGGTGGACGACTGCCCAAACGTCCAGGACCGCCTCAGCATGTCTGACTTCAACTCCTGCAATGTGATGGACGGCCACTGGCTGCTGTACGACCAACCCAACTACAAGGGCAGAGCGTACTACCTGAGGCCCGGAGAGTACAGGAGATACAGCGACTGGGGAGGCGTCAGCCCCAGAGTCGGCTCCCTCAGAAGAATCACTGACTTGAACTGAAGTCGAGCTTCGTTTCAATGCATCTTTCCCCGAGTTTAACTGTCTGTTTTCCCAATAAACTTCAAATGCTTCAAAAATCATTCACTTTTTAGTCTGTGTATCTGCCAATGCTCAGCAGGGGTTTGTTGCTTCATAACTGACACTTGAATTAATAATGACTATAAAGCTTTATTAACATTTTGTAAAATGTGTGAGTGCATTGAGTGTTACAGTAGAGACAAACATCTACAGTGTGGCTAAACAATGTATCGAATATAGCTTCAGGTTAGCTTCTACTAGGTACTTTAAGCTCCTCTATGCTTCCACTAAAATACCAAACACTGCATGAGCTGCCCTCTCCCACTTTGTGCCCCTAATGAGGTCAGCTGGTCTCTATACTGGCAGAATGTATCCATATGGATATGGAGAATTAAACACAAAGCAGAACATAGAGAGTAGCAGCACAGACCACAGAGTGTGAAACAGGAAGCTGATGTGAAAATATGAGTGCAATGATGCTGGACAGACCCAACAACAATTAGCAGAATATGAGATAAATAGTAAAAAATCAGGATGGAAAGCAGGAAATAGGTGTTTTTTCCAAGTAATTTATAACAGATACTATTAGCACATATTTGCAAATACACAGCATGAAACATTTACAACCCCACTCTTATAGTTTCACCAAATCAGAGATAAAACAAATTGACTTAAAATGGTAAATGTCATATTACAACATGTAGCTACCACACCGTTACTACACCAGACACACATATACATTTTGAGACTCATACATATTTTCTTTACGGTTGCCTAAATAGTAAGTAGAGAGAAATAGCAAAACAGTTAAAATTATTTTTTTATGACACTAATCATCCAAATTTGTTTCTTAAATGTATATGTATACCAGAGCTAAAAGTTTAATATTTTTGCTTTAACTATCCCTCTTTTGTAATAAAAGTACTTGTAAAAGTAACTGTTTTATAACTAAATAATATTAAACATGGATATCAAGCATCAGTGACAACCTTAATAACCACTAAACATGTATAGAAGTTAATATTTTCATATTTTCATAACTAATACTATGTTACAGGTGTATGTGAATTTACAGGATGAAAGCAATAAATGAAATTAAATGGTCATTATCCTTTGGATATAAGTCGGATAAGTTGTCTATGTATATGAATATATAGTTAATACCATCCCACCAAATATTTATCATACAGAAAATCCCCCACAACAGAGTTATATGAACAATTATATGTAATTCAACCAACCATACACACAACCTGTTGTGAACACCGATGTTACAAAATAAAACAAGTGTAATATTTTTGCTTTATATGGAACCAAAATTGAGACCACATACTCATTTTACAGTGTAATATAATATTGGTGGGGGAGTCTTCAAAAAGCCAAGTACAGCTGTGAGACATTTGGAAATTGTAGTCCATTAAGTCAAAACTGTCAGAAAGTTGAAAAAACATGCTGCACTACACCTGAATCTGGGGGTAAATGTTGTATTAATACATGAGGTAAAGTAAATTAACATACAGTACATTGTAAAAATGAACAAAATATTTATTTCCAGTGAGAGTAACACACAGACCCCGACAGCACAGTGTACACGTACTTATTTGCATACAGTGGGGTTGCTCAGGTAGAGCGTTAGGGACAGTGAATGGCTTCCTGCTCTGTTATGCAACATATTTAATGCGAAAGGGCTGTTCCATATTGTTCTGCAGCCATTGTCCACTCGATGTGTGGATACCATACTAGTCTTTTCCTTTGTCCATGCATGTCAAAAACACCAAACCAGTTAATTATTTATCCTTTTTTCAAATACAAATCCATATTTCTCACCCAATGTTGTGCTCCAACAAAAAGGTAAACATGTGCCAGTAGCCTTCAATTATAACTACGAGAGAATTTGAATAACAATACTTTGTTTGTCAAGAGGTAGTATAAAAAGCCCTGAAAACATGGGGAATCTCTCCAACGGAGACCATGGGCAAGGTAAGTACTGTTTTTCCTCTCTGCTCACATTCAATATAAGTTGATAAGTTGAATATAAGTTTCTACAAAGCTTTTCAATTTGATATCAGAATGTTGTTTTATATTGGGCTCAATTCTGGTTCTCTTTTTCACTGAAACATTCCCTCTGGAGCTTGTGACACTTGTATTCTCCACCAGATTATCTTTTACGAGGACAAGAACTTCCAGGGTCGGAGCTATGAGTGCGGCAATGACTGCACGGACCTTCACTCGTACTTCAGCCGCTGCAACTCCATCAGGGTGGAGAGCGGCTGCTTCATGATCTACGAACGACCCAACTTCATGGGCCACCAGTACTTCATGAGGAGGGGAGAGTATCCCGACTACCAGAGGTGGATGGGCTTCAGTAGCTGTATCCGCTCGTGCAGGATGATTCCACTGGTAAGAAGACAATGAGAGACAAAGAACATCTTCTTTGAAGCTGCTTTCAAGTCTGTGATCCTTTCAAAAAGGCATTAATATAGATTATTCAGACTATATGTTTGTGTCTACGCTTGCCAATCTTGATTAGTCATAATCTTGTGGTTAAAAAAGACACGTCTTTCCTTTGGTCCCACAGTATCGAGGCTCCTACAGATTGCGCATCTACGAGAAGCCCGACTTCAGTGGTCACATGATGGAGTTCATGGATGACTGTCCCTGTGTGTCTGACCGTTTCCACCACCGCCATGTCTACTCCAGTAATGTTATGAATGGCTTCTGGATCTTCTATGAGTACCCCAACTACCGAGGCAGACAGTACTTCCTGAGACCTGGGGAGTACCGGAGGTACCGCGACTGGTGTGCCACCTGCGCCATCGTTGGCTCCTTCAGGAGGGTCACCGAATTTTAGCCACTGAGCACAAACCTTGCTGTAAATATCAAACACTTTGTTTATTAAAGATGTTGAATTTTTAATCTCTCCTGTGAATGTGTTTTCATTCATTTGTCTATGTGTGATTTTGTTGCTTGGCCTCGAGGAAGTGAACAGAGGCTGGTGGAGATGACAAAGGGCTGCTGACACTTTGTGGAATGCAGATCTTGTACTTATTTTGTAATTACTGTGAACAAAGGGGGCAATTTCTTTTTATTGTTTTTACTCCTTGACTACAAGAAACGTCAGGGGTAAACAGCCAAAACTGTACTGCAGCTGGACCAAAGCAAATAAACTACCCATTAAAGTGTCCAACATTTTTTAAATTGTTTGCCTCTGTGATACTTTTTCAGACTCACTTATGCTCATTGTTGTACTCTGTAGAATTTAATTATGAATCATAATATACTTTTACAATATCAAAAATAATTGAAAACATTGCAGTACCCTATCATTTTTGATCATGTTAAATTATTCAAAATGATAGTATTGGTATTATTCACATAATGCATTTATTTCTTGTATTTTAAAGTAGAGGTGGGGATCACAAGTAAACCAAATCAGGAGAAACCTTGATCTTTGAAGTCATTGTGTGCTCTTTACCAAATGCAATGCTACTAATATGGTTTTAATCATATTAACAGTAATGATATACAACTATTTTCTTTTTAAGAACAGGCTGTAACAGAGCCTGGTTCAAGCAATTAGTCCAACTCACAACTCACAACTCCCTCTGTGTGTGTATGTGTGTGTGTGTGTGTGTGTGTGTGTGTGTGTGTTAGAGAGGCAGACAAAATGATTCAAGGGAAAAGAGTACACGACATAGTGATAGTTACCCGTAACAGCAGTTACGACATTTAGATAAGGCAGTCCATCCAACGGATCACTCTTGCACATTGTTCAAAATGAAGTTTGTGACCAGTGAGAAAGTTAACATCTCACTTGTTAAAGACAACCTCGCTCATATGCTTTTGTTATTATGTCAGTGAATTCCCCACTGGCGGACTTTGAAGCTTTTACGTGTTAAGTGGCTACATGAGATTACCAAACACCATCAGGTCAAACACTTGACTGCTTTTAGCCACATGGTAGTGACGTGAAGTCATGTGACTCTGGTATAGTTCATAGCATAAAATGTACTTTTTACTTCTGGCGATGAAAAAATCATAAATAAAAGGTGATTGACTTTTTGTTGAAGGAACCATTGTGATGCTAACTTCTGAAAAAAACATCAATCCTATTTGAAAGGGCCAATTCCATGCACACTGCTGTCCTGCACAAAATGAGTATTAGGTGGTTTATGCTTTCAGCCACGGATCGCAAGCTCCCTACCCAAGATGTTGGCACTGGTTTCCACTCACAAAAACTTGTTTTCCAACATTTGTTGGAATGTGTTCATAAGGGCACAGGTAGGAGCCCCACAATGTATTTTAAATATTAATATGGCTTGTTCATTTGAGTCAGAAGGAACAATAACACATCTTATGAGTATAAGAGTTTGTTTGAGTTGACTATGTTACCATAAAAAAAACAATCCATACAATATTTCATAACTTAAGTTTTCAGTATATCATATCATTTAATATTTGGTAATCCAGTTGCATGTCTAATAATCATAATTTGCTAGTCATACATTTTTAGTGTAAACGTGAGGATTGATCTAACAGAAAGACTGAGAGTTTACATCCAAATTGACTGTAAATTTGAAAGAAATATAAAAAAAAGAAAAAACAAATCACCAAACGAAAATACAAACACATTTCCATCCACTCATGTTATGTGAATACTTCAACTGTACATTTTTCATGCACAAATTAAAATGTGCATAAAATAAGTACGACGGTGTGGCCACTGTCGAAAATAAATAAATAAAAAAACGGAGCCGAGAGAGGTGGGCAATATTCTGAGATTAAAAGTCACAAATTTGCTAGTTTTAAAGTGGCAAATTTGCGACTTTAAAACTAGCAAATTTGCGAGTTTTAAAGTGGCAAATTTGCTAGTTTATTACGATGCTAACAACCGGCATTTATGCTAGCTAACTTCCCATGAATGTAGCTTTTCTAATTAATCCATCCCGTGTGTCAATGCTTTGCTAAGGTCCTTAGGGTGATGGCTCTTGATGGTTAGTGTTGGTTAATTTTATATGGGCCAAATTGTCATCTTACAGTATGTGTGTTTGTTGATCGGGTGGTTTGGCTAAGCTAGCGGTCATAGAGGAAGTAATCACGTAGCTTGACCCGGATGTTTGCCGTTGCTACGACAACAAGTGAAAGCTACTGCTAGCTTAGGCAAACTACCTGCTCAATAAACACAAATAAGATGACAATTTGGCCCATATAAAATTAACCAACAATAACCATCAACAGCCATTACCTTAAGGGCCTTAGCAAAGCGTCACACGTTGGGATGAATTAATTAGAAAGATATTTCCGATATACATTCGGAAGCGAAGTTAGCTTGCATAAATGCAGGTTGTTAGCATCGTAATAAACTAGCAAATTTGCCACTTTAAAACTCGCAAATTTGCTAGTTTTAAAGTCGCAAATTTGCCACTTTAAAACTCGCAAATTTGCTAATCTCAGAATATTGCCCACCTCTCTCGGCTCCGTTTTTTTTTTTTTTTTTCGACAGTGGCCCTAATACGCCGTCGTAAATAAGACTATTAACTATATAAATATATATTTTCATGGTAATCACATTAATATATCTATTACTCTTTTTAAAAAGTCTGTCAAACAGAATTCAGTGCTAGTCTCAAACAGTCTATAGTATACTTTAAGTGTTTTTTTGTTCTCCATTTATTCAATGCTGTTTTCACATTCTGCGTTCTGATTCATTTGTATCACTCTGGCTGTGCTCATTTTAATATTTATATGAGATCTCATATTGCTACAAATTCCCTTAAAAAGGTAAACTTAAAGTAAGATCACACGAAACAACACTCTTTTAATTTACAACAGAGGATTCATTATCAGTCGAGGTAGAACTGTTGAGATACAAAAATACTAAGTCAGTATGTTTAATTCTTTATAGTAACTGAATATTAGTACAGATTCTGGGTTTCTCATGGTTTTGACACAGACGTGGCCTGCTGTCACGCTCTTTCCATCAGTGATGAGCAAATCATATGCAAAGAACCTTCTGACTGAGAATGGAACACAAACAAAGTTCATGCTTATAATAGACAATGGAGATGATGGCTGCCAGAAATGTATGGATGGAAAATCATTGTCACACATTTACAGACCCCGTTCAGCAAAAGGCATACTGCTAATTCATCAGCTTTGCACATTTAAATAACAACACATCATGGCCCCTGGGTTTTTGTATAAAAAGGCGCTGGAGTCATGGAGTTGGCAGAGCAAGTTGAACCATCCACCAGGAACCACCTAAACTACCATCATGGGCAAGGTAATGGTTTGTTTACTTATGTTTTCACACATTTAAAAAAACAAAAAACTGTTTTTACACAGCAAAAAACAAAAATGTAAGGACACAGACATGAACGCCTTTTGGTTCTGAAATCAGGATCTTTTCTCTGTTTCAGATTGTCTTCTACGAGGAGAGGAACTTCCAGGGTCGTTCCTATGAGTGCATGAGTGACTGCTCTGACATGTCCTCCTACCTGAGCAGGTGCCAGTCCTGCAGGGTGGAGAGCGGCTGCTTCATGGTCTACGAGCGTTCCAACTACATGGGTCAGCAGTTCTTCATGAGGAGGGGCGAGTACCATGACATGCAGCGCATGATGAGCATGGGCATGATGTTCGACAACATCAGATCCTGTAGAATGATCCCCTATGTAAGAGATTTCCTTACATTTACAATTTGTTTTTAGTTTCAAAATGTGTGACAATGCTTACATTTTCCCTGTCTTGTATTACAGCACAGAGGCCAGTTCAGGATGAGGATCTACGAGAGGGAGAACTTCGGTGGTCAGATGCATGAGCTGATGGACGACTGTGACAACATCATGGACCGTTACCGTATGAACGACTGCATGTCCTGCAACGTGATGGACGGCCACTGGCTGATGTACGAGCAGCCCCAATACAGAGGCAGGATGATGTACGTGAGGCCCGGAGAGTACAGGAGCTTCAGGGACATGGGCATGAGCAGCCAGAGGTTCATGAGCATGAGGCGCATTACTGATATGTGCTAGACTTCTGTAACTGACCTAAGTAAATAAAAACAACATGTAATTCATACCGTAACCACATTTGTCAAGCACGTACTTCTTTTGTGTGGTTCGTTCTGTGTGTAAATAACAAAATAACTAATTGAATCCCATAATGAAAATCCTACACATACCATTGGCACTTGATTTTGAAGTTAGGCATACTTTATAACCCTGTGAAAAGCAGAAAAAGATTTACTCATCAAAAATAGTCTCTTCTTTTCTGTAGTAAAGTAAGTACCTGACAACATCAAAAAACAGTTTATTTGTCACTAGCACTTTCCTTTAGATTTTGTGAGTTAGGGACATTAAAGCTTGGGTTGGTAACAATGAAGAGACCATCAATAAAACGATTTTTAAAATGATCCAACCTAAAAGTCTTAGCCCAGTGTTGCCAACTCTTTTCCAAGTAAATAAGCTAGCAGCACACGTCCAAAAGTCACTAAATCTTAATCTAACTTCTTATATTATCCAACGTATTTTCCCCAAAATATTTACAGGTTGGTATACTTTTAATGAAAACAGTAAGATTTTGATGATGCCTTTGTGATAATAGCATCCACAACAAGTGTAACAGTAAAACAGCAAGAATGTCCTTTTTGCTAAAGTTGTAAGGGGGTGCTATGCTTTTAAACCACACTGCTCGTTGATTGTTTGGAATACATGCAGATAATTTCTATTTACCTGTAGAGGTCATTTTGTGTAGTCTGGATAAGTGTTACTGCTACTAGCTGCCAAAGAGAGACAAATTCATGCACCTTCTAGCATTCTGTGGTCTGGCTTGCACCGACACGGTCGTTACCTTTCAGTTCTAGCTAGCTACGTACATAACGTAGCTGTTTCTTTTCTTTTTTTAAAGTTTCTTTTGGGCCCCTTTGTCTTTTTTATTCAGAGAGGACAACATGAGGGTGAAAGGGGGGAGAGAGAGGGGAATGAGTGACACACAGAAAGGGCAGCCGGTCGGATTCGAACACAGGGCCGCTGCAGTAAGTACTCTACCACAGAGCTATCTGGCGCCTCAACTTAGCTATGTTTCATGCACATTATGTAATGTTATCTTAACTGATTTTATGCTGTGACCCTTTTTCTCAACAAGGATGGCAAAGAATGAGCAAGACCTGTTTTTTTTTTTTAGTACATCCCAGTGCAATATGCACAAGCATCATAGCTCAGTGAGATACGTCACCTTACATGATTTTTGTATTGGTTGTCTTTCTAAATACGTATTTTCACAGTCTTACAAGTAAACAGTTAAACTAGAAAATGCAACTTTCTTGACATGCAAAATTATCAATTATGTCAACCATCTTTTAAAAATGACAAGCATCATATGTGTAATTCATGGCACAATAAAAAAAATAAAAAAATAAAAAAACAAAAAATAAAAAAATCTTGCCAATCTTGCCATTGACTACCATACAGATCTTCCAGTCTACATGCTGAAGTAGAAAAATGATGTGCACCCGCATGATTATTCAAAAAACAATTCACCACCCAGTTTGATTATGATGTTGACACCAAGGGTAATGATGTTGAACTTTTACTGCAGTCATTCAGTGTCTGCTGTTCTGTTGTGCTGGATTAAGTGGCTCCCTTAAAAATAAGATCTCAGGCAATCTGCAGCTCCTCTCCTTGGATGACGGAGGCTGTTCGTTGTCTAAGAAGGACGTGCCTCAAGACTGAACGGGCTCGAAGTACACCGATTGTTTATTAAGGAACTAATGCATGACTTCCATAACTTAGTCAAGGAAACAAGGACTGTGTACTTTGCTAACTTAACCATTCTTTTCACCCTCTATATAAGCCTTCTAGACCACTAAGATCTTCTGAGACCAATCTGTTAGTGATTCCCAGAGTAAACAACAATCACAGGAGAGCATCATTTAGTCACTATGCAACAAATAGCTGGAATAAACTTCCTGAAGATGTAAGACTTGCCCCAACTCTGACCACTTTTAAAACTAGACTGAAAACGTTTATGTTCACCATAGCTTTCTGCTAAATCTTTTAATGTCTGCAATGTTTTCAATTATTGCAAATATGTTTTTATTCTCCTTGTCTTTCTGTAATGCATTTTAATTTTGCCTTTATTTTCTTTTAATTCTTCTATTTTTTTTTTCACTTTGTTGTATGACATGTCATGATGTGAAGCACTTTGAGTCTGCCTTGTGTATGAAATGTGCTATACAAATAAAGTTGCCTTGCCTTGCCTTGCCTATATACTGCCTCTAGGTCGGATCATACGCAGGTTCAACGTCAAATATCACTGTTATGCAGATGATATACAACTTCACTTCACTTTTAAACATAATGACACGGCCAATTTTTCAAGACTCCTCGACTGCATTGACGCCATACATTCTTGGATGGCAGAAAACTTTCTGCAGTGAAACACTGCTAAGACAGAGGTGCTAATCATAGCTCCTGACAGTAGTCTACCCATGATTAATCATAGGGTGAAATTCGACAAATCACTGTCAATTGAAACCCACATCAAATCACTCACAAAAACATCTGCGCAATATCAGCAAACTTAGGGGTGTGGTCTCCCCTACAGAGTTGGAGATGTTCATCCACTCCTTCATCTCTTCCCGTATTGACTATTGTAATGCACTTTTCTCTTCTCTCAACAATACTGTCCTCCACCGCCTACAGTCCATCCAAAATGTTGCTGCTAGGCAGAATCAAACAAATACTCCCATGTTACCCCTCTTCTCCGCTCCCTTCACTGGTTACCGGTATCCTACAGAATCCAATTTAAAACACTCACACTGACATAAAGGGCACTACATGGCCAGGCCCCTGCTTATCTTTCTGATTTAACTCTCCCCCACAACCCTGCACATTCCCTTAGGTCCAACAATCAGAACCTACTGTCCGTCCCCCGCACCCACCTAAAGACCTGTGGGGATAGAGCATTCACACCTGTTGCCCCCAAGCTGCGGAATGCTCTACCCATCCTGATTAGGTTTGCTGATACTGTGGAAATCTTTAAAGGGCACCTTGAGACCCACTTGTTTAAGCTGGCATTTGGGTAGTCCTCTGTCTCTGTTTTAATGTTATTCATTTTTAATCTTTAGTTTTTAATCTGATTGTAATGCATGTGTGTATATTGATGCATGTGTGCTTTGTTTTAATATAACTGTTGCACTTTGTTTATTGTGAAGCACTTTGTGATTTTATCTGTGAAAAGCACTATATAAATACATTTTATTTACTTACTATCCTTGGGCAAGATACTGAAACCCCTATTGCCCCTGATGCTGCGCCATCGGTGTGTGAATGTGTATGAATGAGTTAGATCCTCATGTGCAGGCGGCTCCTCTGCCATCACTGAATCATGTATGTGTGTGTTATAAGAATTTTGTATAACCTCATGTCTTAAAGTTTTCTTTGTTCAGGTTACGGCTTTATGTGTTGAACTGTTTATTACTTTAGTATCCCCATTGCTGACCTAAATGTTATCAGAGGCCTGGTAGTCATGATGTCTAGTTCTGCATGAAGATTAACTGTCAATGACTTATTATCTCCTCTGCCTTTAAAAGACTCAAGTCACAACAGTGATTTGAGCACTTCCTCTGTAGCATCCTCACACGTTGTTGCATTGTAACTGCTCCTCTTGTACAAGATTAATGTCAGACGTCGACTTTACTTATGTCTCCGATCTCCTCCTTGGGTGAATTTATTCGTTTACGGGAAAATTCTTTTAACATTTGGCGCCCAACGTGGGGCCCAATATCTGTTTCTCTTCTCCAACTACAGGACCTGAACACCTTGCAAGGCGGGCCCGGCTGGAGAGGAGAGCAGTGACGGGGTCCGAACGAAGGAGGAATCTGAGGCATCAAAAACAAATCGGACCAACATAAAAATTCCTGAGTGAGGGTTGTTTTCACCATTTGGTAAAACTACCGAGATCTAGGATCTCGAAGACTGCGTTTGGAACCAGTAATAGAACAGCCAGGTTTAAAGTCCGGGGGCTACGGTCCGAAAAGCGTGGGGTTTAAAGTCCGGGGGCTTAGGTCCGAAAAGCGTTGAGGGGGTGGGAGACCCGAAAAGCGCCGCAGGAAGATAAGGAAATTAGACTAGAGCAGGAGAGAAAAGAAAAAGAAGCACACAAACAGACAAGTTCTAATCTTTATCCTGTCGCCGAGAACAACGGAGAGATGATGACGAGGTCCCTCTGGGTCCGAGGCCTGTCCCTCCCCCTACCTGGATCGGCCTCATCTGCGGCCACCTCCACTCCACCCCTTTTGATGATGATGATTGGAGGAGTGATTGCAATGTGTTTCACCGAGAGGGTGCACCCAGTGGTGTGGTGGTAGTTGATGAGGTGGGTGTACTGCTAGGTAGATGGGTAGGTTACAGAGGAGGAAGTGGGTATACTCTCCCATATATTCCAATGGCTTTCTGGCTGATAGGTGGGTATACTGTAAACCACCAGAAAAAGAAGTGGGTATACCCCGTATACCTGCGTATACCCTCCACTACACCACTGGGTGCACCGAGAAAGCGGGGTGGATGGCGGAGAGGAGGAGGAGGAGGAGGGAGAGGAGGGGGCGCGGAGGGGAGCAGATCGAGAGAACGATGTTTGCTAAAACTGGACATTGGGTGAGAGACTGCAGGTCCGGAGGGGCAAGAGGCAGAGGACTCAGACGGCATCGAGACTCATCTCCCCGGTGCTGAGAATCATCACCTGCGTGACTATCTCAACGGACAGGTCATACTGACACACACACACACACACAGCACACAGGCGATGTCATCAACTTTAGCCAAATTCAACCCACCAAAATTCTATTGTATGTTGATGATATTCTGATGGCTTCAAAAACTCAAGCTGACTGTAAAATAGACACTCTGGTGCTGCTGAAGTTTTTAGCTGAACAAGGTCACAAAGCAAATTATGTCATTCTTAGGTATGACAGGCTTTTGCAGGCAATGGATTGCTAATTATGCTGAATTAGCACAACCTCTGCAGAGTGTAATCTATGATCAACCTATGGCAGCCGGGGATAATATTATTTGGACACAAGAGGCAGAACAATCCTTCAAACAACTAAAACAGGTTTTAGTGAGCACATCAGTATTAGCACTCCCAGACTACAAAAAACCTTTCATCCAAACATGTGACGCGAGACAAGGATTCATGACTGGCGTTCTAACAGCCTTTTGGACAAAAACTACGACCGGTAGCTTACTACTCTTCTAAACTTGATCCCATAGAGCTATGCCTCCATGCTTACAATCAGTGCAGGCAGCAGCTATTGCTGTACAGAGTTCAGCTTCACTCGTGTTGTTTCATCCATTGACATTGAAGGTTTCACATGTGGTTTCTGTACTTCTGATGCAAAACAAAGTAGCTTTCATGTCACCAGCACGGCATCTCAATTGTATGACTATACTAATGGCGCAGCCACATTTGACGATCGAACGCTGCAACACATTGAATCCATCTACACTTTTGCCACACGAACGAGACGGTGATAAACATGACTGCTTAGCTAAAACTGAGGAGACTGTTTTGTTGAGAGCAGACCTGACTGATACACCACTCACACATCCAGACATAACAATGTTTGTTGATGGTTCCTGCAGGAAAAATCCAGATGGCACAAATGCCAGTAGTGTGCGGTGGTGACTAGTGTTGTCACGATACCAACATTTTGGTACCGGTACCGGTACCAACATGTGTTTCGGTACTTTTCGATACTTTTCGATACTTTTTCAAATAAAAAGTGAACGTAAAAAATGTCATTACTGACTTTATTTTAATAGAAAATCTTAGAACAATAACATATTAATCAGCAAATAAAATAAAATACCACAAAGATAAGCTTTTCTAATGCACACAATTTTAAAAATGTTAAAATATAAATACAATAATATAATATAAAATATAATAATATAAATAAACCAGCTCTATTTTTTTTCTTCCAGAGCTACTTTTCTTAAGAGTGAAGGACGGTGGCGCTTGCTTTTAGCACTGAACGTGTTTTTTTTTCACGAGTTTAAATGACCTGTCGTTCCCTGAGCTCAGTGTGCAGGTCTGGTGTGTCAGGATTGTCCTTTAAGTCGGAGGTGTTTCCGCCGTTAGCTAGCATGTTTTTAAACACCGTTTACACAGTGGTGCATCGGCGTTAACTGCCTCGCTTTGCGCATTTGTTTTTAGCTAAAGTACGGCTATATCGCACTTCGCGGCGCTGGTTTGTCCACAAGTTGCGGCGTGGTGACGGGTGCAGCAGCCATTCTCCTCTCCGTACTCCTCTCTCTCTCTCTCTCTCTCTCTCTCTCTCTCTCTCTCTCTCTCTCTCTCTCTCCTCCCTCTCTCTCCAACGTCTCTCTCTCTCCAAGCTTTGCTCCGTTTGTTGCTCCAGTCCACGCTGCTCGCTAACTTGCTAACTGTTTCCTCTGGCTTGCTTGCTTTTTCTTTTTATCTCCCCAAGCTGCGGCTCGCTCCTCGTCCTCTCAGCTGTAGTTACAACGCGGTGACGTCACGCGGCGAGTTCGCCGCGCTGTTGCGGGCGCTGCCGGCGGCGCTGCAAGTACCGGTCCCGTCCAAATGCAATATAGTACCGTTTTAAATGCCTCAGTACCCCGGTACCAAATTAGTACCGGTATACCGTGCAACCCTAGTGGTGACACAGGGGAGGGTGTTGAAATCCTCACCTTTGCCATCACATTTCTCAGCACAGGCAGCAGAGAGAGTAGCTTTGACGGAGGCATGTAGATTGGGGGAAGGGAAAGCTATCACAGTCTACACAGATAGCCAGTATGCGTTCTCCACACTGCATGTTTTCACACAACAGTGGAAAAACAGAGGCATGGTAACATCTACAGGCAAAGCTATTCAACACAAAGATTTGATACTAACTTTATTGGATGCTATTCTCCTACCAAAAGCAGTTGCAGTCTGTAAATGAGCAGCACACACAACCGGGACTGATCCAGTTTCACGAGGAAATCGCAAAGCAGACGAAGAAGCTAAACGCGCAGCAACAGAGGGAGGTTCAGATTAGATTTTTGTAGATGATAGCCCATCCATCCTTAAAAAAAAAAAAAAAAACTCTATAGAATTGCGGCTATTTTGAGCCATGGAATTACCCATGTCTCAACAGGAGGGATGGTGGCAATGATAGGTAAATGTTTTACAACATATGGATTCCAAATTACTCTAAAAATGTTTGTGCATCCTGTTTGATTTGCTCCAAGCACAACTTGCAAGGGAGAATAATACCTAAAAGAGGAGCGTTCCCGAAAGCTGAATATCCATTCCAAACAATATGCACTTCATCGAACTAAACGAATCAGAGGGGAAGAAATACTGCCTGGTAATAGTAGAGATGTTTTCAAAATGGGTTGAAATCACACCAACAGCAACAAACGACGCTATAGTGGTAGCAAAAATCTTTGCTACTATTATTGCACTAAGATTCGGATTCCCAGAAACAATTTATTGCGATAACGGTCCACATTTCAGAAACCAAGTCATGGCTAAATTATCAGAAATGTTTAACATCCAACTTAAAGTTTCATTGCAGTTATCATTGGTATCACTGGTCATCTCCTCACTGGGAAGGTCCATATCAGGTTCTGCTATCTACACCGACAGCAGTCCACATCGCTGAGAGAGGAACGTGGGTTCATCTGACACACTGTAAGAGAGCATACAGCACTCCAGGGGAGACAGATAAGTAAAAACACCACACCATGGCAGATAGACTGTGGCATCTGTTTCGAAGGACGGGATGCGGTATGAGAGGAACATTGTGTCTAATAGCAGTGATAGTGGTAGTTCCGATACTCTGGGTACACGAACGTCACTCTCGACAATCGAATGGCAACAACAATCGCACCGCAGCTGAATCACTGATTGTAAATTCGACACTAGCCAATACAACGCTAGCCAAATTAAGAGCTAAAAGAGAAATTGGGCCGCAAATTGTATAACTTTGTGTCTCTACTCGCTGACAGGAACTGCACCACTGTACACCACTTGTTTCCCCCTGTGCCAACTCACACATGGCCACCCTGGTTTGAGCCATATGACGGCAACTACACCTGTCTGTCTAGAGAAGAAGAGATTCATCAATTACACCAGAGATGGCAGGTTTGACATCATTATCTGAGGAGTTCGCGGAAAACTCAGGTATTGATGAACACCCTTACTTTTCATGAATGGAGAGCATGTTTGGGAGGTGGTCAGGGCTCATACAATCAGTTTTGATACCCATAATTATAATGACCATAATTATGACTACGTTGTGTTGTTGTTGTGTTCCATTCCTGAGTGACTTAGTTCAGAGGCTGATTGACGTTGCCATGAACAAGATGTTACTGTACACCAGAGTGCCGGATGATGATAAGGGTAAAGGTGATGCAACATCATATTTATCAGATTACAGTGACGATGAAATAACCCCTGTGAAGTGTGCTTCCTGATTCCTAGGTGAGCAGAAAGTACCAGGTGATCTGGAAGCTGAGGACATGTGCGGGGACTTGGAGGATTTCTATGATTAGTAGTTTAAACAAAAATAAAAACATAAATTCCACAGCACAATGATGTATTTACAGAAAATCCCAAAAAGAAGATGTAAAATACTGATAAGCATTACGAGTGTAGCCTAAGAGAAGGATGTTATCTCCACTATATATATATATATATATATATATATGTTAATCACATGATGGAAGGAAGTTTTTAATGTTTTACTGTTTTAAACGAGTCCAGGGTGAGATTTCCTAGGCAGGGTCAGGTTCAACTAACGGGATCGATGGGTTGACCAGCCTGAGTTGAACAGTTTTATTTGATTTCTATTCCTCCTTCCATATTAAACTTTAAAGGTATTAGAGGTTAGTTTTACTGGATGTGCTCTCTGTTTTGAATCACTGTATTTTCCCAATTGGACTGGAGTACCGTAGGGCGGTCGCCTGTAGGCAGATGGGCCGTGAGAGAATTTCCCTGCCCGAATGTAAAGATGGTACCGAAGTTGCTAAGAAGCTGCCTGACAGGGTTTTCACTCTCACACTCCACAAAATTTAACTAATGATTATGCTTGAGATAAGCATAAACAGGAGGGAATGTTATAAGAATTTTGTATGACCTCATGTCTTAAAGTTTTCTTTGTTCAGGTTACAGCTTTATGTGTTGAACTGTTTATTACTTTAGTATCCCCATGGCTGACCTAAATGTTATCAGAGGCCTGGTAGTCATGATGTCTTGTTCTGCATGAAGATTAACTGTCAATGACGTATAATCTCCTGTGCCTTTAAAAGAGACAACAGTGACTTGAGCACTTCCTCTGTAGCATCCTCACACGTTGTTGCATTGTAACTGCTCCTCTTGTACAAGATTAATGTCAGACGTCGACTTTACTTATGTCTCCGATCTCCTCCTTGGGTGAATTTATTCGTTTACGAGAAAATTCTTTTAACAGTGTGTGTATCCAGAACACTGCAGCATGCCTTGTCTTCAATCTACCCAAATTCTCCCATGTGACCCCCCTCCTCTGTGACCTCCACTGGCTCCCTGTTGCAGCACGCAACTTCGCTCCTCTACTTCAGCTGGCCGGCTGGTACCACCATCGCTGAAATCAAACGTCGCTCAGCAAAGTCCAGACTCTTCTTTATTCTGGAGCCACAGTGGTGAAACGAACTCCCGACCAATATCAGGACAGCAGAGTCACTTGCCATCTTCCGAAAAAGGCTCAAGACTCACCTGTTCAGACTTCACCTCGACTCTGCATAGCATGACCCACTAACAACCCCCCCCCCCCCCAAAAAAAATAATAAATAAATAGCAATTCTATGTTCTTACCTTGAGCAATTTCATCATAGCACTGTTGTACTTAAGGTTTGCTGAACAGCTACTTTACTCAGACAAGGACCTAACACTTGTTTCTATTTTTTAGCACTATATCAGCAATGATATGTTGAAGTTTCTTTCTTTTGACAAATGTACTTATTGCAGTGTTTCCAACACATTGGAGAGACTATGGCGCACCGCCATAGTCTAATTCAGGCTGCCATAGTCTCAATGTTTGCCCAAAATTATTTTATCAAGGCAAATGGACTTAACTAGCGGCTCTAATGAAAGGCCTAAACAGGAGGGCAGCAGCGCTCATTATAAGGGGAAAACCTTGCGGCTGGTTTGGCTCATGGACGTTCTGTTGATCGCCCCTCGCTTTCTCGATGAATTCTACTCGCTGGCAAATAAATTCACTGCCGCCCCATGCAGGCCCATTTACCATTCCCCTGTAGCATCAGTTAATGTTAATAGCATAAAATCTATCCTATTCTCTCTCCTCCGTTGCACCCGTCAACGATGGCCTCTGTCCCCACTACTGTCCCCACTGTTCACCCTCACCATTGAGCCCTTAGCCATCTTGCTACGAAATGTAGGGGAATTTGAGGGCATTACACGTTTCGGTCTTCCCCAAAAGCTCTTCTTGTATGCAGATGATCTCCTGCTCTTGAACCCATCAAACTCTTTTTTTAAAACTTTCTTCCGTTATTAGATTATTGTAAATTGGATTTAGCTAGATGGTCCTCTGCTAGGTAAATGGTCATTCTCCCACAGATTCTGTATGCCTTCCAACATATTCCGATATTTATCAGTAAATCTTTTTTTCCCAACACTTGATCAAATGATAAACTCGTTTCTATGGGGCAACAAGCTGACACGTATTAAGAGACAGTCCTTCAGCTCCCCAAATCTAAAGGAGGCCTGGCATTGCCTAATTTCCATCAATACTTTTGGGCCTGCAACATCAATAAATACATTCTTTGGAACACTAATAATGTGCCAAACGAACAGACCCTACGGGCTCAGATGGAGAGGTCCTCTTCATGTCTTTCACTCTGGTCAATGGTTTGCTCACAACTGCCTCTCTCATCAATTGTAACCAACACATACTAAATTTGGAATCAGCTTAGGAGACAACTCACCCTGAATGCTTCATTCACAACCACCTATTTTTGCCATCCAGCACTAACCCTCTGTTTCAGATCTGGTCGTACAATGGTCTGGTGACTATTAATGACCTTAATATGGATGGGGCTTTTCCCTCAATGCAGATCTCCATCCATCCATCATCTACCGCTTATCCTGTATTCAGGGTTGCGTACTTATGTTATGTTGTTTACATTTTAATTAGTTTACACAGCTAGTTTAAGTCCAAACGCAATGTTTTTCCTAAAGCTAACTGAGTCCTTTTGTTGCCTGGTTTGTGTTTTGTTGGGATTCACAGCCTTAAGCACCTTTACTGCGGGTCTGACAAAGCATTGATGTGTCATGAGTTGTAATGAGAACGTGTGGGTTCCAGACACAAGAAAACGGCTTCATCAAAGTTACTGTAAATCCACACTGTCAGGTTCTTCTTTCTGTTCATGTTTCACATGGAAAGACCGTATTAATAAAAGCAATAAAGGTTTATCGTATCTTATATAATGCATTTTCATAACCTCTATCACCTTTTGCTAATAAATTACAATCTAACATCAATATGCTGTCGTCAAAGATTATCCAGCCAATTGACACTGGACATTTATGGTGTTAGTTTAGTTTGTTGCAAAACCACAAAAGCAGGGTTTTTTTTTTTAACACTTGTGACTCCCACAAAATGGCTATTGTTCTATCATCCAAACACTGGTGAATGACACAAAGACTACAAGCAAAACAGAATGGCGTATCTTTCCACATTGTGTATCACAATGTGACTGATGGGCAAACGTAGCTCTTGTACATTCTCTTTGAATACAAACATTGTAAAGTTAATCAATAGTTTTGAATGTCAGCCCTTTTGAAAAGCCGGTTTGACTCCCGAATATATATAATATATTATATATTTTTTTTACCTGTTAACATTGACCTCATAACTATTTATATAATTTTGTTGTGAAAAACAAGATTTAAAGCTAATAATGTCCTCTCTCTTAAGAACATATACACGTGTTACTTTCTACAATATGTGAAGAACACCCAGTGATTAGACACAAAATTATTACTTTTCTATATGTGGATTTTTATGCATTCAAAATAAATATTATTTTTATTTAAACATTACTATATTTCACTGATGTAGTACATTTCATTGACTGCTTTGCTGTTGTACCATAGTACAGGAAGACATGTAGTCTGCTTTATATGATAATTCATAGTGTGACAGATATGAACAAATGTTATTACCCAAATTGTATGCTTTATTGAGGTTAACCTACTCATCTTCACTTGTACAATTGGTATACTATGTTTTCAGTTTCTAAAACTATTTTCAAATTCCACCACTACTGTGTAAGTGCACAATGGTTATGTTTTTTTTTTTTTACTAAATTAGTACAAATATGGTCCACCATGTGCCATTGCGGTTGTTGCTATCGATCTAAAAACTGGTGTGTTATAATAAATGTATTCCCCTATTAATCCTATTAACTCAAATGCATTCTGTACCTATTATTGATATCAACATACAAGTCTGCTTTTTAGTAGCATTATTATCCGTGATGTCTCAAACATAACCTTTTAAGTATTCTTCGTTTGTATATTAAGTATATCAAAAATATAATTATTAAATAATTGTAACATGGTTTTGCACTACCCAACATGATACTGGAAAGATTGTGTAACTTAAGTAATGGTAAAGTGCTGCCATCTGATGGTGTGCAATGTAATGACCCTGACACCTCTTATTTTTATTTACATTCATTCTTTATATAATAAAGTATCAATATCCCATGCATGTCAGCCTCTTCAGCATGAGGTTGTACTTTGTTGTATGCATTTCATATCACTCAATAAAAAGTTACAGAGGAATTCATTTAAAAGAGAATCATTGGATTTTATTTAAAATCTTTCTTTTGTACACTGGTGCTCTAATAACAAGAGTCCATGATGCGCTTCATGCTCATGAACTTCATGCCACTCATGCCCATGTCCCTGAAGCTCCTGTACTCTCCGGGCCTCGCGTACATCATCCTGCCTCTGTATTGGGGCTGCTCGTACATCAGCCAGTGGCCGTCCATCACGTTGCAGGACATGCAGTCGTTCATACGGTAACGGTCCATCATGTTGTCACAGTCGTCCATCAGCTCATTCATCTGACCACCGAAGTTCTCCCTCTCGTAGATCCTCATCCTGAACTGGCCTTTGTGCTGTAAATTGAAATGCGAGGAACATGAGTTACTGAAACCCTCCATCAAATGCCATAATATGGTTACATTTTAGTTTTTAATTCATGCAATGCAACCAATGTATAATTTCAAATTAACTGGAAATAATGAGTTACAGTACCATTGGGATCATGCGGGAAGACTTGATGCAATCACTCATGCCCATACGCTGGTAGTCGGAGTACTCTCCCCTCCTGACAAAGTACTGGTTTCCCATGAAGTTGGGACGGTCGTAGACCATGAAGCAGCCACTCTCCACCCTGCAGGAGTGACACCTGCTGAGGTAGGAGGACATGTCAGGGCAGTCGCTGCTGGTCTCATAGGAACGACCCTGGAAGTTCCTGTCCTCGTAGAAGATGATCTGAAAAAAACAAACCATAATAATGACAGTGTATCAGTGTTTTGATCATCAACCCTTATTAGATAAAACATTTTAGAAATCCAAAGCTAAAGCTGCACACACCTTGCCCATGGTCATGGTTACAGTTACTGCTGTTTTGACTCAAAGGGACTGCACAATTTTCTCGATGTCCCCCAGTTGCTTTTATATCTGACCTCGCAACCAAATGATACATGACCCCATTGTTCAAATTCCTGACAGGGCAACACGGAGCAGAGGCCCCTGCATCCAGTTTAATTCAAAGTGACCTTCAACAGACAGTGATTTGCGGTGGTTGCATTTGTGAGAAGAGGCCCCTCTGCATTGTCTGTGCTGCTGAACAACAGAGGACGTGTTTTCCAAAAAACATGCTGTACCTCATTAAATATGTCACCTTTGATATAATGTTTTTGATAGGTTAAACAAAATACACCAAAGGATAAAAAAAAAACCAGGACTGACAGCAGTGAACAAAGACAAAACTTCCTGCGACAGAATTAACTGTTAGAGCCTAAAAAACATGATTTTATGAAATAGAATTAACATATATCATTTTAATTAATGTATATAATTTATGTAAAATTTGATTCATTATGTAAGTTTTAGAAAGTGGTGGAACCTTATAAGTGTTTACTTCTGCCTCATCCTTTTTGAACAATTATATATTATATAATTAGTTCATTTAAAATATGTTTACTTTTCATTTGATTGGTCATTCTTGTTTTGTTTTCTCATGATTTACATTCATTTTTGATATAAATCTATCAAAACCAGCACCTTTCTTTTTTAATAATAATAGTATACTGCTAATAGTGCTTTGCAATGTATTCATAGTTGTATTTTGTCAACAATGTCTATTTGAATATGACTAGTGATTACTGCCAGTGAATGTCATGGTTTGAAATACTATACAGTACACAAAACCAACTGACTTGTTTCTAATAGTTTCCTTTTATTTATTGTTCACAATCTTCAAATAATTTACAATTATAGCTCATGTTTCATTCATACAAAAAGTTGTGTTTTCATATATATACAATTAATAACCTACCGTATTTACTCTGTTTTATAATAATAATAATAATGATGATGATAATAATAATAATAATAATAATAATAATAATAATAATAATAATAATAATAATAATAATAATAATATATTTACTCTCACCTTTAACATATACGAGTGAATTCCATTCAAGTATAACATTTCTGCTTGAGTCTTACAAGAATCCTAAGGCTGTAACTTCTCTCTCTCTCTCTGTTATAAAAACAAACAATTAAAATTACTTCATGCATCTTGGGCAGATTGTTTATCTGATATTGAAAAAACATTAGAGGTTCATTGCTATTGTCACAATCCAGGCTCAGTGATCTGGACAAAAACAGAAACCACACATGATTTAACATCACTTTAACAATAATTAATTTGTAAC
The DNA here is from genome assembly GCF_963514095.1 of Eutrigla gurnardus. Classification (NCBI taxonomy): domain Eukaryota; kingdom Metazoa; phylum Chordata; class Actinopteri; order Perciformes; family Triglidae; genus Eutrigla; species Eutrigla gurnardus. Next base: position 8,740,263 of record NC_139926.1, read on the forward strand.
TACGACAAAAACAACACGATAAATTCATCTGCAGTGTCAATTGGGGTTTGCCATGCTGTATGTGATGATGGTGAGAGAGAGAGAGAGAGCGAGAGAGAGAGAGAGAGAGAGAGAGAGAGAGAGAGAGAGAGCGAGAGAGAGAGATCTACCTTTTGTGTCTGTATGAGATGACCAGATTTTCAAGAAACAAACCCACCCATGTCAGTATCAGAGCAAATGCTCTGGGAGAGTGATGACTTTCAAACAGGAGACCAGTGTTCCTAATTGTTAAATTATTTTGAAGTTACATGTTTTCCATACTTAGGGTTGCTTAGTTTATGTAGTTATTTTAAGCCCAACCAGGATGTCCTTCCTTAACCTAACCAAGTGGTTTTGTTGCTTAACCTAAGCAAGTGTTTATAAAAAATAATTCCTTAAGTTAACCTGAGGGGTATTCCACCAAACTCGCTAATTAAAGCGGCGCTTACCTGGTTAAGCCTGGTTAGAACTAACGCCAACTTCCATTTGCGGCTAATCCAATTCCATTAACGCATTTCAGCCGCGCCTTGTTGAGGCTAATTCAAGCCAGGTTAACGTTGTCGTGTGTTACGCCGTTCACGGGATATGAACCCAGACCAGAACCGTGAATGTCGAATCATCGAGAAAATGGCAGAAAAGACCAGAGCAAAAATTATTGATGGAACTGTACGAGGAGTACAAACCCATCATAACCAAAAAAGGGAATACTGTAGTGATTAATAAAAATCGCGAGGCTGCTTGGGCAAGAATTGCCGAGTGATTAAATACGGAAGTACAATTAAGAGTAACATGTTCTAATATAACACTGACTACGATGTCATGATCGTGAGGATAGTGTAGAGGTAATGCGCTGGCTTTGCACGCGGCCGGCCACGGTTCAATTCCCAACTATGGACATTTGTGAAACTTCTTTCTTTGGCCGGAACTCTCTCTCTCTCTCTCTCTCTCTCTCTTTTTTTTTTTTTTAGATAGGCCTAGTAAATGCATCTACATTGATACGAGATATACACAATGTACCATCGCGCAAGTACTAAGCCATTCGGCTGATAGCCCTATCTTGACCAATGCTGACCATCGCTAAAAATGCTTCTGAGGGTGTGTTTGCCTGGATGTCATGGTGGAAATTACCTAGAGTGCATTTTACTCCGAACCTTCACTTAAAGTTCATAGCCTTGTGGTTTTTTCTCCCTGTGGAGCATCTTGTGGAGCATCTTTTGTTTGTTACTTTTTTTTATTCAGATTAGAGTAGTTTGTAGCCTTTTTCCTTGATCCTCCGAGTGAGCGACTTTGAGTTTGTGGTTTTCATAGTACTTGTTTTATTGGTCTTATTCAGGTTTAGCTTCCATCGAGTTCATAGCCCTTGTTTTTCCTCCCTGTGTTGGCACTTTTTAATTCAGAATAAAAGCCTGTTTAACCCATTCCTAATCGGCATCTGAATCCTCTCTGTCCAAGCCTGACAAAACCTGCAAAGAAGCAGGCCCATTGCAGCACTTCAGTTAGAAAAAAGATACATTTAACAATGCAATGTATTGATTATGGCTTGTTTTTGCCTTAATAGTGTTTGTTGTGTACAATATATATATGAGAAATTTAACCAAGGCTGTTTTAAAATGTAGGTTGTGCTGACTATAATACTCACACTCTTGTCGAGGCCTGTACCCTGTTCTCTCCAAGTTCTGATCACTTTGAGATTCTTGGCATCTGGAATCTTTCATCATGAGACTGGTGATCTGTGTGGTGTCAGTGAAGCAACAGTGTGTAGACTAGTTCTCAATGTCTGCAGTGCCATTTGTGAACTGAGAAATCTGTCCGATAAGAGTGTTTGGCAGATGGATGTCATGTTGAAATCAAGTGTCCATCAACTCCTGATGCTGAGGAGTTCAGGAACCGTAAGAACTGGTTTTCCATCAATGTTCAGCCTGTATGCAGTCCCAATTTAGCGTTTTCAAACATTTTTGCCCATTAGAAAGGAGCAACACATGATTCAAGGATTTATCTCAACTCTTCATTGTGTGCTGAGTTTCGGAGAGGGCAACAGTGGACTACTACTTGGTGACAGTGGATATGCTCAGAGTTCCTATTTATTCACACCGTGGCCACATCCCACATCAACTGAGCAGCAAAGATACAACAGAGCTCATATTTGCAGTAGAGGGATGGTCGAGCGTATGTTTGGAGTGTGGAAGAATTGATTCCAGTCTTACACTTCGTACACTTCGGCAATACACTTCGTTTTGAGTCAAGAAGATGAAGGTGATCATTGCTACAGCTGTGCTGCACAACTACCTGAAGCAGTGTAGTTGTCCTGACCCTCCAATGGAAGACCAAAATGATCCAGATGTGCCCATGCCCGTGGCAGGAAATAACCAAGGAGGACTTGCGCTCGGAGCTGAATTCACATTGCAGCACTTCAGTTAGAAAAAAGATACATTTAACCATGGAATGTATTGATTATGGCTTGTTTTTGCCTTAATAGTGTTTGTTGTGTACAACGTATATAGTGTGCTGAAAAATTAAATGAGAAACTTAACCAAGGCTGTTCTAAAATGTAGGTTGTGGTGACTACAATACTCACACTCTTGTCAAGTGAGAAACATTTTATTTTCACAACATATTTCATTTCATTCTCTCATGCATCTCTCTTTGAACAGCTCTCTTCTAATTTCATATCCAATTTGACCCGTAGAATTCTCCTTTTCCTGTCATGCTCTCCTTTTGGATATTTAATTTTCTGCTCATGAAATTCTAAGGCTAACTTTTCATGGACATCCTTTTTGGTCTCTGCTGGAAGGTGGTGGCAGCATCTTTTCTCTGGTATGCCATACCAGATGTGGAGGGTGCACACTCACTGTTTAAGGCAATGGACCTGCATTTCTAAAGCATTTTTCTACTTTTTTCAACCACTCAAGGCACTTTACACTACATTCAGTACATTTAACCAATCACACACATTCCCATACTGAGGGCAGAGGAGCTACCTGCCCATCAGGATCCAATCTTATTTCACACACAGATGGTATTTTGGGGTTCAGTATCTTGCCCAAGGATACTTTGGCATGTGGATCAGAGACGAAAACTAGACGAACCATGCTGACTTCTGATGCTGACAGTAATAATAGGTGAAGAGAAGTTACTGAACACTGCGTTTATTGTGTAGGCTTTATATTGACATCTATAATATTGACATCATTTTAAATTCCCAGTCCATATAAAGTGCACAGCGCCATTTCAATTGAGTCTAAATGGCCTGCATGCAGTCGCTATCCTTTTGAATTTGAATCCACGTTAGTCTCTGATGTTGGAGGGGAATGTGTGCTGCACACCACTCATGAATTGTGCCTTTAACAACTGAAACAGCCAATTAGTTAAACATAACTATGGCGGAGGAATATTATCACATTGTGCTATTTTATGTGAAAAAAAATCCACATTACACTTTAAAAACATTTTTTTAATTTAATGTTAAAATCCAGTACAAAATCAGTAATTATTCTTTTACGACTGCTGCTACAAATAATATTTAAAACAATCAATTTAAGCTAATTATAAATTATTAAAAATGTAATACATTATAAATCTAGATGATTATTTATTTGATTATTATGACTATATTATGATTTATTTTATGAATAATATTGAATGTGGAATGTGCAAAAACATCTTACGGTGAAAAGGTTTTAAATGATGAATGTAGATAAGAGAACCAATTAATGAGCAACAATAATGATTAATAGATCTGGTTTTCTATCGTGTCAAATATTGTGTTCCAATGATGCATTATACACGATTTAATCTCATTAATAGATAAGAAACAATAAAGATTGCTTATGCCATGTTGAATATGGGAATTGTTTTATTTCTGAGTTTTGTTTTAAAACAATTTGTTAAGTTAACAGGAGTCAGTGATGCGCCTGATGGAGCTGAATCTCATTCCATCATATCCCATCTCCCTGAAGCTCTTGTACTCTCCGGGCCTCAGGTACATCATCTTGCCTCTGTATTGGGGCTGTTCGTACATCAGCCAGTGGCCATCCATCACGTTGCAGGACTGGCAGTCGGACATGTGGAAACGATCCTGGATGTTGTCGCAATCATCGTTCAGCTCATACATCTGACCTCCGAAATTCTCCCTCTCGTAGAGCTTCACTCTGTAGGACCCTTTGTGCTGTTGAGAGTAAATAGATGTTTTTAGTAATTTTGAAGGAAACCTAGCTCCTGTTAGAAGTCATTTGAGAAATGCTGTATTTCTTAATTTCTGAGCTTCATACCATGGGGATCATGCGACAAGACCTGATGCAGTCACCGAAACCCATCATACGCTGGTAGTCAGAGTACTCTCCTCTCCTCATGAAGTACTGGTTTCCCATGTAGTTGGGACGGTCGTACACCATGAAGCAGCCACTCTCCACCTTGCAGGAGTGACACCTGCTCAGGTGGGAGGCCATGTCAGCGCAGTCGCTGCTGGTCTCATAGGAGCGACCCTGGAAGTTCTTGTCCTCGTAGAAGATTATCTAGGACCCAACAGAGCAGCAGAAGTTCAGTATTACATATTTAGATCAACCCGAATGTAAACAGCTGCTCATTGTGCAATCATTATCTTAGTGCCCTGAAGGATGCATTTCTTTGCGCTATGCATCACAACATATAATTACAATAAAGTAAAGAGAAAGACTCAATGTGTGCAAACAGCAAACAGGAGAAACAATTCTAGTAAAATAGATCCACAATTACACTCACCTTGCCGTGCATGGTGGCTGATACATTGACTGATGCTTTAGCAATCCTATCCCGGATTGAAGCCGTTTTTATACCTAACGTGGGATCCAAACAATCGATGGCACCATTGTATGGAAGCCATGAGTCAGCAGCATGCGATGCTGGACCCTCTGTTTGTGAATGCTGATGGAAAGGGTTATTATGCATCCTCTCACAGGCGCTATCATTCTAGATCAAATGGCTTCTGTATCTGTCTTTTAAAATGTGTGATTTGAATATTATCTAGATGATTCAACTCTTTTTGGTTTAGAAGTAACATACTGAGGGGGGAAAAGTTGAAAGTATGTGTTTGGATCATCTTGAGGACTAAAAACTAACGTATATGGTATATAAAAATACAAAGATGAAACTTAAGGTATAGTGTTTTTTTTCTGTTATCACAAATGCTGACTGACACTAAAATGGTTTCAAACAATAATGTAACCTCGAACATCAATGGTTGAACATCAATGGTCTCAAGAGCTTATCCAAAAGTGCTGGTGCAATTTTGACAGTTTGAATTCTATAAAGGCTTTCGGTAACCTTCACTTATGTTTCATAACATTTGATCTGCCCGTTACATATTTGGACTTATTGTACACGACAACTAGACAATGTTATTGGCTGCATAATTACAGTAGTTGACCTTTGTGCAATGCATGCTTTAAGTTAATATACTTTTAATATGACATGGTGGGATCGTATCATGTATATGATAGCATATGCATCACTACAAAGAAGGACACTCAGGAAATAGTGAACTATATTATATATCGATAAATGTTGTTCTTACATTAATTAAGATGGGGACGCATACTTGTTTATGCTTCTTAACTGCATATTGTTTATACTCTTTATACCATGTACACTGGTGTTTGTATTGTATTTATTATATTTATAGTACCGTCAGGTTTGTCTTGAAAAGAGTTTTCCGTCACAATGAGATGTTTACCTGGTTTAATAAGTGAAAATACAATTATCCAATAATAATAATAATAATAATAATAATAATAATAATAATAATAATAATAATAATAATAATGAATATTGGATAGTATTGAACTGAGCGTCCCTCAAACTGTTCCAGGGCTACTACGCCTGCTTTACTTTTTAAATTAAGTCATAAATACTTACAAGACAAGGTGTCACATAGGTCCAGTTATATGCATTTTATAAAACAACTTCATAAACCTGTTACTCAAAATGGATTTTTTGGAATGACGTTCATGCCTTGAAAAAGTAATTCTGATTTACTAAAATGTAATTTACATAAACGCCTTCTTTTGCAGAATATCTGTATACAAATTATTTTTATAAAACAAACATTCATGTAAGTCTTCAATGTATTATTTTACAATGTGTTGTGTCTGTGATGTCATCATTTATTTTTTATTCATTTCATGATTATTCAAGGGTTTGGGCACCTCTATTTTAATTATTATTAGTGATCCTCATTGTTTATTCAGTGGAATACATAACATTAACACATTTTTGTAGTCATTAAACAGGAAAAACAGGTCACAAGTTTTTGTTTTATCTTTCATCTTTTATTTCAAAATGTTATGTCTAGCACATATCAGTGATGCGCCTCATGCTCATGAACCTCTGGCCGCTCATGCCCATGTCCCTGAAGCTCTTGTACTCTCCGGGCCTCAGATACATCATCTTGCCTCTGTATTGGGGCTGCTCGTACATCAGCCAGTGGCCGTCCATCACGTTGCAGGACATGCAGTCGTTCATACGGTAACGGTCCATGATGTTGTCACAGTCGTCCATCAGCTCATGCATCTGACCACCGAAGTTCTCCCTCTCGTAGATCCTCATCCTGAACTGGCCTCTGTGCTGTTTTTGGAGGAAATATAAACAAATTAAGTTAGAAAAGTTTTGTGAGGGTTGTCATTCATAGTAGTAACATATTATGACGGATGCTGTTAGATACATACCATGGGGATCATACGGCAAGACCTGATGCCACCACTCATTCCCATCATGCTCATGTAGTCGGCGTACTCGCCCCTCCTCATGAAGTTCTGGTTTCCCATGTAGTTGGGACGGTCATAGACCATGAAGCAGCCGCTCTCGACCCTGCAGGAGTGACACCTGCTCAGGTAGGAGGACATGTCAGAGCAGTCGCTCATGCACTCATAGGAACGACCCTGGAAGTTCCTGTCCTCGTAGAAGATGATCTGAAAAAACAAGGGATGCATTAGTTGATGAACACGGGCATGATTTAATTTAGCATAGCTACTGTTTATTTTGTTTAAATTCCAACATTTGTAGTATTTGTGATTTATGTTGATGAAATTATCCCAGAGCTTACCTTGCCCATGCTCATGTCAGTGGTGGTCATACTTGTAGATGAGCTGAGTTGCTACTGCTGCACTGCTGTCCTGTTTGGTTTAACCCTTGCTTTTATACCCTATGAAACCCTACAATGTCAGTGGGCCCCCATTGTTGAAACCCCTGAGCCAGCACCATGGTATAGAGCACTGTAAAGGCCTGTGTTACTGTGTTGCATAATGACCGGGCCCCCAAAGACTTTAGAAATGTTACCCTTTTGACCAGGTACCACGGACATGGGCATTGGGCATGGCAAAATAATGTTTTATTCTGTTATCAACTAACACTACATCTGGGACACCCACAACATCCTAACAATAGACATGAGTGTATTTTTCCCTTTCTCACACAAATTCCTTGTGTAGCCTACTATGTCATTGACCAGTAGGAGAACAGAGCACTCTTCTGTGCGCAACTGTAAACTGTTGACGTGAGCCTCAGCCGTAATTCAATATACAATGCTTCATCACTGTCAAACAAAACACTGCATCATAATTGTTGGAGCAATCTCACATTTAACCAGACCTTGGCTGCGGTCGAAAAGTCTTTTTTGCTTAGGAAGGTTCCTAACTGAAGAGATGACCTGGAAGTAAACAACTGGCCGCCATGGTAAGAGCTGTTCGAATTATCTAAATGCAAAGGAAAGGAGCTCCAATGCTTCTTTTCAGATCTCCTTTAGCATAGGATACAACAGATCTTCTTTTACTAAAGGAAAGGAGATTACGCCGCCCCACAATTCCTTGGGAGAGCAACATTTAGAGTTCCGCACACCTCGGCCGTATAAATATAAATAAATAAATATGTGTGGACAGTGTTAATAATTTAATGGTAGTTTTTATTTACTTCAATCATGTTACAAATTTTTGACAAAAATTAAACTAAAACCAAAAATGAAATGTAAATACAGCAAATGGTCAAACGGGAAGGAGGAGCTGCTGGAACTGAAGCCGGTCAGTGAACCAGCTGTTTATAAAACCAACAACATGTGGAGAAGTGTACGACACGCTTTTTGTAGTCCATTATTGTAGTTTCTTCACCGCAGACCCACGTCAGTCACCAGTGTCGTTCATCAGCAGTCAATCATCAGCGGGCGCATTATAATGACGTAGCTTAGTGAATGTCCGGTTGGATTATTTGGGCATGGCGGTTGTCTTATCCCAAATCTTTTTGCGTTCTCCTTCCAACTTGACCAACCTAACCCCATGACGTTTTCCCCCCAAAGTCATGGAAAAGGCGTTAGAAATAGGGGTTAGGACCGAATTTTTTGACTCTTCGACCGCAGACTGCGTGTTTCCTACGGTGGCGTATTAGGGCCACTGTCGAAAAAAAACGGAGCCGAGAGAGGTGGGCAATATTCTGAGATTAAAAGTCACAAATTTGCTAGTTTTAAAGTGGCAAATTTGCGACTTTAAAACTAGCAAATTTGCGAGTTTTAAAGTGGCAAATTTGCTAGTTTATTACGATGCTAACAACCTGCATTTATGCTAGCTAACTTCGCTTCCGAATGTCGCTTTTATCTTTCTAATTAATTCATCCCAACGTGTGACGCCTTGCTAAGGCCCTTAAGGTAATGGCTGGTGATGGTTATTGTTGGTTAATTTTAAATGGGCCAAATTGTCATCTTATTTGTGTTTATTGAGCAGGTAGTTTGCCTAAGCTAGCGGTAGCTTTCACTTGTTGTCATAGCAACGGCAAACATCCGGGTCAAGCTACGTGATTACTTCCTCTATGACCGCTAGCTTAGCCAAACCACCCGATCAACAAACACACATACCGTAAAATGACAATTTGGCCCATATAAAATTAACCAACACTAACCATCAAGAGCCATCACCCTAAGGACCTTAGTAAAGCATTGACACACGGATGGATTAATTAGAAAGATAAAAGCTACATTCATGGGAAGTTAGCTAGCATAAATGCCGGTTGTTAGCATCGTAATGAACTAGCAAATTTGCCACTTTAAAACTCGCAAATTTGTGACTTTTAATCTCTGAATATTGCCCACCTCTCTTGGCTCCGTTTTTTTTTTTTTTTTTTTTTTCGACAGTGGCCCTAATACGCCGTCGTAGTTTCCCCTGTCTCTCTGTTGTGTCATTGTATGTGGTCATGGCTGTTCGTTACCTGCATGCTGCATTACCTTGTGTTCCGTGGAGTAACTCCTGTGTCCAGCCTAGCCATTGTAAGTGTTTATTTTTTAATGTTGTTTTACCCTTGTGGCCTCCCTTAGTTGATATTTAGTTTTATTAGTTAAATAAACATTTTTGCCTTGTACTTTTTGTCCAGTTGTCTGCATTTGGGTCCAACCCTCTTTTCCCCTTTTCACTACACGAAACCTTGACAATCAACAATATAGGTTTATCTTATGATAAAGTATGTGCATGAAACATAGCTGTCTACTCTAGTGGTAGAGTTGGCGCCCCCGAGGCTAAATTCTCACAGAAGCGGCCCTACTAGTATAAATGTTTATTTGCAACACTGTGCAAATATGTAATTAGAAAAACAACAAATAAAAAAATGTGGAAGTCATGTACGACACTGAGCTATGATGCTTGTGTGTTTTGCACTGGGATGAAATCATACAAACAGGTCTTACTCATTCTTTGCCATCCTCATTAAGAAAAAGAGTCGTGGGATAAAATAACTGCATGAAACATAGTTAAGTCGGGGCGCCGGATAGCTCAGTGGTAGAGTTGGCGTCCCGAGGCTAAGTCCTCACAGAAGCAGCCCTTGGTTTAAATCCGACCGGCCGCCCTTTCTGTGTGTCATCCCCCTCACCCCCTTTCCCTCTCCTGTTGTCCTCACTGAATAAAAAAGGCAAAAAGGCCCAAAAAAGGTTATGTAGCTAGCTAGTACTAAAAGGTAACAATCTAGTTGGTGCAAGAGCAGTGGAGTTTTCTGAGCCAGACCACAGCATGCCAGAAGGGGCATGACTTTGTTGCTCCGTTATCCAGTGAGATACTGCAGCTAGTAGCAGTAACACTTATCCAGACTACACAAAATTACCTCTACAGGTAAAGAGAAATGATCTGCATGTATTACAAACTATCAATGTGCAGTGTGAGTTAAAAGCTTCTGGATGTTATCACAAAGGCATCATCAAATTCTTACTGTTTTCATTAAAAGTATACCAACCTGTAAATATTTTGGGGGAAAATACGTTGGATAATTTAAGAAGTTAAATTAAGATTTAGTGACTTTTGGACCTGTGCTGCTAGCTTATTTAATTGGAAAAGAGTTGGCAACACTGGGCTAAGAATTTTAGGATGGATCATTTTAAAAATCTTTATATTGATGGTCTCCTCATTGTTACCAACCCAAGCTTTAATGTCCATAAATCTGCTAGTGAAAAATAAAGTTGTGCATTTCGCCAAACTGTTTTGTGATGTTGCCAGGTTTTTTTTACTACAGAAAAGAAGAGACTATTTTTGAAGCGTTAACGTTTTTCTGCTTTTCACAGGGTTATAAAGTATGCCAAATCTGTAGGATTTTCATGATGGGATTCAATTAGTTATTTAATTATTTCACAGCTCGGGACGAACCACACAAAAGAAGTAAGCGCTTGACAAATGTGGTTACGGTATGAATTACATGTTGTTTTTATTTACTTAGGTCAGTTACAGAAGTCTAGCACATATCAGTGATGCGCCTCATGCTCATGAACCTCTGGCCGCTCATGCCCATGTCCCTGAAGCTCCTGTACTCTCCGGGCCTCATGTACATCATCCTGCCTCTGTATTGGGGCTGCTCGTACATCAGCCAGTGGCCGTCCATCACGTTGCAGGACTGGCAGTCGTTCATACGGTAACGGTCCATGATGTTGTCACAGTCGTCCATCAGCTCATGCATCTGACCATCGAAGTTCTCCCTCTCGTAGATCCTCATCCTGAACTGGCCTCTGTGCTGTAATACAAGACAGGGAAAATGTAAGTATGGACACACATTTTCAAACTAAAAACAAATTGTAAATGTAAGGAAATCTCTTACATAGGGGATCATTCTACAGGATCTGATGTTGTCGAACATCATGCCCATGCTCATCATGCGCTGCATGTCATGGTACTCGCCCCTCCTCATGAAGAACTGCTGACCCATGTAGTTGGGACGCTCGTAGACCATGAAGCAGCCGCTCTCCACCCTGCAGGACTGGCACCTGCTCAGGTAGGAGGACATGTCAGAGCAGTCGCTCATGCACTCATAGGAACGACCCTGGAAGTTCCTCTCCTCGTAGAAGATGATCTGAAAAAAGTGTATTGTAATAGTGAGATATAAAACAGCAAGGTGAATATGGCTTCAGTAATTTGTCCTTATAAAAAGATATTTAAAAGTAGGCCTACCTTGCCCCTCATGTTCATGCCGGTGTTACTCATGCTGAGTGTAGCTGTGCTGTTGCTCCTGAACTGCTTGCCTAACTGGTTTAACCTTTTCCTTTTATACCTGACAAATGGTAAAGCATCAGTGACTCCTCCCCCTCAGAGAACCCCATTACTCAGCAACTTACTATTGAAGCCAACAGAATGAAGAGGTTATGTTAATTTTTCAGTGACGGGGTACCTTGCAGTGGGTGACAACAAACACTGCATCAATGACGCCTCACAATGTCCATACTTTGTCTTCAACATTCTTTTTCTTGTCTCGCAGAGTAGTCTACGACAGAGTCCATGTGTTTCGTGGTATTGGCCAATAGAAGCACAGACACCTCTATTGTAATTTTGTATACACCATCACTACAGTTTAAGCTAAGGAAGGATCTGGTGGTTTCCAAAGGTTTTTGTAAATAATATCATTCAGTGTTACTTCGACGTAAAAGGAAAAGAGTCTCCTCAATAATTTAACAATAATAATTAACAATATAGGTATATCTTATGATTCCAAATTAGAAACCTTGTTGTTTCCATCAGTTTAGTATGGCTTAGGTTTTCAAATAACTTTGATATCCACATGTGCCTCAGCCAACATTCATATGGATACCGAGACACTCAGAGATTTGTTATATTTGTCCAGGTTCACATAGCCTCTATGCGAGATTTTATGCAGTCTTCCTGTCCATTACTTAATTTATTGTATATAGAAACAAGACACATTTTACAGATCATGTAAAGCTTTTATTGTCATCACATAAGTTAATAGTCACACTATGAAGCGTTGTACAGTACTGTCCGAGTTGTCACTCAGCCTGGTACTTCAGACTTGAAGGGTGTTTTCAGACGTTCAAGGCTATGTAGAGATCAGACCGCCGCTTGATTGAACCAGAAACGTAGCTGCTGGCAACCTCCTCCTTGTCCAGATGCTCAGACTGTTTAGAAAGGTCCTCTAGGATAGAGATCTTCTATACTTCATCTGTTCATGGTGCTGGTCCATTAAGACTTCGTCAAAGACGACGTCCATCAACTCATCAACATGCCCTGTGAAATGTTTAACACATAAAGATTTATAGACTTGTATGTGTGTGGGACAAAACTAAAGGTTGTTTCACCATTTTATTCTATTCATTTTACATGCTCAACTTGACATCATATTTATATTTTCTAAGGTTGTATTTGCTTTTACTGTGTGTGAAGAAGCTGCTCTCCACCCTGCAGGACTGGTACCTGCTCAGGTAGGAGGACATGTCAGAGCAATTGCTCATGCACTCATAGGAGAGACCCTGGAAGTTTCTCTCCTCGTAGAAGATGATCTGAACTCACCCACCTCATGAAGTACTGGTTTCCCATGTAGTTGGGATGCTCATAGACCATGAAGCGGCTGCCCTCCATCCTGCAGGACTGGTTTGATCCTGTTTAAATTGTGCCATTATTTTCACATATGATTTTTGTCATATTTAAAAGGTGGTTGACATGTGTATCAGAGAATTTTGTACGTCCAGAAAATTGCATTTTTTAGTCTAACTTTATTTGCAAGACTGTGCAAATAAGTAATTAGAAAGACAACAATACAAAATTAATGTAAGTGATGTATGACACTGAGCTATGATGCTTGTGTGTTTTGCATGTGGATGAAATCACACAAACAACAGGTCTTGCTCATTCTTTGCCATCCTTGTTAAGAAAAAGATTCATGGGATAAAATATGTGCATGAAACATAGCTACGTTGGTGCGCCGGATAGGTCAGCGGTCGAGTTGGTGCCCTGAGGCTAAGTCCTCACAGAAGCGGCCCTGGGTTTTAATCCGACCGGCCGCACTTTCTGCGTGTCATCCTCCTCTCCCCTTTCGCTCTCATATTGTCCTCACTGAATTAAAAAGGCAAAAAGCCCCCAAAAATAACTTGAAAAAAAGAAAGTTATGTAGCTAGCTAGTACTGAACGGTCACGGCCATGTTGATGCAAAACCAGTGGAGTTTTCTGAGCTAGACCGCAGAATGCCAGAATGGATGTGACTTTGTCTCTCCATCATCCAGTGAGATACTGCAGCTAGTAGCAGTAACACTTATCCAGACTACACAAAATTATCTCTACAGGTAAAGAGAAATGATGTGCATACTCCAAACAGCAACAAGCAGCATGGGTTAAAAGCATAGCACCCCCTTACAACATTAGCATAAAGGGTATTCTTGCTGTTTAACGGTTAGGCCTACACTTGTTTTGGATGTAATTATCACAAAGGCGTTATCAAAATCTTACTGTTTTCATTAAAAGTATACCAACTTGTAAATATTTTGGGGAAAATACGTAAGATAATATAAGAAGTTAGCTTTAGATTTAGTGACTTTTGGACCTGTGCTGCTAGCTTATTTAATTGGAAAAGAGTTGTCAACACTGGGCTAAGACTTTTAGTTTGGATCATTTTAAAAATCTTTTTATTGATGGTCTCTTCATTGTTACCAACCCAAGCTTTAATGTCCATAACTCACAGCATGAAAAGTAAAATGTTACTGACAAATAAAGTTGTGCGCCAAACAGTTTTTTGGTATTGATACTGAAGGGTATATCTTTGACCAATTGCTTAAAACTTGATTCTTGAGCGTGTCCTTTGATTCAAAGGGCCATTAAAAAAAAAAAAAGAACTGAAATCCACCTCTTCTAATCATGCCGGGCCGAGAAAGCAAACCGTTCTTAAGAACGTAACGGAGCGCTCAGACTGGCCAAACAATCCAGACTTTAGGCTCAATCTTGCCTGGGCGCTGTATTTGTTGGCCTAGTGTGAGTGCGTTCTTAGTAATTTTCACAGCTCAGGACGAGCCACACAAAATAAGTACGTGCTTGACAAATGTGGTTACAGTATGAATTACATGTTGTTTTTATTTACTTAGGTCAGTTACAGAAGTCTAGCACATATCAGTGATGCGCCTCATGCTCATGAACTTCATGTTGCTCATGCCCATCTCCCTGAAGCTCCTGTACTCTCCGGGCCTCATGTACATCATCCTGCCTCTGTATTGGGGCTGTTCGTACATCAGCCAGTGGCCGTCCATCACGTTGCAGGACATGCAGTCGTTCATACGGTAACGGTCCATGATGTTGTCACAGTCGTCCATCAGCTCATGCATCTGACCACCAAAGTTCTCCCTCTCGTAGATCCTCATCCTGAACTGGCCTCTGTGCTGTAATACAGGACAGGGAAATTGTAAGTATGGACACCCATTTTGAAACTAAAAACAAATTGTAAATGTGGGGAAATCTCTTACATAGGGGATCATTCTACAGGATCTGATGTTGTCGAACATCATGCCCATGCTCATCATGCGCTGCATGTCATGGTACTCGCCCCTCCTCATGAAGAACTGCTGACCCATGTAGTTGGGACGCTCGTAGACCATGAAGCAGCCGCTCTCCACCCTGCAGGACTGGCACCTGCTCAGGTAGGAGGACATGTCAGTGCAGTCGCTCATGCACTCATAGGAACGACCCTGGAAGTTCCTCTCCTCGTAGAAGATCATCTGAAAAAAGTCAATTGTAATAGTGAGATATAAAGCAGCAAGGTAAATATGTCTACAGTTATTTGTCCTTATTATAAAAAGATAAAAAGTACCTTGCCCCTCATGTTCATGCCGGTGTTGCTCATGCTGAGTGTAGCTGTGCTGTTGCTCCTGAACTGCTTGCCTAACTGGCTTAACCTTTTCCTTTTATACCTGACCAAGGTAAAGAATCAGTGACCCCTCCCCCTCAGAGAACCCCATTACTCAGCAACTTACTATTGAAGCCAACAGAATGAAGAGGTTATGTTCATTTTTCAGTGACGGGGTACCTTGCAGTGGGTGACAACAAACACTGCATCAATGACGCCTCACAATGTCCATACTTTGTCTTCAACATTCTTTTTCTTGTCTCGCAGAGTAGTCTACGACAGAGTCCATGTGTTTCGTGGTATTGGCCAATAGAAGCACGGACACCTCTATTGTAATCTTGTATACACCATCACTACAGTTTAAGCTAAGGAAGGACCTGGTGGTTTCCAAAGGTTTTTGTAAATAATATCATTCAGTGTTACTTCGACGTAAAAGGAAAAGAGTCTCCTCAATAATTTAACAATAATAATTAACAATATAGGTATATCTTATGATTCCAAATTAGAAACCTTGTTGTTTCCATCAGTTTAGTATGGCTTAGGTTTTCAAATAACTTTGATATCCACATGTGCCTCAGCCAACATTCATATGGATACCGAGACACTCAGAGATTTGTTATATTTGTCCAGGTTCACATAGCCTCTATGCGAGATTTTATGCAGTCTTCCTGTCCATTACTTAATTTATTGTATATAGAAACATAACACATTTTACAGATCATGTAAAGCTTTTATTGTCATCACATAAGTTAATAGTCACACTATGAAGCGTTGTACAGTACTGTCCGAGTTGTCACTCAGCCTGGTACTTCAGACTTGAAGGGTGTTTTCAGACGTTCAAGGCTATGTAGAGATCAGACCGCCGCTTGATTGAACCAGAAACGTAACTGCTGGCAACCTCCTCCTTGTCCAGATGCTCAGACTGTTTAGAAAGGTCCTCTAGGATAGAGATCTTCTATACCTCATCTGTTCATGGTGCTGGTCCATAAAGACTTCGTCAAAGACGACGTCCATCAACTCATCAACATACCCTGTGAAATGTTTAACACATAAAGATTTATAGACTTGTATGTGTGTGGGACAAAACTAAAGGTTGTTTCACCATTTTATTCTATTCATTTTACATGCTCAACTTGACATCATATTTATATTTTCTAAGGTTGTATTTGCTTTTACTGTGTGTGAAGCAGCTGCTCTCCACCCTGCAGGACTGGTACCTGCTCAGGTGGGAGGACATGTCAGAGCAATTGCTCATGCACTCATAGGAGAGACCCTGGAAGTTTCTCTCCTCGTAGAAGATGATCTGAACTCACCCACCTCATGAAGTACTGGTTTCCCATGTAGTTGGGATGCTCATAGACCATGAAGCGCCTGCCCTCCATCCTGCAGGACTGGTTTGATCCTGTTTAAATTGTGCCATTATTTTCACATTTGATTTTTGTCATATTTAAAAGGTGGTTGACATGTGTATCAGAGAATTTTGTACGTACAGAAAATTGCATTTTGTAGTATAACTTTATTTGCAAGACTGTGCAAATAAGTAATTAGAAAGACAACAATACAAAATTCATGTAAGTGATGTATGACACTGAGCTATGATGCTTGTGTGTTTTGCATGTGGATGAAATCACACAAACAACAGGTCTTGCTCATTCTTTGCCATCCTTGTTAAGAAAAAGATTCATGGGATAAAATATGTGCATGAAACATAGCTACGTTGGTGCGCCGGATAGGTCAGCGGTCGAGTTGGTGCCCTGAGGCTAAGTCCTCACAGAAGCGGCCCTGGGTTTTAATCCGACCGGCCGCACTTTCTGCGTGTCATCCTCCTCTCCCCTTTCGCTCTCATATTGTCCTCACTGAATAAAAAAGGCAAAAAGCCCCCAAAAATAACTTGAAAAAAAGAAAGTTATGTAGCTAGCTAGTACTGAACGGTCATGGCCATGTTGATGCAAAACCAGTGGAGTTTTCTGAGCCAGACCGCAGAATGCCAGAATGGATGTGACTTTGTCTCTCCATCATCCAGTGAGATACTGCAGCTAGTAGCAGTAACACTTATCCAGACTACACAAAATTATCTCTACAGGTAAAGAGAAATGATGTGCATACTCCAAACAGCAACAAGCAGCATGGGTTAAAAGCATAGCACCCCCTTACAACATTAGCATAAAGGGAATTCTTGCTGTTTAACGGTTAGGCCTACACTTGTTTTGGATGTAATTATCACAAAGGCGTTATCAAAATCTTACTGTTTTCATTAAAAGTATACCAACTTGTAAATATTTTGGGGAAAATACGTAAGATAATATAAGAAGTTAGCTTTAGATTTAGTGACTTTTGGACCTGTGCTGCTAGCTTATTTAATTGGAAAAGAGTTGTCAACACTGGGCTAAGACTTTTAGTTTGGATCATTTTAAAAATCTTTTTATTGATGGTCTCTTCATTGTTACCAACCCAAGCTTTAATGTCCATAACTCACAGCATGAAAAGTAAAGTGTTACTGACAAATAAAGTTGTTCGCCAAACAGTTTTTTGGTATTGATACTGAAGGGTATATCTTTGACCAATTGCTTAAAACTTGATTCTTGAGCGTGTCCTTTGATTCATAGGGCCATTAAAAAAAAAAAAAGAACTGAAATCCACCTCTTCTAATCATGCCGGGCCGAGGAAGCAAACCGTTCTTAAGAACGTAACGGAGCGCTCAGACTGGCCAAACAATCCAGACTTTAGGCTCAATCTTGCCTGGGCGCTGTATTTGTTGGCCTAGTGTGAGTGCGTTCTTAGTAATTTTCACAGCTCAGGACGAGCCACACAAAATAAGTACGTGCTTGACAAATGTGGTTACAGTATGAATTACATGTTGTTTTTATTTACTTAGGTCAGTTACAGAAGTCTAGCACATATCAGTGATGCGCCTCATGCTCATGAACTTCATGTTGCTCATGCCCATCTCCCTGAAGCTCCTGTACTCTCCGGGCCTCATGTACATCATCCTGCCTCTGTATTGGGGCTGTTCGTACATCAGCCAGTGGCCGTCCATCACGTTGCAGGACATGCAGTCGTTCATACGGTAACGGTCCATGATGTTGTCACAGTCGTCCATCAGCTCATGCATCTGACCACCAAAGTTCTCCCTCTCGTAGATCCTCATCCTGAACTGGCCTCTGTGCTGTAATACAAGACAGGGAAATTGTAAGTATGGACACACATTTTGAAACTAAAAACAAATTGTAAATGTGGGGAAATCTCTTACATAGGGGATCATTCTACAGGATCTGATGTTGTCGAACATCATGCCCATGCTCATCATGCGCTGCATGTCATGGTACTCGCCCCTCCTCATGAAGAACTGCTGACCCATGTAGTTGGGACGCTCGTAGACCATGAAGCAGCCGCTCTCCACCCTGCAGGACTGGCACCTGCTCAGGTAGGAGGACATGTCAGTGCAGTCGCTCATGCACTCATAGGAACGACCCTGGAAGTTCCTCTCCTCGTAGAAGATCATCTGAAAAAAGTCAATTGTAATAGTGAGATATAAAGCAGCAAGGTAAATATGTCTACAGTTATTTGTCCTTATTATAAAAAGATAAAAAGTACCTTGCCCCTCATGTTCATGCCGGTGTTGCTCATGCTGAGTGTAGCTGTGCTGTTGCTCCTGAACTGCTTGCCTAACTGGCTTAACCTTTTCCTTTTATACCTGACCAAGGTAAAGAATCAGTGACCCCTCCCCCTCAGAGAACCCCATTACTCAGCAACTTACTATTGAAGCCAACAGAATGAAGAGGTTATGTTCATTTTTCAGTGACGGGGTACCTTGCAGTGGGTGACAACAAACACTGCATCAATGACGCCTCACAATGTCCATACTTTGTCTTCAACATTCTTTTTCTTGTCTCGCAGAGTAGTCTACGACAGAGTCCATGCGTTTCGTGGTATTGGCCAATAGAAGCACGGACACCTCTATTGTAATTTTGTATACACCATCACTACAGTTTAAGCTAAGGAAGGACCTGGTGGTTTCCAAAGGTTTTTGTAAATAATATCATTCAGTGTTACTTCGACGTAAAAGGAAAAGAGTCTCCTCAATAATTTAACAATAATAATTAACAATATAGGTATATCTTATGATTCCAAATGAGAAACCTTGTTGTTTCCATCAGTTTAGTATGGCTTAGGTTTTCAAATAACTTTGATATCCACATGTGCCTCAGCCAACATTCATATGGATACCGAGACACTCAGAGATTTGTTATATTTGTCCAGGTTGACATAGCCTCTATGCAAGATTTTATGCAGTCTTCCTGTCCATTACTTAATTTATTGTATATAGAAACATGACACATTTTACAGATCATGTAAAGCTTTTATTGTCATCACATAAGTTAATAGTCACACTATGAAGCGTTGTACAGTACTGTCCGAGTTGTCACTCAGCCTGGTACTTCAGACTTGAAGGGTGTTTTCAGACGTTCAAGGCTATGTAGAGATCAGACCGCCGCTTGATTGAACCAGAAACGTAGCTGCTGGCAACCTCCTCCTTGTCCAGATGCTCAGACTGTTTAGAAAGGTCCTCTAGG
The DNA here is from genome assembly GCF_963514095.1 of Eutrigla gurnardus. NCBI lineage: Eukaryota > Metazoa > Chordata > Actinopteri > Perciformes > Triglidae > Eutrigla > Eutrigla gurnardus. The sequence goes on from NC_139926.1 coordinate 8,759,954, forward strand.
ATAGAGATCTTCTATACCTCATCTGTTCATGGTGCTGGTCCATAAAGACTTCGTCAAAGACGACGTCCATCAACTCATCAACATGCCCTGTGAAATATTTAACACATAAAGATTTATAGACTTGTATGTGTGTGGGACAAAACTAAAGGTTGTTTCACCATTTTATTCTATTCATTTTACATGCTCAACTTGACATCATATTTATATTTTCTAAGGTTGTATTTGCTTTTACTGTGTGTGAAGCAGCTGCTCTCCACCCTGCAGGACTGGTACCTGCTCAGGTAGGAGGACATGTCAGAGCAATTGCTCATGCACTCATAGGAGAGACCCTGGAAGTTTCTCTCCTCGTAGAAGATGATCTGAACTCACCCACCTCATGAAGTACTGGTTTCCCATGTAGTTGGGATGCTCATAGACCATGAAGCGGCTGCCCTCCATCCTGCAGGACTGGTTTGATCCTGTTTAAATTGTGCCATTATTTTCACATATGATTTTTGTCATATTTAAAAGGTGGTTGACATGTGTATCAGAGAATTTTGTACGTCCAGAAAATTGCATTTTGTAGTATAACTTTATTTGCAAGACTGTGCAAATAAGTAATTAGAAAGACAACAATACAAAATTCATGTAAGTGATGTATGACACTGAGCTATGATGCTTGTGTGTTTTGCATGTGGATGAAATCACACAAACAACAGGTCTTGCTCATTCTTTGCCATCCTTGTTAAGAAAAAGATTCATGGGATAAAATATGTGCATGAAACATAGCTACGTTGGTGCGCCGGATAGGTCAGCGGTCGAGTTGGTGCCCTGAGGCTAAGTCCTCACAGAAGCGGCCCTGGGTTTTAATCCGACCGGCCGCACTTTCTGCGTGTCATCCTCCTCTCCCCTTTCGCTCTCATATTGTCCTCACTGAATAAAAAAGGCAAAAAGCCCCCAAAAATAACTTGAAAAAAAGAAAGTTATGTAGCTAGCTAGTACTGAACGGTCACGGCCATGTTGATGCAAAACCAGTGGAGTTTTCTGAGCCAGACCGCAGAATGCCAGAATGGATGTGACTTTGTCTCTCCATCATCCAATGAGATACTGCAGCTAGTAGCAGTAACACTTATCCAGACTACACAAAATTATCTCTACAGGTAAAGAGAAATGATCTGCATACTCCAAACAGCAACAAGCAGCATGGGTTAAAAGCATAGCACCCCCTTACAACATTAGCATAAAGGGAATTCTTGCTGTTTAACGGTTAGGCCTACACTTGTTTTGGATGTAATTATCACAAAGGCGTTATCAAAATCTTACTGTTTTCATTAAAAGTATACCAACTTGTAAATATTTTGGGGAAAATACGTAAGATAATATAAGAAGTTAGCTTTAGATTTAGTGACTTTTGGACCTGTGCTGCTAGCTTATTTAATTGGAAAAGAGTTGTCAACACTGGGCTAAGACTTTTAGTTTGCATCATTTTAAAAATCTTTTTATTGATGGTCTCTTCATTGTTACCAACCCAAGCTTTAATGTCCATAACTCACAGCATGAAAAGTAAAGTGTTACTGACAAATAAAGTTGTTCGCCAAACAGTTTTTTGGTATTGATACTGAAGGGTATATCTTTGACCAATTGCTTAAAACTTGATTCTTGAGCGTGTCCTTTGATTCATAGGGCAATTAAAAAAAAAAAAAGAACTGAAATCCACCTCTTCTAATCATGCCGGGCCGAGGAAGCAAACCGTTCTTAAGAACGTAACGGAGCGCTCAGACTGGCCAAACAATCCAGACTTTAGGCTCAATCTTGCCTGGGCGCTGTATTTGTTGGCCTAGTGTGAGTGCGTTCTTAGTAATTTTCACAGCTCAGGACGAGCCACACAAAATAAGTACGTGCTTGACAAATGTGGTTACAGTATGAATTACATTTTTTTATTTACTTAAGTAAATTACAGAAGTCTAGCACATATCAGTGATGCGCCTCATGCTCATGAACTTCATGTTGCTCATGCCCATCTCCCTGAAGCTCCTGTACTCTCCGGGCCTCATGTACATCATCCTGCCTCTGTATTGGGGCTGTTCGTACATCAGCCAGTGGCCGTCCATCACGTTGCAGGACATGCAGTCGTTCATACGGTAACGGTCCATGATGTTGTCACAGTCGTCCATCAGCTCATGCATCTGACCACCAAAGTTCTCCCTCTCGTAGATCCTCATCCTGAACTGGCCTCTGTGCTGTAATACAAGACGGGGAAATTGTAAGTATGGACACACATTTTGAAACTAAAAACAAATTGTAAATGTGAGGAAATCTCTTACATAGGGGATCATTCTACAGGATCTGATGTTGTCGAACATCATGCCCATGCTCATCATGCGCTGCATGTCATGGTACTCGCCCCTCCTCATGAAGAACTGCTGACCCATGTAGTTGGGACGCTCGTAGACCATGAAGCAGCCGCTCTCCACCCTGCAGGACTGGCACCTGCTCAGGTAGGAGGACATGTCAGAGCAGTCGCTCATGCACTCATAGGAACGACCCTGGAAGTTCCTCTCCTCGTAGAAGATCATCTGAAAAAAGTCAATTGTAATAGTGAGATATAAAGCAGCAAGGTAAATATGTCTACAGTTATTTGTCCTTATTATAAAAAGATAAAAAAGTACCTTGCCCCTCATGTTCATGCCGGTGTTGCTCATGCTGAGTGTAGCTGTGCTGTTGCTCCTGAACTGCTTGCCTAACTGGCTTAACCTTTTCCTTTTATACCTGACCAAGGTAAAGAATCAGTGACCCCTCCCCCTCAGAGAACCCCATTACTCAGCAACTTACTATTGAAGCCAACAGAATGAAGAGGTTATGTTCATTTTTCAGTGATGGGGTACCTTGCAGTGGGTGACAACAAACACTGCATCAATGACGCCTCACAATGTCCATACTTTGTCTTCAACATTCTTTTTCTTGTCTCGCAGAGTAGTCTACGACAGAGTCCATGCGTTTCGTGGTATTGGCCAATAGAAGCACGGACACCTCTATTGTAATTTTGTATACACCATCACTACAGTTTAAGCTAAGGAAGGACCTGGTGGTTTCCAAAGGTTTTTGTAAATAATATCATTCAGTGTTACTTCGACGTAAAAGGAAAAGAGTCTCCTCAATAATTTAACAATAATAATTAACAATATAGGTATATCTTATGATTCCAAATGAGAAACCTTGTTGTTTCCATCAGTTTAGTATGGCTTAGGTTTTCAAATAACTTTGATATCCACATTACATTTACATTTACATTTAGGTCATTTAGCAGACGCTTTTGTCCAAAGCGACTTACAATAAGTACATTTGTTAAAAGAAGGAAACAAGGAAACCACAACGAATCATTGCCGATAAAGTAAGAGCTAAAAGTAGAACAAGTGTTAGGTCCTCATCTGAGTAAACTAGTAGTTCAAGAGCAACAGTGCTACGATCAGAGTGCTATAGGTAAGGTTGTTTTTTTTTTTGGGGGGGGGGGGGGGGGGGGTCATGCTAGTCGAGGTGAAGTCTGAACAGGTGAGTCTTGAGCCTTTTTCGGAAAATGGCAAATGACTCAGCTGTCCTGACATTAGTCGGGAGTTCGTTCCACCACTGAGGCGCCAGAACAGAGAAGAGTCTGGACTTTGCTGAGCGACATTTGTTTGATTTCAGCGATGGTGGTACCAGCCGGCCAGCTGAAGTAGAGGAGCGAAGTGCTCGCTTCGGGGCATGAGGTTTGACCAGTGTTTGAAGGTAGATGGGTGCCGTTCCATTGATGGCCCTGAAGGCCAGTGTCATCGTCTTAAATTGGATGCGTGCTGCAACAGGGAGCCAGTGGAGGTCACGGAGGAGGGGGGTCACATGGGAGAATTTGGGTAGATTGAAGATAAGACGTGCTGCAGCGTTCTGGATACGCTGCAATGGTTTAATCGCAGAGGCCGGGAGTCCGGCCAGGAGAGAGTTGCAGTAGTCAAGGCGGGAGATGACCAGTGCTTGGACCAAGAGTTGCGTTGCGTCCTTTGTGAGGAGGGTCCGAATCCTGCGGATGTTGTAGAGGGCAAATCTGCAGGATCGGGCCACAGCAGTGATGTTGGGGGTGCAGGATAGTTGGTCATCGAGGATTACACCCAGGTTCCTCGCAGTTGACGACGGCAATACTGTGATGCCCTCGACAGTGACCGACAGGTCCATGCGAGGGCAGTCTTTTCCTGGGATGAAGAGGAGTTCGGTTTTATTCAGGTTAAGCTTGAGGTGATGTGCAGTTGTCCAGACAGAGATGTCAGCCAGACAGTCCGAGATGCGAGTTGCAATGTGGGTGTCAGAGGACGGGGGAAAAGAGAGGAACAGCTGGGTGTCATCTGCGTAGCAATGGTAGGAGAATCCATGCGATGTGATAACAGAACCTAGTGATCTGGTGTATAGTGAGAACAGAAGCGGTCCTAATACTGAGCCTTGAGGGACACCCGTGTCCAGAGAACAGGGTTTGGACATAGAGCCATTCCATGTGACCTGAAAGGTGCGATTTGTCAGGTATGATGTAAACCAGGCGAGAGCAGAGTCAGTTATGCCAAGTTCAGCCAGAGTGGAGAGGAGGATTTGGTGATTGACTGTGTCGAACGCAGCAGATAGGTCGAGGAGAACGAGAACGGAGGAGTGGGACGAGGCTCTGGCGTCTCGCAGGGACTCGGTCACTGTGAGGAGGGCCGTCTCAGTGGAGTGAGCAGTCCTGAATCCTGATTGATTAGGGTCTAGGAGGTTGTTCAGCGAGAGATAGGATGACAGTTGGTTGTAGGCGGCACGTTCCAAGGTTTTAGAGAGGAATGAAAGAAGAGATACAGGTCTGTAGCTTTGGATGTCAGTAGCGTCTAGGGTGGGTTTTTTAAGGAGAGGTTTCACGGTAGCTGTCTTAAAATCCGCTGGAATGACACCTGAGGTGAGGGAGGAGTTGATCAGGGTGGTGAGGAATGGCAAGATGTCGTGTGAGATGTCTTGGAGAAGAGAGGAGGGGATCGGGTCGAGGGAGCAGGTGGTGGCACGGTTAGATGTAACAAGTGCGTGAACATCTTCAGAGGTGAGGGGGGTAAAGCTGGTAAGACCATCCGAGTTGAGGGTTGGGGGAGATGTCTTCTGGGAGGGAATAGGCGTAAATGAGGAGCTGATGTCATTTACTTTCTTGGTAAAGTAAGTAGCAAAGTCATCGGCAGTAAGGAAGGAAGGGGGAGGAGGGGTAGGAGGGGTGAGGAGGGAGGAGAACACGGAGAAGAGTTTCCTGGGGTTGGAGGCAGAAGAGTTGATCTTTGCCAGGTAGAAGGCAGATTTAGCTGCCGAAACAGTTGAGGTGAAGTCAGAGAGGAGGCGGTGGTAGTGAGCAAGGTCCTCGTGCTGGCCCGATTTCTTCCATTTTCTCTCTGACGCTCGCAACAATGATCTGTTGGTTCGCAGAGGTTCAGACAGCCAGGGAGGGGGGGGGGGGGGGGGAGATGATCGCGCAGGTTGTGAGATAGGGGGACAGAGAGTGTCCAAAGAAGAGGAGAGTGAGGACATCAGGATGGAGGAGGCTTCCTCAGTAGGTATTAGGGAGAACTGTTCTGAGGATGGTAGCGAGGAGATAACAGTTGAGGAGAGAGCGGAGGGAGTGAGGGATTTCAGGTTGTGGCGGCTGGTGACCATTCGAGGCGTAGAGGGGAGGGATGTGGTGGGCTCCATGGGGAGGGAGAAAGTCACAAAGTGGTGGTCGGACATGGTGAGCGGGGTAACAGAGAGTGCCGAGATGCCACAGGATCTTGTGAAGACAAGGTCAAGTTGGTTCCCGGCGCGGTGAGTTGGTGGAGAGGGGGAGAGCGTAAGGTCAAATGCGGAAAAGAAGTCGATGAATTCAGATGAGTGCAGCTTTCCCGAGTGGATGTTGAAGTCACCGAGGACGACGAGTGGCGTGCCATCATCAGGGGAGCAGCTCAGGAGGGCATCCATCTCATCAAAAAAGTCACAGAGAGGACCGGGTGGGCGATAGATCACTATGATGTTGAGTTTGAAAGGAAGGGTGACAGAGACGGCGTGGAATTCAAGTGTAGATCGGGGTAGGTGGTCTAGAGGAAGGACCTGGTAGGACCATGTGGGTGAGATGAGGAGCCCAGTTCCTCCTCCTCGCCCTGTTCGTCTTGGGGAGTGTGAAAACGAGTAGGCAGTTGAAAGGGCAGCTGGAGTGGCAGTGTTTTCCGGGGTGATCCAGGTCTCTGTGAGGGCCAGGAAGTGGAGAGACTGCAGGGAGGCATAGGCTGAAATGGTGTCCGCCTTCTTGACTGCAGACTGGCAGTTCCATAGCGCCCCTAGTACTTCAAGGTTCTTACCGGTGGAGAATGGTGGGTAGCAGAGATTGGATGGGTTACAGCCTCGAGTGAAGGGTCTTCGGTGAAATCTTCTCCAGTGTGATGTCCTGACTGGGATAAGACACATGGCTGCGAGGGGGGGTAAGATGTTATGCCTACCTCGGTGGACGTCCTCGATGGACTCCCACAGATAGACTCCCTTGTCTTTGTTCAGCTGTCTTGACTCCCACAGATAGACTCCCTTGTCTTTGTTCAGCTGTCTTGACTCCCACAGATAGACTCCCTTGTCTTTGTTCAGCTGTCTTGACTCCCACAGATAGACTCCCTTGTCTTTGTTCAGCTGTCTTGACTCCCACAGATAGACTCCCTTGTCTTTGTTCAGCTGTCTTCGTTCAGATGGCCAGACGCTGCAGCTGACGCTGTAGTGACAGCTTTTTAAGTGCTCAGTTTACCGTAAGTACTGTGTGTGACCCCTCCCTCTAATCAAGTCTATTCACTACACCTGAGATGGCTCAAACTTAGTTGATTACTCTAATCACTTAACATATGCAGTTTCACGACGATTTCAACAACAAGCTATCAGCACACGACTAATGTTGCACTAGCTTTACTCACACAATGCCTGAACCCAAATCTACAATTAGTTTGTGACTTACCAACAACAGACAAAGCAGCTTCCTTCCTTGCTCCAGACAAAATGTGGTTTGAAGGAGGTCTACTGGCAGCCCTTTAAGCACTGTGTGTGACCCCTCCCTCTAATCAAGTCTATTCACTACACCTGAGATGGCTCAAACTTAGTTGATTACTCTAATCACTTAACATATGCAGTTTCACGACGATTTCAACAACAAGCTATCAGCACACGACTAATGTTGCACTAGCTTTACTCACACAATGCCTGAACCCAAATCTACAATTAGTTTCTGACTTACCAACAACAGACAAAGCAGCTTCCTTCCTTGCTCCAGACAAAATGTCTCAGCCAACATTCATATGGATACCGAGACACTCAGAGATTTGTTATATTTGTCCAGGTTGACATAGCCTCTATGCAAGATTTTATGCAGTCTTCCTGTCCATTACTTAATTTATTGTATATAGAAACATGACACATTTTACAGATCATGTAAAGCTTTTATTGTCATCACATAAGTTAATAGTCACACTATGAAGCGTTGTACAGTACTGTCCGAGTTGTCGCTCAGCCTGGTACTTCAGACTTGAAGGGTGTTTTCAGACGTTCAAGGCTATGTAGAGATCAGACCGCCGCTTGATTGAACCAGAAACGTAGCTGCTGGCAACCTCCTCTGGCAATACTTCATCTGTTCATGGTGCTGGTCCATAAAGACTTCGTCAAAGACGACGTCCATCAACTCATCAACATACCCTGTGAAATATTTAACACATAAAGATTTATAGACTTGTATGTGTGTGGGACAAAACTAAAGGTTGTTTCACCATTTTATTCTATTCATTTTACATGCTCAACTTGACATCATATTTATATTTTCTAAGGTTGTATTTGCTTTTACTGTGTGTGAAGCAGCTGCTCTCCACCCTGCAGGACTGGTACCTGCTCAGGTAGGAGGACATGTCAGAGCAATTGCTCATGCACTCATAGGAGAGACCCTGGAAGTTTCTCTCCTCGTAGAAGATGATCTGAACTCACCCCCCTCATGAAGTACTGGTTTCCCATGTAGTTGGGATGCTCATAGACCATGAAGCGGCTGCTCTCCATCCTGCAGGACTGGTTTGATCCTGTTTAAATTGTGCCATTATTTTCACATATGATTTTTGTCATATTTAAAAGGTGGTTGACATGTGTATCAGAGAATTTTGTACGTCCAGAAAATTGCATTTTGTAGTCTAACTTTATTTGCAAGACTGTGCAAATAAGTAATTAGAAAGACAACAATACAAAATTCATGTAAGTGATGTATGACACTGAGCTATGATGCTTGTGTGTTTTGCATGTGGATGAAATCACACAAACAACAGGTCTTGCTCATTCTTTGCCATCCTTGTTAAGAAAAAGATTCATGGGATAAAATATGTGCATGAAACATAGCTACGTTGGTGCGCCGGATAGGTCAGCGGTCGAGTTGGTGCCCTGAGGCTAAGTCCTCACAGAAGCGGCCCTGGGTTTTAATCCGACCGGCCGCACTTTCTGCGTGTCATCCTCCTCTCCCCTTTCGCTCTCATATTGTCCTCACTGAATAAAAAAGGCAAAAAGCCCCCAAAAATAACTTGAAAAAAAGAAAGTTATGTAGCTAGCTAGTACTGAACGGTCACGGCCATGTTGATGCAAAACCAGTGGAGTTTTCTGAGCCAGACCGCAGAATGCCAGAAGGGATGTGACTTTGTCTCTCCATCATCCAGTGAGATACTGCAGCTAGTAGCAGTAACACTTATCCAGACTACACAAAATTATCTCTACAGGTAAAGAGAAATTATCTGCATACTCCAAACAGCAACAAGCAGCATGGGTTAAAAGCATAGCACCCCCTTACAACATTAGCATAAAGGGAATTCTTGCTGTTTAACGGTTAGGCCTACACTTGTTTTGGATGTAATTATCACAAAGGCGTCATCAAAATCTTACTGTTTTCATTAAAAGTATACCAACTTGTAAATATTTTGGGGAAAATACGTAAGATAATATAAGAAGTTAGCTTTAGATTTAGTGACTTTTGGACCTGTGCTGCTAGCTTATTTAATTGGAAAAGAGTTGTCAACACTGGGCTAAGACTTTTAGTTTGGATCATTTTAAAAATCTTTTTATTGATGGTCTCTTCATTGTTACCAACCCAAGCTTTAATGTCCATAACTCACAGCATGAAAAGTAAAGTGTTACTGACAAATAAAGTTGTTCGCCAAACAGTTTTTTGGTATTGATACTGAAGGGTATATCTTTGACCAATTGCTTAAAACTTGATTCTTGAGCGTGTCCTTTGATTCATAGGGCCATTAAAAAAAAAAAAAGAGAACTGAAATCCACCTCTTCTAATCATGCCGGGCCGAGGAAGCAAACCGTTCTTAAGAACATAACGGAGCGCTCAGACTGGCCAAACAATCCAGACTTTAGGCTCAATCTTGCCTGGGCGCTGTATTTGTTGGCCTAGTGTGAGTGCGTTCTTAGTAATTTTCACAGCTCAGGACGAGCCACACAAAATAAGTACGTGCTTGACAAATGTGGTTACAGTATGAATTACATTTTTTTATTTACTTAAGTAAATTACAGAAGTCTAGCACATATCAGTGATGCGCCTCATGCTCATGAACTTCATGTTGCTCATGCCCATCTCCCTGAAGCTCCTGTACTCTCCGGGCCTCATGTACATCATCCTGCCTCTGTATTGGGGCTGCTCGTACATCAGCCAGTGGCCGTCCATCACGTTGCAGGACATGCAGTCGTTCATACGGTAACGGTCCATGATGTTGTCACAGTCGTCCATCAGCTCATGCATCTGACCACCAAAGTTCTCCCTCTCGTAGATCCTCATCCTGAACTGGCCTCTGTGCTGTAATACAAGACAGGGAAATTGTAAGTATGGACACACATTTTGAAACTAAAAACAAATTGTAAATGTGAGGAAATCTCTTACATAGGGGATCATTCTACAGGATCTGATGTTGTCGAACATCATGCCCATGCTCATCATGCGCTGCATGTCATGGTACTCGCCCCTCCTCATGAAGAACTGCTGACCCATGTAGTTGGGACGCTCGTAGACCATGAAGCAGCCGCTCTCCACCCTGCAGGACTGGCACCTGCTCAGGTAGGAGGACATGTCAGAGCAGTCGCTCATGCACTCATAGGAACGACCCTGGAAGTTCCTCTCCTCGTAGAAGATCATCTGAAAAAAGTAAATTGTAATAGTGAGATATAAAGCAGCAAGGTAAATATGTCTACAGTTATTTGTCCTTATTATAAAAAGATAAAAAGTACCTTGCCCCTCATGTTCATGCCGGTGTTGCTCATGCTGAGTGTAGCTGTGCTGTTGCTCCTGAACTGCTTGCCTAACTGGCTTAACCTTTTCCTTTTATACCTGACCAAGGTAAAGAATCAGTGACCCCTCCCCCTCAGAGAACCCCATTACTCAGCAACTTACTATTGAAGCCAACAGAATGCAGAGGTTATGTTCATTTTTCAGTGACGGGGCACCTTGCAGTGGGTGACAACAAACACTGCATCAATGACGCCTCACAATGTCCATACTTTGTCTTCAACATTCTTTTTCTTGTCTCGCAGAGTAGTCTACGACAGAGTCCATGTGTTTCGTGGTATTGGCCAATAGAAGCACGGACACCTCTATTGTAATTTTGTATACACCGTCACTACAGTTTAAGCTAAGGAAGGACCTGGTGGTTTCCGAAGGTTTTTGTAAATAATATCATTCAATGTTACTTCGACGTAAAAGGAAAAGAGTCTCCTCAATAATTTAACAATAATAATTAACAATATAGGTATATCCTATGATTCCAAATCAGTTTAGTATGGCTTAGGTTTTCAAATAACTTTGATATCCACATGTGCCTCAGCCAACATTCATATGGATACCCAGACACTCAGAGATTTGTTATATTTGTCCAGGTTGACATAGCCTCTATGCAAGATTTTATGCAGTCTTCCTGTCCATTACTTAATTTATTGTATATAGAAACATGACACATTTTACAGATCATGTAAAGCTTTTATTGTCATCACATAAGTTAATAGTCACACTATGAAGTGTTGTACAGTACTGTCCGAGTTGTCACTCAGCCTGATACTTCAGACTTGAAGGGTGTTTTCAGACGTTCAAGGCTATGTAGAGATCAGACCGCCGCTTGATTGAACCAGAAACGTAGCTGCTGGCAACCTCCTCCTTGTCCAGATGCTCAGACTGTTTAGAAAGGTCCTCTAGGATAGAGATCTTCTATACTTCATCTGTTCATGGTGCTGGTCCATAAAGACTTCGTCAAAGACGACGTCCATCAACTCATCAACATACCCTGTGAAATATTTAACACATAAAGATTTATAGACTTGTATGTGTGTGGGACAAAACTAAAGGTTGTTTCACCATTTTATTCTATTCATTTTACATGCTCAACTTGACATCATATTTATATTTTCTAAGGTTGTATTTGCTTTTACTGTGTGTGAAGCAGCTGCTCTCCACCCTGCAGGACTGGTACCTGCTCAGGTAGGAGGACATGTCAGAGCAATTGCTCATGCACTCATAGGAGAGACCCTGGAAGTTTCTCTCCTCGTAGAAGATGATCTGAACTCACCCCCCTCATGAAGTACTGGTTTCCCATGTAGTTGGGATGCTCATAGACCATGAAGCGGCTGCTCTCCATCCTGCAGGACTGGTTTGATCCTGTTTAAATTGTGCCATTATTTTCACATATGATTTTTGTCATATTTAAAAGGTGGTTGACATGTGTATCAGAGAATTTTGTACGTCCAGAAAATTGCATTTTGTAGTCTAACTTTATTTGCAAGACTGTGCAAATAAGTAATTAGAAAGACAACAATACAAAATTCATGTAAGTGATGTATGACACTGAGCTATGATGCTTGTGTGTTTTGCATGTGGATGAAATCACACAAACAACAGGTCTTGCTCATTCTTTGCCATCCTTGTTAAGAAAAAGATTCATGGGATAAAATATGTGCATGAAACATAGCTACGTTGGTGCGCCGGATAGGTCAGCGGTCGAGTTGGTGCCCTGAGGCTAAGTCCTCACAGAAGCGGCCCTGGGTTTTAATCCGACCGGCCGCACTTTCTGCGTGTCATCCTCCTCTCCCCTTTCGCTCTCATATTGTCCTCACTGAATAAAAAAGGCAAAAAGCCCCCAAAAATAACTTGAAAAAAAGAAAGTTATGTAGCTAGCTAGTACTGAACGGTCACGGCCATGTTGATGCAAAACCAGTGGAGTTTTCTGAGCCAGACCGCAGAATGCCAGAAGGGATGTGACTTTGGGCCCTAGTTTCGTAGACCAGGCGCAGTCAGCTCTCAGCGCACCTGCGCCACGCCGACGGGGTGTGTCCGCCTGGACTTTGCAAGTTTCGTGCACCGCGCGGGCTCCCGCGGGCTCGCGCAGGCACACCTCCCGTCACTCCCACCCGCGCAAGTGGTAAGAGGGAGGAGAAGAAGGCGTGAGTGGGAGACGAGGAGGAGACTAGGCGTGGACTGGGATTAATACAGCCGATTCAGATCTTCACCAATCAAATGAGCTCCTCTCCTCACCTTTAATGCGTTAGGGGAGGTTCAGTGCAAGTTCCGTCACTTGACAACCCGATGACAGAAGCAGCGCCGCCGCTCCAACCACGCGCATCATGCACTGTGCGTGCGTATCATAATAATAACAATGCCGATATTATAAAAAACAGGAGAGAGAGAGGGAGATGTTTTGGTCCAAGAGGCTGAGTTTCCGTTACGCGTGCAATCCGCCTTTGATCTGACGTCAGATGTGACGGGACAATCTATATAGATATAAATTCACGTGGTGATTCAATAAGTTGCATTAAATAGTGTTTGTTGTGATTATTTATTGCATTTAAATGTGCCTGGAACTGTGGAAACCTGCCTGTGAGGTCTCGGTGACGTGTGCGCACTGCGCGCCGTCAGCCAAACTTCCACTCCGCCAGCTGTGATTCCCCTTGAATGAATGGACTATATTTACGCCTTGCGCCTTGCGCCGAGAGTAGACCAGGTTGGAGCTGGCGAGCTTTCAGCGCAGTCTCGGCGAGGCTTTTTGCCACGAAACTTCCGCTACGCCAAGCTGAATCTGTGACGCCTCCCCCTGCTGCGCCGCCACACCCATCTTGGCGCAGGCGATCCACCAAACTGCCAAACTGACTGTGCGCAAGGCTGCGCGGGTCGAAACTTGCATTGCGCCGGCTCCGCCACCCTGCACCGCCCTGCGCTGCGCCACGAAACTAGGGCCCTTTGTCTCTCCATCATCCAGTGAGATACTGCAGCTAGTAGCAGTAACACTTATCCAGACTACACAAAATTATCTCTACAGGTAAATAGAAATGATCTGCATACTCCAAATAGCAACAAGCAGCATGGGTTAAAAGCATAGCACCCCCTTACAACATTAGCATAAAGGGAATTCTTGCTGTTTAACTGTTAGGCCTACACTTGTTTTGGATGTAATTATCACAAAGGCGTCATCAAAATCTTACTGTTTTCATTAAAAGTATACCAACTTGTAAATATTTTGGGGAAAATACGTAAGATAATATAAGAAGTTAGCTTTAGATTTAGTGACTTTTGGACCTGTGCTGCTAGCTTATTTAATTGGAAAAGAGTTGTCAACACTGGGCTAAGACTTTTAGTTTGGATCATTTTAAAAATCTTTTTATTGATGGTCTCTTCATTGTTACCAACCCAAGCTTTAATGTCCATAACTCACAGCATGAAAAGTAAAGTGTTACTGACAAATAAAGTTGTTCGCCAAACAGTTTTTTGGTATTGATACTGAAGGGTATATCTTTGACCAATTGCTTAAAACTTGATTCTTGAGCGTGTCCTTTGATTCATAGGGCCATTAAAAAAAAAAAAAGAACTGAAATCCACCTCTTCTAATCATGCCGGGCCGAGGAAGCAAACCGTTCTTAAGAACATAACGGAGCGCTCAGACTGGCCAAACAATCCAGACTTTAGGCTCAATCTTGCCTGGGCGCTGTATTTGTTGGCCTAGTGTGAGTGCGTTCTTAGTAATTTTCACAGCTCAGGACGAGCCACACAAAATAAGTACGTGCTTGACAAATGTGGTTATAGTATGAATTACATTTTTTTATTTACTTAAGTAAATTACAGAAGTCTAGCACATATCAGTGATGCGCCTCATGCTCATGAACTTCATGTTGCTCATGCCCATCTCCCTGAAGCTCCTGTACTCTCCGGGCCTCATGTACATCATCCTGCCTCTGTATTGGGGCTGTTCGTACATCAGCCAGTGGCCGTCCATCACGTTGCAGGACATGCAGTCGTTCATACGGTAACGGTCCATGATGTTGTCACAGTCGTCCATCAGCTCATGCATCTGACCACCGAAGTTCTCCCTCTCGTAGATCCTCATCCTGAACTGGCCTCTGTGCTGTAATACAAGACAGGGAAAATGTAAGTATGGACACACATTTTGAAACTAAAAACAAATTGTAAATGTAAGGAAATCTCTTACATAGGGGATCATTCTACAGGATCTGATGTTGTCGAACATCATGCCCATGCTCATCATGCGCTGCATGTCATGGTACTCGCCCCTCCTCATGAAGAACTGCTGACCCATGTAGTTGGGACGCTCGTAGACCATGAAGCAGCCGCTCTCCACCCTGCAGGACTGGCACCTGCTCAGGTAGGAGGACATGTCAGAGCAGTCGCTCATGCACTCATAGGAACGACCCTGGAAGTTCCTCTCCTCGTAGAAGATCATCTGAAATAAGTCAATTGTAATAGTGAGATATAAAGCAGCAAGGTAAATATGTCTACAGTTATTTGTCCTTATTATAAAAAGATAAAAAGTACCTTGCCCCTCATGTTCATGCCGGTGTTGCTCATGCTGAGTATAGATGTGCTGTTGCTCCTGAACTGCTTGCCTAACTGGCTTAACCTTTTCCTTTTATACCTGACCAAGGTAAAGAATCAGTGACTCCTCCCCCTCAGAGAACCCCATTACTCAGCAACTTACTATTGAAGCCAACAGAATGCAGAGTTTATGTTCATTTTTCAGTGACGGGGTACCTTGCAGTGGGTGACAACAAACACTGCATCAATGACGCCTCACAATCACATACTTTGTCTTCAACATTCTTTTTCTTGTCTCGCAGAGTACGACAGAGTCCATGTGGTTTGTGGTGTTGGCCAAATAGAACCATGGACACTTCTATTGTCATTTTGTGTACACCGTCACTACAGTTTCCAAGCTAAGGAAGGACCTGGTGGTTTCCGAAAGTTTTTGTTAATAATATCATTCAATGTTACTTTGACATAGAAGGAAAAGAGTCTCCTTAACAATTTAACAAAAATAATTATCATAATAGGTTGATCTTTTCCAATTGAGAAACCTTGTTGTTTCCATCAGTTTAATATGGCTTAGGTTTCCAAATAACTTTGATACCCACATGTGCATCAGTCGACATTCATATGGAGACTGAGACACTCAGAGATTTGTTAAATTAAATTTGTCCAGGGTCACATGTGGAATTTGAGACATACGGTATACATTCTGTGTCAGACAATGTGTGATTGAATGTTTTGTCCCTTCAGATTGCATCAGACATAGACAGAGCTGACTTGGTGCTTTACACCTGCTTTACTGTTTGAACTGTTGCCCTCGGGCAGAAGGTACAGGTCACTGAACACAAGGACAAACAGACTCAATCACAATTTTTATCCAACTGCAATAACCATCCTCAATGCTACCAGAGAGCAAAAACAGTGTACATGGTTGTATTGGATGAACTGTTCCCAACCTACACTCATGTGTGTTCTGACTGTGCTAACTATGTACATGTCCATACGTCTGTAGGTATGTGTGTACAGTATGTATGTTTGTATGTATGTATGTATGTATGTATGTATGTATGCATGTATGTACTGTTTTAACTATGTGTGACTGGGTATGGATAACTGAGTGTGTATGCTGCTATATGTCCTATGCTGCTATATGTTTCTTTTAGAACTAGTAACATTAGTACTAAATTGTTTTTATATATTTTTAGACTCATAATGTTGCACTGACTGGAGAGCACTTTAAATTTCGTTGTACATGTGACAATGACAAATAAAGACCTATTCCTATTAATCAAAATATATAATTAAAGGTAATGCTGTTTGTGAACATGAAAACCTCTATGAAATATTTTATGCAGTCTTCCTGTCTGTTATCTAATTTATTGTATATAGAAACATGACACATTTTATAAATCATATAAAGCTTTTATTGTCATCACATAAGTTAATAGTCACACTATGAACTGTTTTGTCACAATAACTTGCGTAATGGGATAAAAGCCAAGGATTCACTTAATCCATAGAAAAAAGACACCATAAATAAATGTCTTCATGACAAATAAATACAAACATTGTGTCCAGTTATTAAAGTCTTAAAAGGTATCTATAGGAGCTTTGGGGCTTCCTTGGTCAGAGGATCTGGGTCTTCATTCCAGCATGTGAGGTACTTCAGACTTGAAGGGTGTTTTCAGACGTTCAAGGCTATGTAGAGATCAGACCGCCGCTTGATTGAACCAGAAACGTAGCTGCTGGCGACCTCGCCCTTGTCCAGATGCTCAGACTGTGTCACAAGGTCCTCTGGGATGGAAATATTCAATACTTCATCTGTTCATGCTGCCGGTCCATAAAGACTTCGTCAAAGACGACATCCGTCAACTCATCAACATACCCTGTGAAATATTTAACACACAAAGATTTGTTTTAGACTTGTATGTGTGTGGGACAAAAAACTAAAGGTTTTTTCACCATTTTATTCTATTAATTTTACATGCTCAACTTGACATCATATTTATATTTTCTCAGGGTTGTATTTGCTTTTACTATGTGTGAAGCAGCCGCTCTCCACCCTGCAGGACTGGTACCTGCTCAGGTAGGAGGACATGTCAGAGCAGTTGCTCATGCACTCATAGGAATGACCCTGGAAGTTCCTTTCCTTGTAGAAGATGATTTGAACTCTCATGAAGTACTGGTTTCCCATAGTTGGGATGCTCGTAGACCATGAAGCGGCTGCTCTCCACTCTGCAGGACTGGTTTGATCCTGTTTAAATTGTGCCACTATTTTCTCACATGATGTTTGTCATATTTAAAAGATGTGTATCAGAGAATTTTGTACGTCAAGAAAATTGCATTTTCTAGTATTGCTTTTGTTAAAATTGGCTTTTACTTTGTTCTTTTTAGACTTGTACTTTTTCACTGAACTCATTAATCACTGGTTGTGCTCATTAGAACAGTGTGACAGTTAACCTGATAAGCAGGAACCCGTTGAATCTTCAAGGCCCCCTTTGTTCTGACAATTAGGTTTGCTAGAATAGATACACGCCTCAAGGACAACACCCATAGGCCTACATGTTTAATTTCACATTTCTGTAAGTTCACGTCAGAGATAGCTGACCAGTAAGACTCGGTTGTATGAATGTCCAACCTCTGTACGGGGCAGACCCAGCCCAAGAAGATATAATGTGTCCAGCACCAGGAAACGGGGCTCACTCTGACTGAGATCTTGCGGGAGCTCTTCCATTCCGAGCCCAGCGCTGCCATACTTTACCTGTGACCTGATATCTGTGAACTGAAGAGTTCTCTGGTTTATCCTTTGGCTTCCAACAAAAAGACCAGAGGTTAATACTTTATTTGCAAGACTATACGCAATTAGAAAGACAGCAAAGACAAAAATCGTGTAAGTGATGTATGACACTGAGCTATGATGCTTGTACAATTTGCACTGGGATGAAATCAAACAAACAACAGGTCTTGCTCATTCTTTGCCATCCTCGTTGAGAAAAAGTGTTGTGGGATAAAATATGAAACATAGTTACATACTGTAACGCTTGCCCCTGTGTGATGTTGGGACTTTGAAATTTTATTGACTCTGGAAATCTTGAGCGTATTCTAGTCCTGCTCAATGTGTTAAGAGTCCTGAGATGACTTCTGTTGTGATATGACACTATAAATAAAATCGAATTGAATTGAAACTTGAATTGAAAATTTTATTAAGTTGGGGCGCCAGATAGCTCAGTGGTAGAGTTGGTGCCCCAAGGCAAAGTCCTCACTGGCTCACTCGGCCCTGGGTTTCGAATCCGACCAGCCGCCCTTTCTGAGTATCATTCTCCTCTCCCCCTCTACCCTTAAGTCCTCACTGAATAAAAAGGCAAAAAGGCACAAAAAGTAACCTGAAGAGTAAACATTTTTTCTGCTTTTCACAGGGTTATAAAGTACAGTTTTGTGGTATTTATACTGAAGTGTATATATTTGAACAATAACTCAAAACGTAATTCTTGAGCGTGTCTTTTGATTCATAGGGCCATTTAAAATAAAAATGAACTGCAATCCACCTCTTCCAATCATGCCAGGCCGAGGAAGTATAACATTCTTAAAGCTGCAGTCGGCAAGTCTGGCAGATCGACTTGACTCAGTCAAATTTCTGTGTTTACAACACTCACGCCCCTCCCCCTCTACCACCGAGCTCCTCCGCTCCCTCCCATCGAGTGCTCGTCAGTGCGCGTGCACCAGATTCCTGTGAACACACCCTTTTCTTCTCTCATCGATAAAACGGCATGGAGTACACGCTACACAGAGGTAGGCTGGCTAACTTACTCATAGATAGCAACTGCTAACGTCATTTAACGTATGCCTAGCTTGAGGCGTGTGCCTGTGATATTGTAACATGCGTGAGGGGGGAGGTGGGATCTGTGGCGTGTGCACGAACTGTCAACTGCACTGAGTGGATAGGATGATACGGGCGTAGTGGATTGTTTTCAAAACAAACAATCTCTAGGTGCAGGTAGAGGCGCGTTTTTTTTCTAAAACGGGATGATTTATGTTGTTCTATCGGAGCATAGTGTCGGTTTCAGTGAATATGATCAAACAAATGTTGCCGACTGCCAGGACGAACCACACAAAAGAAGTAAGCGCTTGACAAATGTGGTTACAGTATGAATTACATGTTGTTTTTATTTACTTAGGTCAGTTACAGAAGTCTAGCACATATCAGTGATGCGCCTCATGCTCATGAACCTCTGGCCGCTCATGCCCATGTCCCTGAAGCTTCTGTACTCTCCGGGCCTCATGTACATCATCCTGCCTCTGTATTGGGGCTGCTCGTACATCAGCCAGTGGCCGTCCATCACGTTGCAGGACATGCAGTCGTTCATACGGTAACGGTCCATGATGTTGTCACAGTCGTCCATCAGCTCATGCATCTGACCACCGAAGTTCTCCCTCTCGTAGATCCTCATCCTGAACTGGCCTCTGTGCTGTAATACAAGACAGGGAAAATGTAAGTATGGACACACATTTTGAAACTAAAAACAAATTGTAAATGTAAGGAAATCTCTTACATAGGGGATCATTCTACAGGATCTGATGTTGTCGAACATCATGCCCATGCTCATCATGCGCTGCATGTCATGGTACTCGCCCCTCCTCATGAAGAACTGCTGACCCATGTAGTTGGGACGCTCGTAGACCATGAAGCAGCCGCTCTCCACCCTGCAGGACTGGCACCTGCTCAGGTAGGAGGACATGTCAGAGCAGTCACTCATGCACTCATAGGAACGACCCTGGAAGTTCCTCTCCTCGTAGAAGATGATCTGAAAAAAGTTGATTATAATAGTGAAATATAAAGCAGCAAGGTGAATATGGCTATAGTACTTTGCCCTTATTATAAAAAGATATTTAAAAGTACCTTGCCCCTCATGTTCATGCCGGTGTTGCTCATGCTGAGTGTAGCTGTGCTGTTGCTCCTGAACTGCTTGCCTAACTGGTTTAACCTTTTCCTTTTATACCTGACCAGAGGTAAAGAATCAGTGACTCCTCCCCCTCAGAGAACCCCTTTACTCAGCAACTTACTATTGAAGCCAACAGAATGCAGAGGTTATGTTCATTTTTCAGTGATGGGGTACCTTGCAGTGGGTGACAACAAACACTTCATGTATGACGCCTCACAATGTCCTGATAGAAAGAGTAGCATTTTTTCTTGTGTCTCAGAGGACAGATCCCTCTGAGATGTGTTTTATGGTATTGACCAATAGGAGCACAAAAACCTCAATTGTAATCTTGTATACACCTTCAGTTTCCAAGCTAAAGAAGGACCTGGTGGTTTCTGGACTGCGCTAGTACTCAATGATGCTTTACATGAGATGTTCACAACATAGATTTATCTTATGATTCCAAAATAAGAACCCTTGTTGTTTCCAACAGTAGTGCTGAGGATTCCAAATAACTTTGATATCCACATGAACCTCAGCCGACATTCATATGAAGACGGAGATACTCATAGAAATCAGTTGGTTAACAACAATTACGTCTCTCATCTGTCTGATGTCTGAAGTGCTTTTCATGTTTCATATGATGACCAGATGTTCAGTGTTTGAAACAGAATTGTTTGTCCAAGAATATCAATCCTTATTTCAAGAGCAATGGTAAACCTCATCTATTTGGTTGAAAAGTTAATGTACAGCCACATTCCTCATGAGAATATAATGGGACATATTCCATTTGAACACGTCAACATAGGTATCAGATGTCTCAAAACAGTGTCAATGAAGTGTTTTCTTAAAAAAACCCAATCAGATCAGTCATGATATGGGGTTGTCATATGATTTCCCCTCTTAGTTGGTTGTGTGTTTGATATCCTGTTTTGTACTTCCCCTGCCCTCATGTGTCTCATTGGTTGGGATCGAATAGTCAAAAAATTAGGTCCTAACGCCTTTTCCTAATGCTTTTTTCTTGACCTTGGGGGAAAACGTCACAAAGGAGGAGGAGAACTCATCAGAATTTAGAAAAAGATGACCGCGGTGCTAAGAGAATCTGACCAGACTTTGACTAAGCTACATAATTATAATGCGCTTGCTGATGATTGACAGCTGATGAACAACACTGGTGATTGACTTGGGTCTGGGGTGGAGAAACTACAACAATGGACTACAAAAAGCACATTGTCCACTTATTCCCATGTTTTTGGTTCTATAAACAGCTTGTTCACTGACCAGCTTCAGTTCCAGCAGCTCCTCCTGCCTGTTGCTGTTAAAATCAACTCTACTCTGTAAACCAACAGACCAATAATGTATAATAATGTGAACGGCCACTTACTTACTTTTAGATCATTTCTTCAGTTAGGAACCTTCCTAAGGAAAAAAAATATTCGACCACAGCCATTGTCTCCCCCTTCTGTGATTAGTCTTGTCTGTTTTCCCTCTTGTCTGCTCAGCTGTGCACATTCCTAATCATTCCTGGTGTACATAATATAGTCTGTGTGTTTCCTGTCTCATTGTCAGTTCATTCCTGGTAGTGATGTTGCACGTCTTCCAGCCTTCCCATGTCTTTTTGGATTTTTGCCTGCCCTGTAAGTTTCTGTTTTCTGTTGTCTAATTCTCATTTCTTTTTTGAATGCTGTTTCTTTGCTCATTTTTATTTACCTTTTTGCCTCTGCCTGCTTTTGGATCCAATACCACTTTCACTCCACAAAATCCTGACAGAATGAACTGACCATAAAATGGACCCAGCAGGCTTTTTTTTAAATTAAAAAAATAACATAACAACGACGTCTATATTCTCCAATGCCTCCGAGGATAATGTAGTCATGTGACAAGCAAGGAGGACAGGGCGTCGTCCCTGACAGAGGCACGGAGGGAAAGTTCCTCCAGACCTTGGCACAGGAACTCATTGCCCGCTAGTGTCGGAGACTGAGATGCCACTGCTTTGTTTGAAGCTGATTTGCTTTGCTTTGCTTTGACGGTACTTTGACATAGTTGCAAGTTTAGTGTAAGTGCTATATTCTGAGTATTGTTTAATTTTTTGATTAATCTCCCCCTGCTATCGAGCCGTTTTATTACTGAAAATACTGTTGATGACTGTGTAGCACACAGGGTCGGGCTTGGGCTGGAGCGGAAACCGGACCCGTACTTTTATAATAACAATGCCGCTCTGCAAAATTCGCTGCCCGCTCGTGGCCACTTTCTTGCTCAGCTCCGCTTGTGTTGACTAGAAACATGTGCGCATGCCGGAGTGGAACAGGATGGGAACTGGACCGGTACTTTCATAATAAAAATGCAGCTGTGTGCTTTCACTGCCCACTCGCTCAGCTCCAATCGGATGGCTGTAATTTAGCTGACGAACGGTTGACGTTCTTCTTGCATGTGATGTTGATACTTCACCCTGACTGAGGAGGTACAGGCCTGTATGAGGGCACATCACTTATCTGTTGCGGATCAGGCCTTGTCCTTGTTTGATCATTTAGACGGAAAGGCATGTGAGGAGATAAAATATCCTGGTGCAGAACAAGGAGATCCAGATAGGATATTTGCCATGTTGCAGGAGCTTTATGAGTGCGCAGAGTTCTATGTAGCCTTGCAGGAGGCATAACCTTGTGGAGAGACCAGTTTGTGGAGCAGGTTTTAGACAGCACCTGAACTTAATCAGGAAGTGTGCAGGCAGCCCACAGATACTCAAGGTAAGGTAAGGCAATTGGGTGGAAATGTGAGGGTCTGCTAGGGGATGTAAGAGAGCGAAATAACGCTGTTTCAGCCACTTCGCAGGATTCTCAACAGCGTGGTATTTTAATCTGTAGACGCTGCCAGCAGCCTGATTTCGCTAGGGATTGTGATTGGCTGCTTGTTCCTCCCCACTCCCATTTCTCTCCACTGACTCCCCAATATTAAGATGGGCAGCCTCGTTCCACTCCAGCTTTGGAAAACTAGTGCCCAATGAATTGCATCAAGTAGTTTGGTAGTTGCTTCAAAATTTATTTCTTCATGTCCAGATTTAGATATAGACATGGGTGGTGTTAAAGTGCCATGTTTGGTTGATACTGGTTCTATGGTCTCTACTGGTATGGAGAGTTTTTTTTGCCAGCATTTTGAACCTTGGGGTCATGAGCGTCTTACCTAGAGCTAAGTGTTGCGCTGATGGTAGCTAATGCCACAGTGTGGTGTGTTGGTAGTGAAGGATCCTGGTCTCATCTCAGATTCCTTGTATTTTGGGGATGAAGGTGATCCATAAATGCTACAGGGAGCGCTTTGTTCAGCATGGTCCATTGTTATTTGAATTGTCTTCTGTTATGGAGGCTCCAAAGGCCTTTGTGCAGGCATTTGTCACCACGCTAGTGTGCAGACCCCAGGCCATGTCAGGCAAGGCAATGGAATTAAGAACCCAACAAGAATAACAAAATCCTCAAAAACCTTGTTGGATTTAATTTTTACAAATAAAACTGGCAATATATCTAAGACAATTGTATGGCGTATCAGACCACAATCTCACATTGGTTTCACGGCAACTATCAAAGACACGGTATAGAGCCCAAAATAAAATTAATGAGTGGCTCAGGCAATCATGCCTTACATTGAATTCAGAGAAAACAGTATCCATACCTCTCTGAAAAAAGAAACTACAGTGTGTGGCCTAACATCTATGTTGATGGGCAAATTATAAAAAATGTGGAGGAGTTTAAATATTTAGGGGTCATTTTGGACTCCTCGCTGACCTTTGTAAGACATATTAAAACCAAGTGTAATGTCCTGAAATACAATGGAATGTTCGGGAGTGCATTCGTGGAGACTGGGCAGTTGACCGTGTATGGTCTGTCAAGTTGAAGCGAGTGTGCTCTGCTTTGCAAAGCATATTTGTACTTGTATATTTTTGCTATCCAGTACGTATTAAATACTTTGTTTTTTAACTTTCAGAATTCAGCTATTTTGTTGATGGAGATCCTTCTCTTATCAGTGGGGATCTAGAACTCGACATTATTAAGGTACAGAAGTGATGATGGATGCATTGTTGGTCACCAAATATCCTTTGCATAAGTCTCTGGAAGGTACTGGGGTACTGGGAGTTCAAAGGGCATACAGTTCCATTCAAATAAACTGAATGGGGTGCAAAAACACTGTCTTTGGTTGGTCCTCCTCTGTGAATGGGATCTGGTTGTATCCACTGGCCAGGTCCATCGTGGAGAACAAGCTGATGCCAGTCATAGCATCCAGGGAATCCTCAATGCATGGCAGCTGAAACTAATCTTTCCTGGTTTTGCTATGTAGCTGCCAGTAATCGATGCACATTCGCAGACAAGCACAATGGGGAAGCATAGGGCTACTGCGCTCTCTGATTGCCTGTTTCAAGCAGTTGATTGATATGCTCCTTTTTTAATTTATGTTTATTTGTCAAGGGACAACTTGCACATTACATTGATTATTCGGAAAATATAAAGATGCAGGCACCAGATTTGGTAAAAAACTAATTTCCATCTGTAGTCCCCAAAACAAGCAGACACAACAAAATAGAGTACACAATAAAATACAAACAGGTAGACAAAAAAACAACAAAGTACTCACAAAACGAATTACACCCTACACAGAAACACACACAAACTGTACACAATATAAAATACACTAGGATGAGAACAGATATTCTCTACTATGAACATGATTAAAGGCATCCTACATGATAAAGTTTATGATACACAAGGCATCCTATACAATTAAACTCATGGTGCACAACAATATTTATGTGGAATACACAATGCAAGTGATTACAACCAGGGTTGGACTGGGACAAAAAATTGGCCCAGGCATTTTCAGATGAGACCGGCCCACCAGGTATCGATGGAAAGACAATGAAGCCTATGAATGAAAGCAAACTTTTTTGAGACAATGCTTGTACACTGTCGGGCATCGGCCCTTGACTGTAATTGGTCCAGCCCAGAATCAATCATGACTAATGGGCCGATCTACCAGTTTTGTGTACCAATAGCAGTTTTTGGAGACTATGGTGGGGGGGGGGAAACAAAAACAAAAATGACTAAAACTCAGTGCTGAGCCTTCCAGGGTTCCCCAATTAGTTTTCACTGAGGGCCAAATTATGACCAGGTTGCCAAGTCGAGGGCCAAATTGTCTGTTTTTTTTCATTGGACCATTAAACATTGTTTTATGTGCAAATGTTATTATTGTTTCTGCTATTATTAGAAGTATTATTATTGTAATGATTGGTGCTACCAGTGGTAGTTGGTTGTAGTAGCAGATATAGTAGTAGTAGTAGTCGTAGTCTGTGTTGAGGGACAGATACAAATGCACACTTAAAAGAAAATGAGTCCAATATCAATGATTTATTTATTTGAATTCCCCTGGAGAATAGTTTGATCAACAAAATATGACCAGTTTGATCAACAACAAAAATTAACAGCACTACAGCAAGTGGTGCACAAGAGGAAAAAAAGAACAGTGGAGGTAAAGATTTTTGTTTGCAGCGTCTTGCTTTTGTCTTGCAATTTGCAGGCGGTCCCTGCACACTCGCTCGGCTGCTGGCTGCGCATCGAGATCAATGTTCTCCGTCCAGCTCGGAGGGCGGCTTATTTTTGTAAAAAATCTGGGTTTTGGTCCTTGTACCTAGTAGTCTATGATATTACGGTGGGACAGAGGCATCATTTGTGTTTGAAACTTTCACAACTTTGTTCACAACTTTCACTTCAGAAGTTCAAATCTGTGAATATATTTCCAACTTTACCGAACTCACTTACTTTCACCTTATGGCAGGTTATTGCATAGTGTCACTGGGTCCGCATGGGACACTTTGCTCTTGTGGGCCGGATTTGGCCCGCGGGCCGCTAATTGGGGATGGCTGCTTTATACTATTAGTTTATTATGACCACTGTTGGGAGTAACGCGTTACAAAAGTAATGCATTACTGTAATGCATTACGTTTTGCTGTAACGCGGTAATGTAAGGCATTACGAAAAAAAAAATTGGTAATATTTTACTCGGTACAATTCTCACACGGTACAATGCATTTTAAACCCGAAATCAATTGGTGTGTTGTTTTTATCCGATTGAGGAGAAGATGACGGCAGCAGCAGAGTCGGACTCTACATTCGCGTGAGATGGGCATACGCTCCATTTTTGGAAAAGTGTGAAAGCCGGTCCGTCTACACTATGTTAATGAATCGCTGTTGTTAGCAGGGTCCATGAGCTGGACACTGACTTAAGGAGCGGCTCCCGGTCGGTCAGAGCACAGCCGACCCCGGCCGTCACACCGAGGATAAACAGCTGAGAGGCGGGGGCGAAGAAGCGGAGTCTCCGATTCTCCCCGTCGGTTTTTAACCGCTTTTATGTCTGAGAACACAAAATCCATATTTCCTTTTATTTTGGCGAAAAGTAATGCAAAAGTAATGTAAAAGTAGTGTAATGCCTTACAATTCAAAGTCAGTAATATTGTAATGTAACTAATTGCTTTGAAATGACAGTAACAAGTAATAAATAATGCATCATGCTTTTGAAGTAACTTGCCCAACACTGATTATGACTATTATTGTCATTATTAATATAGGTGGGTGACGATTCCTCAGCCTTCCTTGGTGTTTTGGTTTTGACATACGCGCACGCACTGTCAAACTCGCGCAGCTAAGGGGGGTAGGCGCGGGGGATGCCTTGCCATGGCGATGGGGGAAAACAGAACGTTGATCAGCCAAACCAGCCGCGAGGATTTCCCCTTATAATAAGCACTGCTGCCCTCCTGTTTGGGCCTATCATTAGAGCAGCTAGTTAAGTCCATTTGCCTTGATAAAATAATTTTGGGCGAATATTGAGACTATGGTGGCCTAAATTAGACTATGGCAGTGCGCCATAGGCTCGTCAATGTGTGGGAAAAACTAGGTATCATGACCACTACCTGTGAACCTCAGTGCTCACAGGGAGGGGAATGAAGGACGAGACAGCGTGGTGTGGTGTTCCGAGCGTTTATTTTAGATCGCACAAAATGTGGCTCAACGTAACTAAAAGCAGAACACAAAATTAACAGCCGTCTCTCTGACGGCTGAGGGTCGGGTGCATCTGCGCTCCTTGGGTTTCTCCGCTCCAGTCCTCTCACAGGACCCAGCCTACTGCAAGAGACCAGAACCAGGTAACAAGCGTGCTTATATAGCTGACTGATTACCTGATTCTGTCCAGCTGTCTGAGCATCGGCTTAGCCACTCCTCCCTCTCCCCCAGCAGCCAGCACCCTAACCACACCCCACTGCCACATGCCCCCACCGCCGACTTAGGCCGGGATCCCACCGGCCGCAAACCCCCCCCCCCCCCCCCCCCCCCCCCTCCGCGGAGTGGGAGAGGAAGTCAGCCATGTTACCCGGCCTATGGATCACCTTGAACTTGAAAAGCTGTCGACCCCTCCACCTCCTGACACAAAACGGCCCCCAGCCCACTGTTCGAGGCACACAGTCTCCCCACAGAGGGCTTGCTTTACCCTCTCAAACGCCAGCTGGCACGGCTCTGTCCACCGGACCAGATCTGAGGCACCCTGGGCTGGTCAGCTCCGAGAAGGCCGGAATGAACCTCCTATAGTAACCGGCCAGCCCAGAAACCTCCTGACCTCTTTTTTCGTCCTGGGTATTGGGCAGGCCGCCACCACTGTGGTCTTTTACACCTGTGGCCGTACCTGCCCACCCCCCAGGTGGTACCCCAAATACCGTACCTCCCTCCATCCCACCGCACACTTCTTCGGATTGGTTGTGAGCCCTGTCTGCCTCAGGGAGTCGAGCACTGCCCCCACCTGCTGCATATGCTGCTCCCAGTTCTGACTATGAATGATCACATCATCCAAGTAGGCTGCAGCATATGCAGAGTAAGGCCGCAGCACCCGGTCCATGAGGCGCTGGAATGTGGCCGGGGCCCCAAACAATCCGAACAGAAGTGTGACAAACTGGTACAAACCGTACGGAGTGGAGAAGGCCGTCTTTTCCTTGGACTCTGGTGACAAGGGAATCTGCCAGTAGCCCTTGGTCAAATCCAGTGTCGTATAAAAGCGAGCCGTGCCCAGCCGATCCAGGAGTTCATCGACCCAGGGCATTGGATAGGCATCAAATTTGGACACCTCGTTTACCCTGCGATAGTCCACACAGAACCGTATTGACCCATTGGACTTGCGAACCGGCACGATGGGGCAGCACCAGTCAATGTTGGACTCTTCTATCACTCCCATTTCCAACATGGCCTGAAGCTCCGCCCGAACAATTTCCCTCTTGTGTTCCGGCAGCCAATAGGGTTGTGACCGGACTGTCACACCCAGGAGTGTTTCTATGTGGTGGTGTATGAGGCAGGTGCGTCCTGGCAGGGGAGAGAACACATCAGCAAAACGCTGCTGCAATGAGGCCACGTCCGCTCTCTGGCTCAGCGAGAGGTGGTCATCAGTGGGGACCGGCGCTGACCGGTTTGAATTAGCCACCTCTGGTCCCAACTCATTCACCGTGGTTGCCAGAGAAACAGGCGTCACCTCCCTCCAGGCTTTAAGGAGGTTGAGGTGGTAAATCTGTGTGGCCCCACCCCTGTCAGAACGCACCACCTCATAGTCAACATCCCCCACTCGCCGTGTGACCACAAAGGGCCCTTGCCACTTGGCGAGCAATTTGGAGCTAGATGAGGGGAGCAATATGTTACGGGTCCCAAGGATGAGGACCGTGGTGACAAATATGTTACCTGCTTTTAGAGCGGAGTAATGAATACACCATGCGTCTCTGTTTTCCTCCAGAACGTGTCTGAGTCTGATTTATTTTACACAAAATACAAGCTATGTAAAGACTACTAAGTTTTCACTATGCAATTCAGCTGGTTCTTAGTTCTTAGTCATTTACATTCAACTATTCCACAACCTCAGTGAAATATGTTCTCTTTAAGCTATTTCAGTTTCTCTAATCATCACATTTCTTCTCCTACACAGTTATATTCAATAAACAGTATCAGTAAATACATCACATGTTTGTCTAATTCAGTATTTTACTGGTAGAAATCCCTATCCACAGTGTATCATGAAAATCCAACATGTTGGAATAACCCTTTAAAAGCATCTGTTAGCTACGCAGAAGTGCTCATAGTGCTTGTGCTACACTAGCTAATAAACTCAGTCACTTTTAAATATAACTGTAAATATTCACATTAACAAAAATACATTTCAATAAAAAAGATACAAAACATAACCCGTGTTTTTTTTTAGAGTGTATAACGGGCACAGACTCTCATTAACGAGCACTTGACCTGAACTAACTCGGGCCGTAATGGCGGCCGCTCGGGAAATTCCCGTTTCTAGTGCATTTTACCCATAAATAACTCAAGCAAACCATCTTAAACTCTCTTGTTAACATTAGCATGGATACAAGGCGACAACACAAAATCAAGCGTAGCGTTAGTTCTGGCAGGCCACGACGTCAAGCTCTAAATCAGCAGCAACAGCGTAGCTGTCAAAACCGAGGAGATCAGCTGACGGCTCAGCTGACTCCCCGTGCTCGCTTCCTATTGGGAAATTGCATTCAGAGCGCGCTATTTAAACTGCTCTAGCCTGACCTCCCTCGTTGCTTCCTCTGCCGGCGTTTTCAAGACGAGCTCCCGTTCGAAGAGAATTCGCTATTCACGTTCGTACTCACCCTGCTTCTGCTGATGTCGTCGCTCTCCGTCCATGATGAAGACCCGCGGCAATATGACGGTACGGAGCCTCAGTAAAACCCCGAAACAGAGGAAGCCGACGAATCTACGACGATGAGAGGGCTCCATCTCTCCGTCGAAACTCTCGCCCGGCAGGCAAAGGTAACGCCACAGATTGCTCGATGACTGGCCGATTCCAAGCCGCTGGAGTTTCTGTTTGCCAACGATGTTACCGCTCCGGTCGGAGCGTCACACCAGGAACTGTTAGCTTTATTTTAAATTTCAACCTCCACCCGCCGATCAGCTCCTGTCTCCGCTCCTCGGAAAGCTTCAGCAAACGCAAACACAGCTCCCGGAACTCAGCATTCGCTCCGACTCCAGCTGCTGCCCCGCTGGCCAAAAGAGCTAGAGCCCCGACTCCAGCAGTCGCCTCTGCAGCTCCGGGAAACGACGCCATCATGGCAGCGCTGTCTTCCACCCAGTTATCCATTTCCAGCATTAATTCCAGGATCCAAAGCTTAGAGGCCGCTACCGCTTCACCTTCCAGCTCTTCTCCAGGCCGCTGTGTTTACATCCCGGGAACCTGCCGCTTCCTCCTCGACG
Organism: Eutrigla gurnardus; assembly: GCF_963514095.1. NCBI lineage: Eukaryota > Metazoa > Chordata > Actinopteri > Perciformes > Triglidae > Eutrigla > Eutrigla gurnardus. Next base: position 8,789,998 of record NC_139926.1, read on the forward strand.
CGGGCCGAAGACGTCACTCCGACACCCCCCGACGGCGTCTCTATTCTGGCTTCTCAGATCTGGCAACCTGAGAAGCCAGATCCCCGCAGTCGCAGGTAATGATGTCAATCTAGTCAAACCCTGCTGCGCTCTGATTTCAGTAGGCGAATTCGACACCTCCGCTACAGCGGAATGGTTCTTATTGGTTAAAAGTTCAATGACGTGTATTCAGGTCCGCACTCGGCGGCCACCTGTGGTGAAATGCTTTGCCTTTATTTTGGTCGCTAATCTCACGGCTTGATCCAAAGTTCTGTGCATTGTGTTGTGAGTAGGCCTATTTATATTATGTGAGGTCCGGTTAATTCAAACATAGGATGATTATACAAATATACTGAAAAGAAAAGAAAAAAAAAAACACACGTCGCCTTGCGTGTGCTTGTACATGTGTGTGTGTATATATGTGTATATATAGCATATAGCAGGGGTACTCAAATACAAATCCTCAAGGACCACAAAGATGTTTTTCAATGACTCAAACGTCCATTTATTGAGGTCGGTCAGGCCACATGTGACCGTATTTAGTGCATTTCTTTTGTTGTTCTTACCTCTGAATTTTGAGGATATGTTTCTTCAAAATGTGTATGCTTTGACTCATAATGCCGTTTCAAATTGGAAATCTTCATCACAGATAGTCTCCTGGCATATTAAGCACGGGTCTTGTGCTGGTTGGAGGAAGAATGAATGCAAACTTTCAGTCCATTCTTCTTTAAATTGGCGATTTTCACACATATGCGAACGCTTCAAAAACGAAAGTGAAACTTAAAAATGCGCTCGCAGCGCGACCCAATAACAGGCTGTCTGTGTATCGTTGGCATGGAGACAAGTCCCGATACACGTGTTGACCCAACCAAAACACATACTGAAAAAATAATAGTTCCTGGGCCACAAATAGGTGGCCGGCGGGCCGGATGCGGCCCGGGGGCCGCCTATTGAGTACCGCTGCATATAGCCTATCGCTTGAGTCACGTTGACTCTGCTGTCAGACTTGACGGCGTTCGGCTACAGTCTCTTGTGCCCGCCCCCTCAGACACCTGCAGCTCTCGTCGGCGTGATAAGTCAAGTCAAGCCAAGACCATCCTGAACAAGCCTAATGATAAGCGTGTGGTAGATTGTGGTGATGTGTCCGTGATGTTAAAAGATAGCCTAATGATCCTAGACCTGGAAAGACTCTGACACTAGCAGGATTCTCCGTTGTTATGGCATATACAGAGATGTAATCTGCGAAGTCTATCCATCCCGTCCAGCCGAACTGGATCTTTCCATCATTGCCGATCTTGCCATGTCATACGGGGGAACTCTGTCTATGGATACCACAAATCATTCTCTGCCAGGGCTGCCATGTTCATTCAGAGGTTAACCAAAGACTGGACTGGTCTGTGGTCGACCTGGCTCTAATCAGCAGGCACTGCACTGGCCGCTAAGCTCTTTCTTGCACCATTCGCAGTTCTTTCTCACACCATGCAAGCTGTGTCCCAAACCCGTGGCTATAGCCTAGTCCATCCGCCGGCAGGCCCAAAAGCCGATGAGGATAAGGTGACATCTTTTTGGACTCCAATGTTCCACAAATCCATAAAAACGTATGCAATTTGTCAACTCCTAGTCTCTAAGGTCTTCAACCCCTCCCAAGACCTCACCATAGGCCATGTAACTCTCCACAGTCATTACCTTTGTGTTCCTGAAACATTCCAAAACTGATAGAGACAGAAGCGAAATATCTGTTCCTATTTCCCAAACTAACTCTGATTTTGTCCATTGTCTTCCATGGCCCGCTATCTGGGAGCCGTGCTCCAGCCAGCCCACAGGAGCCGCTGTTCATCACGGAGTGAGGAGAACCCCTGTCATGAGCCTGGTTCACCTCTTGCCTCCGCCGCCTCTGCAAATTCTGCGGCCTCCCTCCAGTACGCTGCATGGCTCATTCGTTCCGCTTTGGAGCAGCAACTACAGCAGCAATGTGTCCAACCTAAAAGCCATGGGCAGATGGTCCTCACCTGCTTATGAACGTTATCTGCGCCATCCTAGATGCTCAAGCCATGAGCCGAATATTGGAAGTACATAAGTATAATCAAAATATTATTATTCACCAAGCTGAGGGGTAACTGATCGGCCTATCTCCTATTTTCATTTTTAACTCAGCCCCCTGACATCTCTTGTAGCAAGAGGGTCAGGGAATTGCCGGTGTGGTCGTTTTGGGGGCCTTTTCTTTGCTGCTGCGCTCCCGGCCTGGCTGTGCCTGCTGCCATGGACTACTACTTGATACATGCTTCTGTTAATGCCACCACTACTGTTAATGCTACTACTACTATACTACCAACACCAAATGCAGTTGGAACCCAAGGGCCTGGGCTGCACGAGTTTTCTGCCTAAAAGCCTATTAAGGCAGTTTTTTCTCACCACTGTCGCTGTAAAGCTTGCCCCTGGGTGATGTTGGGACTTTGAAATTGTGGTGACTCTTGAAATTTTGAGCGTATTCTAGTCCTGCTCAATATTAAGTGTCCGGAGATGACCTCTGTTGTTTGACAATATAAAATTGAATTGAATTTATCATGTAAGGTGACCTGGGGTGTTTGGAAGGCGCCAACAAATAAATGTATTATTATCATTATTATTATAATTATTATAATTATTATTATTATTAATATATTATGCCGTTCATGATAACTCATGAAGGGCAGGAAGGTGCTCTTCCTGCCTCAGGCTTTCCACGCAAGCGTGTGGAAGAGCAGATAGGATACGTCTGTCTCCTCCTTATTCATCAAGCTGAGGGGCAACGGATCTGCTAATCTCCTACCTAAATAGGCTACATTTATTTTAACTCAGATAGCCCCCTGACATCTCTCGTAGCGAGAGGGTCAGGGAAATTGCCGGTGTGGTCGTTTTGGGGGTTTTTCTTTGCTGCTACGCTCCCTGCTTATGCCGTTCATGATGGCTCATGAAGGGCAGGAAGGTGCTCTTCCTGCCTCAGGCTTTCCACGCAAGCGCGTGGAAGAGCAGGGAGTCCCAGAACAGTACCATACCGCCAAATGAAACTTGTGCAAATAAATAAAGATTCTTTTTGACAAAGTGGTCCTGACTGAAATCAAGCGTAGCGTTAGTTCTGGCAGGCCACGACGTCAAGCTCTAAATCAGCAGCAACAGCGTAGCTGTCAAAACCGAGGAGATCAGCTGACGGCTCAGCTGACTCCCCGTGCTCGCTTCCTATTGGGAAATTGCATTCAGAGCGCGCTATTTAAACTGCTCTAGCCTGACCTCCCTCGTTGCTTCCTCTGCCGGCTTCTTCAACCCACCTCCACCCCAGCTCCTCCCATCATCTGTCATGTACCTTACCATTGTTCTTGTTGGTTGCTCTGCTCTGTCTGGGGGTTTTTCTTTGATGCTACGCTCCCTGCTTATGCCGTTCGTGATGGCTCATGAAGGGCAGGAAAGTGCTCTTCCTGCCTCAGGCTTTCCACGCAAGCGGATGGAAGAGCAGGGAGTCCCAGAACAGTACCATACCGCCAAATGAAACTTGTGCAAATAAATAAAGATTATTTTTGACAAAGTGGTCCTGACTGAACAACATTTTCCCGTTCTCACACCGTTTACCGACCTGTAAAAGCAGGTGAAGAGCGGAGTAATGAAGACACCATGCGTCTCTGTTTTCCTCCAGAACGTGTCTGAGGTCGCAGCGGAAGGTGGGGCTCCTTTACCGTACCCCCCCGAACACCTGGAGCAACCACAAATGTTCCGCCCCACTGCTTTTCAAAATAAAATGACCCTTTTCATATGGTTCTCTATATTTAATATATATTAATGATAAGTGTCCCATAACACGTTATACAAAATAATATTAATGTGGCCATTCCCTCTCAGGGGTGCCACACGCTCCCCGACAACAAAAGTGGCTCCTGACACTTTAAACAAATTTTTACTTAAAGTCCCTGTATTCTTACCAAACCTCAACAGATAATACTCAAAATTCTCAAGTCAAATCAAAACTTAAAAGCACTTAGGAATGTTTGGTTCCCGGGTAGGTAAGTAACCAACGTATGTTACAGCTTATGTGTGTGTCATACGTGCATTACGGCAGCTATTTCTTCCTAATAACTACATATGGGATAAAGAAAAGATAGATACGGAAACTGGACGAAAGGTGGATCTTGGAATGAAGGTAAGTATGGCTGTGGATGCCACAGGTCAGCAGAAGGCACAAGGTAAGTACCTACAGTATTTACAGTGGGCCGTGACTGATATGTTGGATGACCTAAGGATGAATAGGTGAGCATTTGGCCTGGACGCCTCTGTCGAGTGGAACGCCTCAGTGGGGTTGGTGGGCTAGACTGAGCGTCTGTTATCTGCTCCTCACTACACCTGTGCTGAGGGGACTCAGGCTCGGCATCTGACTGAGGTAAGTTAAGGGCTGCTGGACTATCACTGCTCTCTAAGTCATCTTGGTAAGTCTCAACTTCATCCCTCAATTGCCACTCATCTCGGCCTGCCTCCTCCACCACCACAACATCATCCACTAGTAGTGTGGGACCAGTCTCAGGTGCCACCTGACCCTCTCTTCCCAATTGACATCCCTCATGGACCCCAGTCATATCTGGCAGGCTCTCAACAATGTCTGCGGCCTCCATTACAGGCATCCTTCGCCCTGACTCATCATGACTCCTCGAACCCTGAACAGATTTTTCCTCAGACTGAACCTGTGTCTGCCTCACTGGTTCCCTCCCGTTCTGGCTAACAGCTGGCTTCTTAGGAGCAACTGCTGTTCTGGGTTCAGCCCAGGTTGGTGGTATTCTCAATCAATAGCCACTACCTGAATCATCATCTGAATCCGAGGTCTCAGCATTTCCTGTCTGTTCGTCACGGTTCTTAACCCTCACTCGATCATTTGCCTGTCTAGGCGTTGGTCTTGAGGTTGGCTTAGTTGGTTGTTGTGGGAACTCCACTGGCAAATCATTGACCAACAGGAGCAAGTTTCGGTGCAAGGTTCTAGTCCTTCCCTGACCATTACCCTCTGGGTGGACGACATACACTGGGTTATCTGAAACCTGTTCCCTGACCACATATATCCTGTTCTCCCAGTAAGAGCGTAATTTGCCAGGTCCGCCCCGCTCTCCTAGGTTCCTAACCAACACCCTATCCCCTGGTTTCAGTACTACTCCCCTCACCTTCTGATCATAGTGCGACTTTCCCTTAGCACTAGCTGAGAGGCTATTTTTGTTAGCAACCTGATAGGCCTCTGTCATTCTTTTACGCCATTTTTCAGCATATCCCTTGTGCGACACAGGGTCAGCCTGCTCAGCTAAACCAAACAAGAGATCCACCGGAAGACGGGGGTGACAACCAAAAAGCAAGAAGTGTGGCGAGTAACCGGTAGACTCATGACGAGTACAGTTATACGTGTGTATAACTTGCAGAAGATGATCTTTCCATGTTTCTTTTTCTATGTCTGTCAGGGTACGCAACATCTGTAGCAAAGTGCGGTTAAAGCGTTCTGCGGGATTTCCCTGGGGGTGGTATGGGGATGTTCGAGAACGACCAACCCCTGAGAGCTGCCCGAGAGTCCGAAAGAGCTCGTTCTCGAATTCTCGCCCCTGATCTTGATGGAGCTTGTTGGGAAACCCGAAGCGAGGTATGAAATCATTATAGATCCGCTCAGCTGCTGTACGACCGGATTTGTTCTTGGTTGGGTAGGCTTAAAGGGACTTAGGGCAGGATTTGTGAAAAAATAAACATTCACTTTAAGTCTTTTAATGCTAATGGGTGATGAAGCGTTCAAAACCAAAAAGAATGAGACCACACACATATCTCCCCATTGCCTTGAACAGGCTGTGTGCTGCATGATGTACTGCAATTCGTGGTCCGAATTTCCCGCGCAGTCCGGCGGACGTGACGTCAAATGACGCTGAATGCGCGTACTCGACGGCTTGGAGACCGGAAGAAGACAAGCGCGGTGGATTCAAGTACTGTATGTGTAGTAATGGACACTGCTTCGGCCGGAAAATGACCCACCACCACACAAAGTCCACTAAAAAGTAATACCAAGAAGAAAACGAAGGTTTTATCAGCGGCAAGCCGTGAGTCCAAACGAAGTTATGACCAAAGCCGGGCTGGCACCCGGATAAACATTGGATATGCGTTCGACTCATGGAGGCTGCTTCAATTTGAACTGAAAACAGATGCCGACATGGCTAGTAACCAGGTAAGAATACATTACAGGTCATGTTTACGGCTTGATTTGAAAATCTTATGAGATCACCGAGGACTCGGAATGAGCTAAAGTGCAAAGTAGCGTTAGCTTCTAACATGTAACTTAGTCCAACGCTGTGTAACACTGAATAATTACAGACTGCGCATTGTCCACGGTCCTTTGGTCTGAAACCGAATAGTTATAAATATGTCCCTGTATATGGGACCGAAAGCCCAACTGTTATCCGGGAGGTGACGTTAGCGGCTGGCTGTAGCAACAGGCTAACGATTTGTTCGTGTCTGTGTAGTCATATTAGCCGCTAGCTACACACAGCGAGCCGGCTCCCCGGCTGCTTCGTGAGTGTAGGGGATAAAGCTATATCATACACACAGCACCGGCTCCCGTCTCGTTCCCGTCCCCGGGAAATACAGTATTTAGGGGGTACAGTAACGGTATTTACAGGCTGTGTGTCAGGGGCTATTGTGTTAACGTGTTGATGATACTGTTGTGATGTAGCTGAATAAAAGGCATTTAGAGCTAACCGTGAAGTGCACAATCGCATGTAAACAAGCTCAGAGAGAGAGCTTTTAGCATTTTTTTTTTTTGACTTGTGTTGTAGGCTACCTTCCACACAAGATTGCTCCAGACATCATACATTGCGTTGTATGTAAAGCAGAAGAAATTGTTTGTAAAAGTGAAGCGCACAATATTACCGAACGACTGAGACGCGTATTTTCATATTATTATTGTTGCAGGCAAACATTGTATGGCCATAGTTGTTCTGGCCAAAGAGAAAAGACACCAAGGTAGCAAAGTCACAGCCAGCTTGCTGACTCAGACTGTAACTTTTTAAAATATTGCTGTTTTCCAGCTACCAGAAGAAGCAAACTCCTGAAGCAGCTACTCAGGGAAGTAAGGAGATGAGAACATCAACACCCAGCAAGCGGACAGCTGCTAAAATCTCTCATCGATTATCACCAATCGAACCAGTGTCTGAGGGGTTAGTATGTTTTCAGGAATTTCAATCTTTTCAGAATATAGACAAAACATTGAAAAATATTATAATATAAAATAACATGAAGTGCTGACATGTATTTAGCCACACTTCCCAACTACACACACACCACTGATTACACTGGTGACATTATCTTGACAGGGAAGATATTCTAATGGCTGGAGTTGGAGCATTGGTATGTGTTCTAACGCTACTGTTCTCTTCTCTCCATAAAGGCCTCAGCTACATGATCCAGAGATGTGAGCAAGAGAAGAGAGAAGACAAGACCGTCTTGTTTACCAGACATTTATTTTATTATAAACATATAAAAAATAAATACAAAATAAAACTATGTACATACTGCAAATTTGAAAAATACTTTGTTTTTCTGTAAACTTTGAAAATAAATATAAAAATATAGACTGTACATAAATGGTTTTTATTTTTGGATGAAATCTTTGGCTGAAAAATGTTATTTTTTGAGGTATTGTAGAAATTGTCAGTCCGGCACCCTAAATGGAGCTTCCTTGTAACCTGTGTAATTCGCAAAAGGGTCAGGGAATTTGGCCCGGATGCGAATAACATAGCAGCTCGGTATCGGCCTCCGGTTCCCTCTTCCCAGACGCCCATTCTGCCATATCGTAAATTGCCGGTAGGCAGCAAACCGAAACTCTCTGTTATCGCTGCCCACATCTTGGCTGTCCTCCAGAGCGAAGATGTCGTTCCACGTCATCCTGACCAGACGCAGTGTACCCTCATCCAGGAAGTACATCTCCAGATGGGCACTCCTGCTCAGACACTGGTCCGGAGCCTGCCGACAGCACAAGTTCTCCATTTGGGTTGGCATGCGTCGGCAGTTCAGGCAGGTGCACCAAGCAGGCTGCCCTCTATCTGGAACATGTGTGCCACTCCTTCCAGAGTCAATTCCAAATCCTGAAACAAAAACATTGAGAACAATAATAATAAGAATAACTTTAGTAATCCTCAAAGGGATGTTATGATTTTATTTTATGTTATTTTTATTCTGATTCAACTTAGTATAATACCAGTTATGACATATTGACATTTCTGTTTTTCTTGTATTTACTTTGTTTTCATCAGTGCTATTCATACCATTTATATTGTCTTATAATGGAAATGGTTTCACAAATTATCTCAGTGACACTGGCACATAACACTTAGCTTGAGACATTGAATCATACTACTGCTGTTACATGATAATGACTGTACACTTATGTCAGCTTGTTAGCAAGCTTTATCCAATGTTATAAATATTAGCTATGTTGGTAATTACCACAGTCAGAAATTAGCTGCAGCCACAAAGCCAAATGCTCTTCAAATACCATAACGTTGGTGGCAGGCACATTAGCTTCGCTCACCAGTCACAAAACAATGGTTATCGCTAGCTCGTTATTCACCGTGGCTGGTGAAGTTTGAACTTTAGTAACCATTTGGCCAGTGTAAGGTAAACGTACTTTACATTACAACTGTCATTTTGCTGAATGAATGCGCTAATGTTGTCAAAGAAACATCCTAAAGTTACACTAAAATAAACACTTGTTTACTTACTTCGTCGCTTGACATGATGCTGTTCGCAGATGTATGCTACCAACGTAGTTCCGCGGAGGCATGTTCGGAGGTCTTGTAGTAAACAGTCACGTGAACAGCGAGTAAATAAATAACCGTGTCACAGCATCAGCTGCACTGAAGAGTTCATGCGCGCTCCCGCGCCGGCTTGGCATATGGCTGCAGTTACCCTAACGGCCGTCGTGTCACTGTTGAGTCTTATTTCTTGATCCTGCCCTAAGTCCCTTTAAGCGAACCGCGTAAAGTGGTCGACCATAACCAAAATGTATTCGTACCCCCCTTTGCTTTTCTCGAGATGCAGGTAGTCAATACAAACAAGTTTGAGTGGCGAGTTGGACTTCAAGCTACTCATGGGTGCACGCACATGAACTGTTGGCTTTTTTTGTTTAATGCAACAGCATTTCTTTGTTACGTAGTCCTCGATACACCTCTTCATGTGAGGCCAATAGAACCTCTCTCTCGCGAATGAAGTACCCTCTCGGTACCAACATGGCCCATATGGTCATGAAGATGCTTTAAGACCATGGACTGGTACAGGGGAGGTAAGACTAGTTGTTTTCTTTCCGGTGTTCGTCGGTACAAGATCCCGTTCTCAAGGTGTAATCGATCCCACTCGCGGAGAAATTTACAAGCGGATCCTCTCAACGACCTCCTGATACTTTCAGTGAGTTGGGCATTAGACTTAGTCTGATGACTTCCCTCATGGTGGGGTCATCCCTTTGCGCCTCCATCAGATCATCAGGTTTGATTTCCTGGAGGGGTGCACAAGGCTGCAACACAACGTCCTGAGAGGAAGCCAAAAGGGCAGCCACCCAAGCAACCTCTTTCTGCTGGGCTACTCGTGTTCCCTCCCAAGCCACGCTTACCACTTCCTGTGACAGTTCTTCTGTGCACACTGACGTGAAGTTGTTCATGTCAGGATGAACACGGGACAGGGTATCTGCATCTATGTTAGTTTTCCCCGGTCTGTACTTAATGCTAAATCGAAAATCCGACAGTTCCCCAACCCAACGATGACTGACCGCGTTGAGTTTCGCTGTGCTCATGATTTATGTAAGTGGGTTGTTGTCAGTGTAAATTGTGAAATGTGGTGCATAGAAAAGACCCGCAACTTCCCATCCTGTTGTTGGTAGAGAACAGCGCCAAGTCCCTGCTCGGATGCATCAGTGTGCAAGACGAATGGCTGGTCAAAGTCCGGATATTCTAGAACGGGAGGATGGGTTAGCATGTCGACCAGTTGCTCAAGTATCCTCTGATGTTCAGTAGTCCAGACTATGGGCGCCCGAGATGGCATTTGGGGCCCTTTGGTCCTCCCCTGACGACCATGAGCGAACTGCTCTGAAGACTTGCCCTGAAGTAACTCGTACAGTGGCTGAGCTATTCTTGAGAAGTTCTCAATGTACGAACAATAGTAGCTAAGGAAGCCAAGGACACGCCGAAGATCACCTACAGTCTGTGGTGCTTTGGCCTTCAAAGCAAAGACGGCCTCGAGATCTCTTGGGTCAACCCTGACGCCCTCATCACTAACCAGGCGCCCCACATAACGAACTTCAGCTTTAAATAGCTCACACTTTTTAGGCCGAAGCTTCACACCATGAACTTGTAAGGCCTGAAGCACCTTGCGGACCACCTCGACATGAGCCTCAAAAGATTGGGAGTAGCAAAGGATGTCATCAAGGTATGGTATGCAACAGTCATCCCTCAGAGAACACAATATCTCTTCCATACTTCTCTGGAAGGCGGCGGGTGCGTTAGTGAGACCGAACAGGATTCTCACCCATTCGTATAGGCCCCAGGGTGTTGTGAAGGCGGTGAGATGGCGGGAGCCTTCATCCCCAAACCCCTGGTGGTAGGCCTTACCTTGGTCAAGGATACTGAACCAAGAGTATCCACCTAGGGTATCGAGCAGGTCTCGTATCCGAGGTAGTGGGTGTCGGTCCGGCACTGTTTTCTGGTTCAATAGACGATAGTCTATGCAGAGACGGAGTGAACCGTCTTTCTTCCGCACGCACACAATGGGAGCAGCATAAGAGGACTTGGATTTTACTATCCATCCTTTCACCAGGAGGTCTTGAACATATTGTTTAACCTCCCGCACCAGTGGCTTCGGTATGGAAGTGTATGCTCTCTGCACTGGTATATCATCTTTTAAATGTATCACCATTTTCAGATCGGGATTACAACCAATGTTATTTCCGTCCCTCGCGAAAGCCCTGCACTCATCAAACAACATTTTCTTGACAATCTCTTGTTGTTTCCCCTCCAAATGATCAAGGTTCACCGGCGGATACCACGAAGGTGGAGGAGGTTCAGCTGGTTCGACTGTAACCTCGCGAACTGTTACGGTAGGTTGAGGTTTGTTTGGGGCTTCAGCCTCCACAATACGTTCAACCGGCTGTAAGGTGCCCAAGGCCGTCTTTCTTGTCACGGTAATGTCATGTTTAGTGTCATTACTTAGAGCGATTGTGACGTAGGGCTTAGCTTGATTTTGTATTTGAACTAACCCTGTCAAGACATCTAACTGCTCTAGGGCCTGGCTGCCCTCATCAGCCTCAAACAATACCAGGCAATCGGACGGATTCATGGTTGATGGAACCCGGCACCTTACCCAGGTGACCTGTCCAGCAGGGATAACCACGTCCCTTTCACCTGTTCTTAAGCGCCCTGCTGTCATGTTTGGCTCTACCGTCTGGATGAAGCTTACGATCACTTCCGCTTTCTCAGGGGGAAGACGAATGGCATTACAAAGCAAGGTGACAAGAGTAGGTATCAACCGTTCTGGTTGTCCCTCAATGATCTGTTCCAGATTATTAAAACCAATCAATGGTTTGTCCATAGGCAAAGTGCTGACGAGGACCGGGGTACTGATGGAGAGTTTGGGGTCCTCACCCCCAGGTAAGTTGATCATGATGGGTATCCAGCCATCAAATGGTATGGTTTCCCCGTTGACCGCGCACACTTTCAACTCGTCCATTTCCTTGATGATCTCTGACAGAGGTCGCATGACTAAGTCGGGTAAGTATTTGTCTTTCCAATGTCGACTTATGATACTAACTTGAGCACCTGTGTCAAGTAATGCTTTCACTGCTAAGCCGTTCAAATTACATTGTATGAGGGCTTTCTTTCCGATTAGCTTAGCAACTGCTCCACGTTTAGTGTGGAGTGACAAAACACGAGACGGAGCAAGTGACTCACTTTGCTGATGGTTAGCTCCTGCTGGTGTTACTGACAAGGGGGAACCCGATTTGCTGTTGTTATGGCTAGGTTGGGTCATTACCTCCCTTAAGTGCTCACTCTGGGGCTCTTTTTTCAACTTGGTCACTGATTGCCCCGCGGCAGAGACCGGTTCGCGTTTCCCTGAGTTTTGGTTTTGTTAAGCAGCCAACCCCTGCTTCTTGACCTTCTTCCCCACAGATGAATCAATGGCAACAATCTGAGCGGTTCTGTTCAACACAATTTGGACACCCAAAGGTTTTGTATTTTCTGTTTCCTGCCCTGTTTTGTGAATATGGGTTCACTGGATCTAATGGTCGCGATAGGGTCTGCTGTCTCATTGCTTCCACCAGACCAGCGAGCTCATAAACTTTAGCTGTGAGTTCTTTAATTGGGTCAGTCTTTGTTGTGTGAACTGGTCTATCGTGCTTACTGCACTCCTGGACGGTGCTAAGCTCCGAAATAACTCGGTGCTATTAACTCGGTTTCTCTCTCAGGTTGACCTGGAGGAACCCCTTCAGTTCCATTAAGGTGAGATCCTCTTTATTGATTAGCATATCTTTAAAAGTTCCAGGCTTTATTATTCTGAGAACACCACAACCTATTTCAGCATCAGGGAAGCCTTCTCTAATCGCCTCATCCATCTGTTTGCAAATATTGTTGTAGCTAATGTCTGATGAATGATCCCCAACTTGACCCCCTTGCACTTTAAACTCTCTTCTCTGGAGATAAGAGATATCTCTCAGAGAGATTGTCCCCTCACGGGTGGGCTGGGCCCTTGGCTGCCCGTGTGGACTAGGTCGAAATGAGTCACTTTGAGTTTGGTTAGTTTGGACTGGTAACCCTGTAGGGTGTTGTGGTGACTGTTCAGTAGGCACCATCATGCTCTGCCTAAGTATCTTACCAAGCTCCTCATAGCTACTTAACATTTCCTGTAGTTTAGTATTAGTGATATCAGAGACAGTTTTGGCTGATTTTCTCACAGAGCTAACTGTGGAAGCATCACTGGACTTGCTATCAGGAATAGAGCTGGCTGGGCCAGTCTGGCTAGCCGCACCTACAACTTGTGACTGGTTAACCCTGCAAGCTGTAGTGGTCACAGGAACAGTCTGTATAGGGCTAACACCCATGTCAACTGAAGAGTGAGTTGTTTGCACAGTTGGTGTAACTGTCTGTGTAGTATATGAATCTACAGCCTCACTATCATCACTTGTATGTTGTGCTTGTCGATTCTCAATCACCTCATCAAAGTAGTCCTTTAACATTAACAAGTTCACCATCCCACCATCCTCTGACTCAAGCAATGGCTTACTGTACATAAAAGAACTGATGTGTTCGAAGCAGTCCTCCTGGTCTTCCGCGTTGAGCTCTGGCTGATCCGGTCCTGCTGAACCCACGTTTTTGGTGACCTCGTAGAGTTCTTCTGCCGACAGGGTGAGTAGGCTTTTCCTAATGTCCCACACTAGGCTCTTCCTCCCATTCTCGGCCATGGCTGTAGCTCCTCACTGTCCCACTCGATAGGTCACTCGATGGAGCTGATGCTGGTTGGGTCGCTCAACCAGCATCAGCTCCAGTCCTGGTCCCAGATGTCATTAGTGGATCAGCCCCAAACCGGAAGGTGGCGGCGATCCCGGACGAGCCCCCAAGATTTGTTACGGGTCCTAAGGATGAGGACCGTGGTGACAAATATGTTACCTGTAAAAGCAGGTGAAGAGCGGAGTAATGAAGACACCATGCATCTCTGTTTTCCTCCAGAACGTGTCTGAGTCTGATTTATTTTACACAAAATACAAGCTATGTAAACACTACACAAGTTTTCACTATGCAATTCAGCTGGTTCTTAGTTCTTAGTCATTTACATTCAACTATTCCACAACCTCAGTGGAATATGTTCTCTTTAAGCTATTTCAGTTTCTCTAATCATCATATTTCTTCTCCTACACAGTTATATTCAAAAAACAGTATCAGTAAATACATCACATGTTTGTCTAATTCAGTATTTTACTGGTAGAAATCACTATCCACACACAGTGTATCATGAAAATCCAAGATGTTGGAATAACCCTTTAAAAGCATCTGTTAGCTATGCAGAAGTGCTCATAGTGCTTGTGCTACACTAGCTAATAAACTCAGTCACTTTCAAATACACTCAACAAAAATATAAACGCAACACTTTTGTTTTTGCTCCCATTTTTCATGAGATGGACTTAAAGATCTAAAATTAATTCCAGATACACAATATTACCATTTCTCTCAAACATTGTTCACAAATCTGTCTAAATGTGTGATAGTGAGCACTTCTGCTTTGCTGAGTTAATCCATCCCACCTCACAGGTGTGCCACATCAAGATGCTGATCTGACATCATGATTAGTGCACAGGTGTGCCTTAGACTGTCCACAATAAAAGGCCGCCCTGAAATGTGCATTTTTTTGCTTTATTGGGGGTCTGGGGACTCAGAACCAGTCAGTATCTGGTGTGACCACCATTTGCCTCATGCAGTGCAACACATCTTCTTCGCATAGAGTTTATCAGATTGTCAATTGTGGCCTGTGGAATGTTGGTCCACTCCTCTTCAATGGCTGTGCGAAGTTGCTGGATATTAGTGGGAACTGGTACACGCTGTCGTATACGCCGGTCAAGCACATCCCAAACATGCTCAATGGGTGACATGTCCGGTGAGTATGCTGGCCATGCAAGAACTGGGACATTTTCAGCTTCCAAGAATTGTGTACAGATCCTTGCAACATGGGGCCGTGCATTATCTTGCTGAAACATGAGGTGATGTTCATGGATGTATGGCACAACAATGGGCCTCAGGATCTCATCACGGTATCTCTGTGCATTCAAAATGCCATCAATAAAATGCACCTGTGTTCTTCGTCCATAACAGATGCCTGCCCATACCATAACCCCACCACCACCATGGGCCACTCGATCCACAACATTGACATCAGCAAAGCGCTCACCCACACGACGCCACACACGCTGTCTGCCATCTGCCCTGAACAATGTAAACCGAGATTCATCCGTGAAGAGAACACCTCTCCAACGTGCCAGACGCCATCGAATGTGAGCATTTGCCCACTCAAGTCTGTTACGGCAACGAGCTGGAGTCAGGTCAAGACCCCGATGAGGACGACGAGCATGCAGTTGAGCTTCCCTGAGACGGTTTCTGACAGTTTGTGCAGAAATTGTTTGGTTATGCAAACCAATTGTTTCAGCAGCTGTCTGAGTGGCTGGTCTCAGACGATCTTGGAGGTGAACCTGCTGGATGTGGAGGTCCTGGGCTGGTGTGGTTACACGTGGTCTGCGGTTGTGAGGCCGGTTGGATGTACTGCCATATTCTCTGAAACGCCTTTGGAGACGGCTTATGGTGGAGAAATGAACATTCCATATAGAGCAACAGATCTGGTTGACATTCCTGCTGTCAGCATGCCAATTGCACGCTCCCTCAATGCTTGTGGCATCTGTGGCATTTTGCTGTGAGACAAAACTGCACATTTCAGAGTGGCCTTTTATTGTGGGCAGTATAAGGTACACCTGTGCACTAATCATGATGTCAGATCAGCATCTTGATGTGGCACACTTGTGAGGTGGGATGGATTATCTCAGCAAAGCAGAAGTGCTCACTATCACACATTTAGACAGATTTGTGAACAGTGTTTGAGAGAAATGGTAATATTGTGTATCTGGAATTAATTTTAGATCTTTAAGTCCATCTCATGAAAAATGGGAGCAAAAACAAAAGTGTTGCGTTTATATTTTTGTTGAGTGTATAATATTAATGTAAATATTCACATTAACAAAAATACATTTCAATAAAAAAGATACAAAACATAACCCGTGGGTTTTTTTAGAGTGTATAACGGGCACAGACTCTCATTAACGAGCACTTGACCTGAACTAACTCGGGCCGTAATGGCGGCCGCTCGGGAAATTTCGCCCGTTTCTAGTGCATTTTACCCGTAAATAACTCAAGCAAACCATCTTAAACTCTCTTGTTAACATTAGCATGGATACAAGGCGACAACACAAACAACATTTTCCCGTTCTCACACCGTTTACGACCTGTAAAAGCAGGTGAAGAGCGGAGTAATGAAGACACCATGCGTCTCTGTTTTCCTCCAGAACGTGTCTGAGGTCGCAGCGGAAGGTGGGGCTCCTTTACCGTACCCCCCCGAACACCTGGAGCAACCACAAATGTTCCGCCCCACTGCTTTTCAAAATAAAATGACCCTTTTCATATGGTTCTCTATATTTAAATAAAATGAATGAAAATAAATACATATATTAATGAAAGTGTCCCATAACACGTTATACAAAATAATATTAATGTGGCCATTCCCTCTCAGGGGTGCCACAAATACAAGCACTTTATCTCCGGTCGAAAACTGTCTAAGTTTGGCCCCTCTGTCGTACAGCCGTTGTTGGCGCAGGTCCAGGACGTGCTGTACCTCGTTTTTGCTGGTGCTTGGACCCGTCTCCCAGCTTTCCTTAACCAGGTCCAAGACACCCCGGGGTTTTCTGCCGAACAGGAGTTCAAAGGGGGAAAACCCCGTGGAGGCCTGGGGAACCTCCTGCACTGCAAACAACAGAGGGTCCAACCATTTATCCCAATTACGGCTATCTTTGTGCACGAACTTACGAATCATGTTCTTTAGTGTCTTATTGAACCGCTCCACCAGGCTGTCGGCACCTCTGTCTCACCACTGAGAACAGCACACGACTCACACTTCCCTGACATACGTGACCGCACCCTCATAGTTTCCCCCGCTAAGCTAGTGAACCCCGGCCAATTCGTGACCAAGATTAGAGGGTGCACGAGGCGAGTGCTAACTCCAGGCTTGACCCTAGGTTTTTTCCCCTTAAAATACATTTCCAGAGCCACCATCGCATAACCATGTATATCCCCATGCACACACCTCACCTTCACCCAAGATGCCTCTAGCAATGCCCCAAGGTGAACCAAGCGCTGGTGGATCATGGTCTGTTCACAACCCGAGTCCAGCAGACCCTGGTGTGTACCCCCCTGTATACATACGGTACATCCCTTCCGAACCGAGGGAGGGGGCTGGCGGTCCCGCAACCCGAACCACTTGACCCACATCCATGAGCGGGCACTCTGCCTGGAGATGGCCGGGCTGCTCGCACCACCAGCACACCTGCCCTGGCATCTGAGGGGCCCCCCGGGCTGCCGGCCGCTCAGGATCAGGAGAGCATGATCGCCCTGCTGGGCCGACGCGATGTCCATCAGGGCCTGGGACTGCTGCTGCTGGAGCGTGGTGGTGCTCTCCTGCATCGCCGCGAGGTGTTGCAGGGCCAGCGACAGCGGCGACTGGGCTTCCATGTTCCTGTTCAGGCGCCAGATGTGAACCTCAATGCTCACAGGGAGGGGAATGAAGGATGAGACAGCGTGGTGTGGGGTTCCGAGCGTTTATTTTAGCTCAACGTAACCAAAAGCAGAACACAAAATGAACAGCCAACTCTCTGACGGCTTAGGGTCGGGTGCGTCTTAGTCTATGCCGAAAAGAGACTTCACTACCACTATGACGGCATGAGGGCTTGGACACAACTAGCAGTAATCGACCACAACACAAATTTTTGCAGACCACCTGCTACAACCAAAGAAGGTATGACATGATATAAAATATATATCCATGTGCTTGTATATCCAAATAAATAAACCCTTTTCACATCTAGGGAGAATAGCCTGCTCTCAGTCTGCTGTGTTCCAAAAGCCTGTAGATCAGAAAGACATACCCTGACATTTACATCTTGAAAATATTCTGAAAGAAATACTAGCCCTGATATATTGTCTTAGCCTGCTTCAATGCAAATGTCTTCGATGTGAATTGCCACAGTAGAATAGCCGGATCTACCATAACCAATCCATTGACGGCCCACCCCCCAGAAATGTAGACTGTTCCACTGAGGTGTGAAATGACAGCGATGTCCGGATACAAAGCAGCAGATGTGGATCACCCTTGGGTCGGTTAGCCTGATATCAATATTCTGCAAAGATGCTGCTAATAGCAGAATGTTCGATGTGAAAAGGGCTATAATAATATAAAGGCAGTGTAGGTGTCTGCTGAGGTGTTTTGACTGCAATTGTGTGGGACTATGCAAGTATCCTTTGGGTCATAGAATGTTGTATATACTGTAGGGTTGCACATCTCTCTGTGATAAACGATTCGATATGCATCTAGATACACAGGTTACGATTCGATTCAAAAACGATATCCTTTTATTACAGACCGATTCGATTCGATTCCATACAGTGTAAGAACGATACGATTTGATTCTGCGGTTAATATTTGTTGTAGATATTTTATAAAATAAAGAAGCCAATTCTATGAAAGTGACAGTACAATAGTTTCTTTTCAAATATGTAAAAAAACCACATATCCTCAAGCATTGTGGCTGTACTGACAAAAAAAAACAGAACAATAAAATCACATGTCAATGTATTTATTTTTAGACATGGACCAAAAAAAGTCTGGCTGAATGGTTGGATGGCGGTCACAGGACAGTGTCGTGGACGCTACCCGTGCTGCGGCCGCCTCTTGTGGCGCAAGTTGAGACACAAGCGACTGACATTCAAAGCCGTCCGTCTCTCACGTGCGGTCGTGGAGTGCCTGCGGTCACACGGCAGCGTCGCAGCCGCCTACCTGTGCTGCGCCCGCCTCTCCACCTCCGCCTCCTCCATTTTCTGTGTTTTCCCTTGTTTATCACTCATACCAGCTAGGCAGCTACGGCGTTTCGCGGGCAGCTTCAGCTCTCGCGTTGTTTTAGAGACGCTGGTGTAATGCCGCCAACCGCTTCAAAGTCTCGCGATACCCGATCCATGACTCTATAACCGATTCATCTAGGAATTCATTGATAATTCGTATCAATTGAGGAGGCTGCTACCGATGCAGCCGTATCTCTCACTTGTTGAACCGAATATCCGGTCGCATCGGTTTATCGTTCACAACCCTAATATACTGACCTATAATTTCTTGCATCCTACCTATTCAGCTATGTCAATGAAATGCTGGAGTAATTTGAGATGTTTTTTTTTTATCAGGACAACCACAGCACAGAGCTGTTTTTTCAAAGCAGATCAAACAGTGGAGAGCAAAGCCCATGTACGTGCCCACCACACAGTCTTTTTGGGATGACCTGATTGACCTGGTTATGAAGAGAAGAGAAGACGAAAGGGTAAAGCTCTCTTAAACTGTGCCCCGCCATCGAAGAGGGCGAAGAAAACTTTTACGTAATATATCCTCTGTTCCAAGACCAGAAAAGGCGGAGTTGGTTGCCAAATCCAGATCTCACTTCATGGAAAAGTAGTTTAGGCCCACACATCAGAATTCAGAAGTACTAAATATGTACTGTAAATATGTTGTATTGTATGGCTCTGTAAATATGTTATATTGTATATAGTTCTTGTGCTAAAATTCCATGTCCCATAATCCCGTTACTGTGGTTCAAGTAAAAACACAAGATCAAACTTTAAATGTGTAAATATGTTCTTTTTATTATAATAACATTCTTTTGATAAAGAAAAAGATTTCTACATTTCGTGGATGTTCATAAAAGGTAACCATGTTCAGGAGGAGGATAACAAGCTTGTCATAATAAAAACAAATGAAGAGAAAAGAAAAACCAAAACAGAACTGTGCTACATGCATGGTGTAAGTCCAAAAAGCCTCTGCCTTTTTGAAGTTGATGTATCTTGCCGAGGGGGATGTGTATTTTTGTCTGATGGCGGTCACAACACAGCTAGGTAATTCTCTCCAATTGCCACGGCCAAGGCGCTAACCTTTCAGAGCCCACTCAAGCACAACTCGATAGGCCACTAATCTGTATTGGCTGGGGGAGGGGAAAGACATGACAAACGTCTTGGTTATTTATCCTGTATACAGTCCATGAAATATCTACGCAAACAAATGGTATGCAGTTTCTTTTGGACAGTTTTATTACAAGAAATGATTGTAATGCTATTCAGATAATTATAGGCTACTTACTCTGCAGATAGCTGGCCATTGGGCCACTCCGGTTTTGGTTGCCTCTTCCAATTGATTTTTTGAAAAAAAAAAGGAGACTGGTATAGTCCTCTGCGCAGGTGACACAACTGTCCCAGGACTCTTCTTGACTGGACTGGATGAGGTCCCACTCCATGCAGCAAAGGCTTTCTTCCTCTGTTGACATGGACTGGCAACATTCACAGGAGCAGCACCAAGTCTCTCCACGGCGAGTGCGTGCAATCGGAGTACTGTCATCTAACTGTTGCTGCTCAGTCTGTCTTCTCTACATGTCTTGCAATTCTTCATCCATACATTCTGGCTCAAACATGTACAGATTAACGTCAAATTCCAAATCGTCTGAATCCGAATTGTGGAAATAGCGAATACTTGCCATTGTCACTTTTTTCGACTCCAGGTGTACTCAAAGTGACCCGCGCGCGACTTTCCAAGATTTGTCACTGTACTGGCTTGAAAACAGCTCCACAGTGAGGAGCAGCAACGGCCAGTGTGGGCGTTTTAATAGGACACTGCTGCCCAGTCTGCTGGTGTCCAGGAATTTGGAATTCACTTTCTGCCTACCTAAATGTCCTCTATTTTTATAACAATACTCCCCATCAGTCAACTGTTGAGTCCCCCTTCTTCCTCATGTTTGGCCAGGAACCTTGACTGCCAGTTGATTTCCCACTGGGTCGGGTGCAGGATTCTACTGGCAATGTTAATGAGTGGTTTCAGGAGCATCAGGCCTGACTGCAGATGGCCATGCCATGCAGCACCTAGTGGCCCACCTTCCATAGACCAGCCAGCTTCTGATGAAGCGTTGTCAAGTGACTGTGACCTGCCGGCACCACCTCCTGCTACTTGTACTCAACTCTCAACAAGACCAGGGGTAGGGACACAAACCAACCCCCTGCTGCAGTTTCTGCAAGCAATGTTGTCCCTGTTGTGCCAGGTCCATCTGCAGCCCCTTATCTAGTAACACTGCCTCCACTATATGCTTATGCGTTTACCCCATCTATTGATGCTATGTCAGTACGAAGAACAATGCAGTCCACTGCAGGACAGCACGCCAATGTCCACCGTCTCCACAGGCTGATGGGAAAAGGGCACCTGCGGCTGCACTCTCTCTTCATCCTGTGTGTAATGTGGTTTCTGCTCTTTATATGCCTTGGAGCTAGTCACTATAAGTTTAGGGCTAATTAATCCATTGTCGGAGCAGCGTCAGGACAAACACTCTTTTCTGTTCACCCTGTTTATTCATCGACCAATCATGCTGTTGCAGCTGTGTATACATACAAAGAACTGGTCTAGGGCTCATACATTTCCTTGGTCGACCCATTCCTGTTAACCGGACTCATGTGATTGCTGTTGGTATGAGAGGCTCCTTTTGTCTGTGTAATATTTATATTCATTATTTGATTATTCATATAGCGCATTTATACATGATTTATAGATTACATCGTTCCTCCAATTGTTGAGCTCCCCTTCTCCATAGGACCACGACAGTACGTTTGCGGTCGCATGGCAGACGGGCTGATAATTCTGTGACGATCGTAAAAGTGTGTGTGACATGTTCGACCCTGGTAGCGGCGGCAAGGGTCCACGGGTGTCCCTTCTGGCACCAAGAGATAACCCGGTTGGACAGACAACGGCTTGGTCCAGTCACTGCATTTCCACGCTGGAACGTTGCTGCTTTGTTTGACACTGCTTTGCTTTGTTTGACACTGCTTTGCTTTGCTTTGACACTGACGCTGCTTTGACGTTGCTTTGTGCTACTTTATTTTCGTTTTGGTTCGCTTTGTTTAGCCACGCTACTCAGCACTGCGTTCTGTACTGTGCTGTTGAACTGTTTTACTGTTCTGCCTTTAACTTGTCACAGCCAGTTTCATGAGTGGGGAATTATTTCATTTGTTTCTAATTCATTAATTATTTTGTTTCGTTTATAGTTGAGAGTTTAGTGTAAGTATTATATTCTGAGCATTGTTAAAATTCTTTCTCCTTACCACACTGGCTGGAGGCCTTTTTATTTAGCTGTAGATCGCCAGTGTGTCTAAACCTCAATTGATATTATTTAGTTTTGTTTGTTTGTGATTCTGTTTCCACTATTGATTTCCCATTTTTCTTTCTTTCCAGGAGTATTGCAGTCAACAGAGCAAATAGCATGTTTGTCTCTCTTCAGCATGTTGTTGCTGACCAGTGTGATAGAAATCACAATAGCAGACAACAAGGTGGATTCAGCTATGGGAAGGATCAAGCAAACCCATGTATGGCACGGACATATACGACAACATTAGGGGTCGAAGTTCTGATCCGTTCCTTGTTTTACAGTTTTTTTTCGATGGAACTGGAGGATGGTCTTTTCTGATAATTTGGGGGGGGGGTAGCGTATAGACTTCAGGGACACATTTATGTTTAAGAGCCGTAAAAAAGTGAATTTTGCATAATATAGGACCTTTTAAACGTTATAGGATGAAAGTGTGCTTGTTAATATCTGCAGTCCAGATGAATCAAATATGTTTAATTTCATGATTCATGTAATTGTTGTTTTTTGTATGATACCATATATGATGCTGTTGGACAATAAGCTTGACATAAGTTAAAATAGTGCAGAAATGATTGATTTAATGACATTTGATACATTCAATGAACATTTAGTTGCAGGAGTCCATGATGCGCCTCATGCTCATGAACTTCATGTTGCTCATGCCCATGTCCCTGAAGCTCCTGTACTCTCCGGGCCTCATGTACATCATCCTGCCTCTGTATTGGGGCTGCTCGTACATCAGCCAGTGGCCGTCCATCACGTTGCAGGACATGCAGTCGTTCATACGGTAACGGTCCATGATGTTGTCACAGTCGTCCATCAGCTCATGCATCTGACCACCAAAGTTCTCCCTCTCGTAGATCCTCATCCTGAACTGGCCTCTGTGCTGTAATACAAGACAGGGAAAATGTAAGTATGGACACACATTTTGAAACTAAAAACAAATTGTAAATGTAAGGAAATCTCTTACATAGGGGATCATTCTACAGGATCTGATGTTGTCGAACATCATGCCCATGCTCATCATGCGCTGCATGTCATTGTACTCGCCCCTCCTCATGAAGAACTGCTGACCCATGTAGTTGGGACGCTCGTAGACCATGAAGCAGCCACTCTCCACCCTGCAGGACTGGCACCTGCTCAGGTAGGAGGACATGTCAGAGCAGTCGCTCATGCACTCATAGGAACGACCCTGGAAGTTCCTCTCCTCGTAGAAGACGATCTGAAAAAAGTTGATTGTAATAGTGAGATATAGAGCAGCAAGGTGAATATGGCTATGGTCATGCCTCGTTATTATGAAAATATATTTCAAAGTACCTTGCCCCTCATGTTCATGCCGGTGTTGCTCATGTTGAGTGTAGATGTGCTGCTGCTCCTGATCTGCTTGCCTACCTGGTTTAACCTTTTCCTTTTATACCTGACCAGTGGTAAAGAATCAGTGACTCCTCCCCCTCAGAGAACCCCTTTACTCAGCAACTTAGTATTGAAGCCAACAGAATGGAGGTTATGTTAATTTTTTAGTGACGGGGTACCTTGCAGTGGATGACACCAAACACTGCATCATGCCTCACAATGTCCCCACAGAAAGACTAGCAATTTTTTGCTTGTCTCTCAGAGTACAACAGAGTCCATGTGTTTAGTGGTATTGACCAATAGGAGCAAATAAACCTCTGTTGTAATTTTGTATAAACATTCACTAGAGTTTCCAAGCTAAAGACCTGACTGTTTCTGAAAGTTTGTGTTAATAGTAATGTTACTTCTATGTATAAGCAGAAGAGTCTCCTGTGTAATTTAACAACGAAGATTTATTTTTATGATTCCAAACAAGAAACCTTGTTGTTTCCATCAGTTTAGTATGGCTTAGGTTTCCAAATAACTTTGATATGTGCCTCAGCCGGCAATCATATGGAGATGGCGACACTTTTTCTTCAGATTTGTTATATTTGTCCAGGTTCACATGTGGAATTTGTGCAAAGTCACCTACAGAAACTGAAAATATATGGAGACACCACAGGTGACATGTATGCTAGCTATACAAAGTTGTCTGTTTAGAGATTATTTCTCACATAAGATGACCATTACCATCTGTAATTCACAAGGAACATGGTGGAACATCCTGTGCCAGACAATGTGTGATTGAATGTTTTGGCCCTTCAGATTGCATCGGACATAGACAGAGCTGACTTGGTGCTTTACAGATGACAGTAATTGGAGCAGTAAGTGACTTGTTTTCATCATCCTAATTTTAATCAAAATGTACAATTAAAGGTAATGCTGTTAATGAACATATATTTATTTTCATAAACAGCCTCTATGCAAGATTTTATGCAGATCATGTAAAGCTTTTATTGTCATCACTATGAAGCGTTGTACTGTTTTATCACAATAACTTGTGTAATGGGATGAAAGCCAAGGATTCATTTAACCCATAGAAACACTTTCTGAGAGACACCATAAATAAATGTCTTCATGACAAATAAATACAAATATTATGTCCAGTTATTACAGTCATAAAAGGTATCTAGTCTATAGGAGCTTTGGGGGGCTTCCTTGGTCGGAGGATCCGAGTCGTCATTCCAGCCTGTGTGGTCCATAAAGACACTCGTCAAAGACGAAGTCCATAAACTCATCAACGTATCCTGTGCAATATTTAACACATAAAGATTTGTTTTAGACTTTAATATGTGTGTGACAAAACAAGGATCAACAGTCACCATTTCATTCTATTTGTTTTACATGCTCAACTTGATATCATAGTTATATTTTCTCATGTTTATATTTTCTTTTGCTGAATTTAAAGTGTAACAAAGTTGGAGTGCAATAAGAGATAAAGGAATGCAACACTTGAAGAATGTCAGGGCAATCTTCACTGGTTTTGCTCCACATTCTCTTTCCATGGCCGTTATTTTACAGGCTTGAAAACATTTTTTTTCATTAATAATCATTTTTATTTAAATATTATTGTATACAGGAATACAAGATTTAGAAAAACAAGAGAACCCCCAAAACAAAACAGCAACAAAAAACACAACACAAACATTTTCAGCATTTTCTTTTTTAAAAAACAAATTGCACTCAAGTATTTGCACTACATATAACACAAACTCATTGAGAGAGGTGGGTGGCACACTATGGATTACAATGCTGTTCAGGTACAGTGTTGTGAAATTATTTTTAACATTCAAAAAGCCTCTCACAGTACTAAATAATGTTAATGTTACTCCACCATTGAACTCTCAAGGCTGGCTCACTACAATGCAAGCTCATCAGAAGCTAGCCAGTTTAGCGGTGCAACATGCTAATGCTAACTTTCGGGAAGATAAACAGTAAAACTGTGCTCTTTCTTTTGCACCAAGTCAGACAACTTTTTAAAAGGTTTTGTTATTTATGTTGTTGTAATCTTCACTTTTTGTCATTTTCCCAATGTGGTATTGAAAATGGTCTTGAGTATTTTCCGGGGTATTGGTATCGAATTTGAAATTCTAGTGTTGTGACAACCCTACCAGGTACACTAATTTATGTTTAAAAGCCAGTAAAGAAAGTGCATTTTGCATTATATGGGACCTTTAAAACTTTGTAGGATGAAAATGTGCTTTTTTCATATCTGCTTGCGATCCAGATAAATCAAATGTATATATTTCATGATTCATGTAATGTATATATTTTTTGTATGATACTGTATGTGATGCTGTTGAACAATAAGCTTGACAAAAGATAAAATAGTGCAGAAATGATTCATTTAATTTGATACATTTAATGAATATTTAGTTGCAGGAGTCCATCATGCGCCTCATGCTCATGAACTTCATGTTACTCATGCCCATGTCCCTGAAGCTCTTGTACTCTCCGGGCCTCATGTACATCATCCTGCCTCTGTAATGGGGCTGCTCGTACATCAGCCAGTGGCCGTCCATCACGTTGCAGGACATGCAGTCGTTCATACGGTAACGGTCCATGATGTTGTCACAGTCGTCCATCAGCTCATGACTCTGACCACCGAAGCTCTCCCTCTCGTAGATCTTCATCCTGAACTGGCCTCTGTGCTGTTTTTTTTATGAAAAAGATGAAAACAAATTAATTAATGAACTATGTTTTGTGGGGGTCACTCATAGTAGACATATGACGAATGCTGTTTGATACCTACCATGGGGATCATACGGCAAGACTTGATGCAGTCCCTCATTCCCATCATGCTCATGCTGTCGGCGTACTCGCCCCTCCTCATGAAGTACTGGTTTCCCATGTAGTTGGGACGCTCGTAGACCATGAAGCAGCCACTCTCCACCCTGCAGGACTGGCACCTGCTCAGGTAGGAGGACATGTCAGAGCAGTCGCTCATGCACTCATGGGAACGACCCTGGAAGTTCTTCTCCTCGTAGAAGATGATCTGAAAAGATATACAGCAGCAATGTGAATATGGCTACAGTCATGTTTCCTTATTATAAAAAGATATTTAAAAGTACCTTGCCCCTCATGTTCATGTCGGTGTTGCTCATGCTGAGTGTAGCTGTGCTGTTGCTCCTGAACTGCTTGCCTAACTGGTTTAACCTTTTCCTTTTATACCTGACCAGAGGTAAAGAATCAGTGACTCCTCCCCCTCAGAGAACCCCTTTACTCAGCAACTTACTATTGAAGCCAACAGAATGCAGAGGTTATGTTCATTTTTCAGTGATGGGGTACCTTGCAGTGGGTGACAACAAACATTGCATCAATGACACCTCACAATGTCCCGACAGAAAGACTAGCATTGTTTTTCTTGTCTCTCAGAGGACAGATCCCATGTGTTTTGTGGTATTGACCAATATGAGCACATAAACCTCTGTTGTACTTTCATATAAACCTTCACTAGAGTTTCCTCACTCAAGAAGGACCTGGTGGTTTGCGAAAGATTTTGTGAACAATATCGTTCAATATTACTTAAAAGTAGATGCAGAAAAGTCTTCGGAAAATGTTATAATAATAACAAATAAAACAATTCACAGGACTGTGCTTTTTTGGATACTCAAACACGCTTTACATGAGATGATAGCAATATAGATTTATCTTATGTTTTATCTTAAGCAATAAAGGAGTGACTTGCATTTATCAGCAACACCTGCAGGTTATTTTGTCAATGAATGAATGTGGATTATGCATTACATGATACATTTTGATTTAATTACGGTATCCACATTTTAAATATCTGTAGCCTGTAATGTTCATGAATCGTTATATTCCAAGAACATCAATTGTTATTTCAAGAGAAATGTTGAACCTTGTTTAACGGTTAATGTACAGCCACATTTCTTAAGAATGAATTGGGAATTGGGAAGTCCACTTGAACAAGTTAACATAGGTCTCAGATGTCTCCAAACCATGTCTGTTAAGTGTGGGAAAAAAAAAAAATCAATCAGATCATGTGTTCTGCTCCAACAAGTGTAGTTTTTGGTGTTCAAACAGTTTACCTGTAATAGTGCCATCTTGTGGTTAGCCATGTGCAGGACAGTTCATTTTACCTGCCGTGTTTACTTTCGGTTTCGATAAGACGCCAGTTCACCGGAGAAATATCGAATGTTGTGTTATGCCATTATAAGTCGTCCATGGATCAATGGTTGAGTCTCTTTATTTCCGCTGAGTGAAGAAATGTCTGTAAGTACTTTAATTGCGCTAACATATTGAGCTAACCAGCGGATTGTTTTCTGTCTGTAAGCGATATCTACGTCGACATCGATCGGTTGCTAAATCGCTAAGTGGCTAAGCTAGCGCCGCATCCTGTGTTGTATCTTTGACACGTTACTCGTAACTTCTTATACACTGGTGGTGTAATAATTCTGACACTGTATATGTATTGTGTTTACAGTTTTACAAGCCTCAGTAAACGTTATTGGAATTTATGACCCCATCTGTGGAGTTTATTGGGACTGTCAAGGGTGTAACTTTGAGTTGAACATTGGGGGGGTGTTGAGATTTCCACCTGTGAAGCAGGTCTGAGGACATGCCCCGCATGATTTCTGGCATGCTTTTCTCATGCTCTCTCTTTTATAAAAAAAAAAAAAAAAAAAAAATATATATATATACACTTTATTAGATACACCTGTCCAACTGCTCATTAAATCAGCCAATCACATGGCAGCAACTCAATGCCTTTAGGCATTTAGACATGGTCAAGACATCTGCTGCAGTTCAAACCGAGCATTAGAATGGGGAAGAAAGGTGATTTAAGTGACTTTGAACGTGGCATGGTTGTTGGTGCCAGACGGGCTGGTCTGAGTATTTCAGAAACTGCTGATCTACTGGCAGGGCAGTTGCTAGGAATTCTGGGCCCCCTGAAAGAATATTGCTGTGGGCCCCTCTACCCATTCATTGCCACCTACTGGGGGCTGTGTGTGGGCCCTAGTGGGCTGTGGGCCCTTAGAATTGTCATCACCTTTCCCCCCTATACGACGGCACTGTCTACTGGGATATTCACGCACAAGGGTTTACAGAGAATGGTCCGAAAAAGAGAAAATATCCAGTGAGTGGCAGTTCTGTGGGCGCAAATGCCTTGTTGATGCCAGAGGTCAGAGGAGAATGGCCAGACTGGTTCGAGCTGATAGAAAGGCAACAGTAACTCAAATAACCACTCGTTACAGCCGAGGTATGCAGAAGAGCATCTCTGAACGTACAACACGTCAAACCTTGAGGTGGATGGGCTACAGCAGCAGAAGACCACACCGGGTGCCACTCCTGTCAGCTAAGAACAGGAAACTGAGGCTACAATTCGCACAGGCTCACCAAAACTGGACAATAGAACATTGGAAAAACGTTGCCTGGTCTGATGAGTCTCGATTTCTGCTGCGACATTCGGATGGTAGGGTCAGAATTTGGCGTCAACAACATGAAAGCATGGATCCATCCTGCCTTGTATCAACGGTTCAGGCTGGTGGTGGTGGTGTAATGGTGTGGGGGATATTTTCTTGGCACACTTTGGGCCCATTAGTACCAATTGAGCATTGTGTCAACGCCACAGCCTACCTGAATATTGTTGCTGACCATGTCCATCCCTTTATGACCACAGTGTACCCATCTTTTGATGGCTACTTCCAGCAGGATAATGCGCCATGTCATAAGGCGCTAATCATCTCAGACTGGTTTCTTGAACATGACAATGAGTTCACTGTACTCAAATGGCCTCCACAGTCACCAGATCTCAATCCAATAGAGCACCTTTGGGATGTGGTGGAACGGGAGATTCGCATCATGAATGTGCAGCCGACAAATCTGCAGCAACTGCGTGATGCTATCATGTCAATATGGACCAAATTCTCTGAGGAATGTTTCCAGTACCTTGTTGAATCTATGCCATGAAGGATTAAGGCAGTTCTGAAGGCAAAAGGGGGTCCAACCCGGTACTAGCAAGGTGTACCTAATAAAGTGGCCGGCGAGTGTATATATATATACAGGGTGGAAATTTCACAACGCCCATGACAGCCATGGCCCTGCACTTTGGCCTTGATGCCCTGTGAAAAAATGTTAAATTTACGGCCACGGTGGCTTTTGTGCCCCTGTCAAAGTCCCAGTGTAAACAGCCCTAGTGACGCGTGGTGGGCTTTTATGGGCTTACAGCCACCCTAGTGCACACAGTGGGCTCGTCCCATGTCTGTGGATCAGAGCGATTGCTCTGCCGGGATTGTTCCAAAATAGACTATGCGTGCTGCGCAGGTGAAGTATCAACATCACATGCAAGTTCCGTGTAAAAAGCGCCTGTGTGGCTTAGTGGGCTTAATTACAGCCTCCCGAGTGGAGCTGAGCGAGCGGCCAGTGAAAGCATACAGCGGCATTTGTATTAGGGCCGGGTCTCGATTAAATTTTTTTTTTAATTAATTAGAGGCTTTGTAATTAATTAATCGAAATGAATCGCATATAAATATTTGACCTGAGAACCATGAGAAGTAATTTTTTTTTTTAATTTATGTATACCATTGAATAATGACTGAATACATAAGCTTAAGCAACAAAATATTGTTTATTTTTGTTCAACCAAGTCCAACAGACCAGTGCAATTTTTGCCATTAACGTCCACGCTAGCTACCACGCTAGCGTCCACGCTAGCTGCTATATGTTTTGCATTGAGGTGATACTTGAGGCTTGATGTGCTGTGGTGATATGCAAATTCCTTGTTGCATAGCTTGCACACAACCATGCTCTTATCGACGCTTCCATCTGTTCGTTTTTTATAACAAAATTTCCCATCCACAGGGCCAACCAAAGCGGTCTCATCAGCTTCTTCGTTCATGTTCACTGTGGTTTGTTGTTGTCTGAAGTCATGAACGCAAGTTGGTGCTCAAGTATAATCGGTCCGCCTGAAACTCATCCAGTGAGAAACTTTCCGCGGTGCAAAAATAAGTGCGATTAAAATGCGTTATTTTTAGCGCATTCATTTTTGTGTAATTAATTAATCTTTTTAATTTTTTTATTTAACCTTTATTTTACCAGGTAAGTCCCATTGAGATTAAAAACCTCTTTTTCAAGGGAATCCTGGCCAAGAGGCAGCAAAAGTTACCAAGTTACTATATACAGACAACAAATAAAATTATAAAAAACAGTTACAAGTAAAGGAGGTCGTCTCGAGTGCTCTCAGCCTGGATTTAAAAGCATTCAAAGATATCAATTCAGTTAATTTCCAATCTTTTTGCAGCATGTTCCAGGTAGAAGGAGCAGAGTAGACGAAAGTTCCGTGCGGGCAAATGGACCAGACATCAACAACTGATCGTTTGAACGCAAACCATAAGAATCAACACTTCTCCGTGTAATTAAATTACAGATGTAGGAAGGCAGTAGCCCAAGCATGGCCTTGTAGATAAAAGTGCACCAGTGACCCAGCCTCCTGGGTGGACATCCCACTCGAGAATACAACTCACAGTGATGAGTAAGGGCTCTACAGTTAGTTATAAACCTCAGAGAAGCATGCTAAATCTTAATTAAGTTAATTATATCTTAATTAACGAGTTAAAGTCCCGGCCCTAATTATAACAGTACCGGTCTGGTTCCTGTCTAGTTCAGCTCTGGCGTGTGCACATATTTCTAGTCAATAAGAGCGGAGCTGAGGGAGCAAGTGGCCACGAGGGGGCAGCACATTTTGCAGAGAGCAGCATTTATATTATAAAAGTACCCATCTGGTTCCGCTCCGGTCTCACTGAAGCCACGAGTCTGAAGCCCAAACATGACCCAGAATCCCACTGTGTCCTACACAGTCATCAACAGTATTTTCAGTCATAAATGAGAGGGCGATAATGAGGGACTGCCTATCGATTAAAGTCTACGCTATGTCCTGTGTATGTGTGCATGCATTATAGGGTGAAGTAGACATCAAAGATGCTTTACCACGAGCTACAACTAGGAACTACGCTAACTACAGTGATGCAGATCTCCTTCCAAGATAGAATTCCTTTGAGCATCCACATTGTTGGAACCCTTCCGCATTGTCAGCAGGGATCTCAGGGTCTCAGCTGTTTTGGCCCTTAACCTGAACACCTCGCCTGAGTGGGGCAGCAAAGACTGACTAGCCTTCACCTGCAGAAGGGTTCCAACTGTGGGCTCTCTTCAGCCACAGCCATCTTAAGCTGGACTTGGCTGCTGCAGCTATGTCCCTGGTGGCTTTCTTCAGCTGTTTGGGTTCCAGCCCCACCCTCACCGATTTTGCTGGGAACCCACGGCAACCAACTTCAATGGGATAGCTGGTTGCATGCCACCCCTTTAACACAGCTTCATTGACTAGGTCCTGGTATTTGGCTTTCTTCAGTTGGTGGGATGTGGCCAGCCTCTCTTCCCAGGGTACCGTGAGCTCAGCAACAATAATTGTTTTTGTGCTCCTGGATAGCAAGACCATATCTGGTCGAAGGGAGGTCACATACTGTGGGAACACAAGTTTCCTCTTCAGGTCCACACTGAGCTCCCAGTCTGAGGCTCCTTGCAGGGTAAATATATATAAAGATTTCATACAGAATGTTTAATTGCTTTCAAGTAGTAATTCCTTTGTAAGATGTTATTTAAAAAAAATCCAATGTAACATTAACTTGATATTGGTATTAAAAATATTTTGTTATCCCCTCCTTGAACTGACACCTTACCATGGTGGAGGGGTTTGAGCACCTGAATGATCCTAGGAGCTATGTTGTTCAGGGCTAAATGCCCCTGGTAGGGTCTCCCAAGGTCCTAGGTTACAGATCAGACTAAGAGCTGTTCCAAAACCCCCTATGACGTCCGGAATGGCATCACCATCATCATCCAGTTATTACAGTCAACAAATGTATCTAGTCTATAGGAGCTTTGTGAACTGGTGCTATAACAATGTAAAAGTGGCAAAATGTACAGTTCCTCCTAGCTGAGTGCCTGGTGTCCCTGAGCAAGACACCTCACCCCAATTGCCCCTGACGAGCTGGCTGTCGCCCTGCGTGGTTGACTACGCTGTCGGTGTGTGACTGTGTGAGTGAATGGGTGAATGTCAGTCATTCCTCTAAAACGCTTTGGAGAAAAGTGTTATATAAATGAGGCCATTTACCATTTTTACCATTTACCATTTTAGGGGCAAGGCCAGTTGGCCTTCACTTTCCTTTTTTTAGGGGCACCAAGGCCACATGACAGGACACAAAGGCCATTGAGTAAAACAAGATGGTTTTACCTTTCAGATTAATACCATAACATCCTAATTCATAACAAAACATGAATTATGTATTAAAATATTTATACCAATATCAAGTTAATGTTACATTGGAATTTTTTTAAAATAACATCTTACATCTTACTGAAAAGCAATCAAACATATTCTGTATGAAATCTTCATATATATATACTTTAATCGATAGGCAGTCTCTCTCATTATCGCTCAGTGTTCAACCCCGCTATCGAGCCGTTTTATGACTGAACATACTGTTGATGACTGTGTAGGACACAGCGGGATTCTGGGTCGGGCTTGGGCTTGGGTCGTGGTGTGAGCAGGACCGGAGTGGAACCGGACCAGTACTTTTATAATAAAAATGCCGCTCTCTGCAAAATCCGATGCTGATCGTGGCCACTTGCTCGCTCAGCTCCGCTCGTGTTATTCCATAAAAGCCCACCATGCCTCACTAGCGCTGTTTACACTGGAACTTTGACAGGGGCACAAAGGCCACCTTGGCCGTATATTGAACATTTTTTTTCACAGGGCATCAAGGCCAAAGTGCGGGGCCGTCGTGAAATTACCACCCTGGTATCAACCTTTAATCACAGGTTAGAGGCAAATCCAGATATGTGGTGATCCATGTATACAAAGCTATCTTCAGTGAAATGATTTGCACATACGAACATTTTCCAACATCTGTGGACAAATCTGAATAAAAAATTAGTCTTGACATCCTCCTCTGACAGTATGGCTTTTGTTTGGAGTATTGCAGTCAACAGAGCAAATAGGCTCTCTTCAGCATGTTGTTGCTGACCAGTGCGATAGAAATCACAATGGCGGACAACAAGGTCGATTCAGCTATTCTGTGGGCAGGGTCACCTAGCTGGAGGGTGGTACACAAGCAAACCGATGTATAGCACAGACATGACAGTAGGGGTACCAGTTCTGATCCGTTGATGAGGCCCCTTTGGAGAATAAGTGATAGGATGGTCTTTTCTGATACTTTGGGCATCTGTATAGACTCAAGGGACACATATGTATTGTAGGAAGATAAGGGTTAATACCTAATGGTACCTACGTAAACTGTGTATGTAAGGAAATTACGATATTAAAATATGTATATCAATGTACTGTATATTAATCTACAATTTCAATACCTGCTCTCGTAAAAGGGGAACCATCTGTTAGTCAGACAGAACTTTATAGAATTCACGTTAATGACTCTAATGACCACTTATTCATTAATTAACAATTAATCAATATCATTTAATAAATCAGTCTCATTTCCTTAGATCATAAGTTCTTGAAATAGGGATCTTTGTATTCTGCACAGAAGAGATATCCACGGACAACGACTTTATGCTTTAGGGGAATTTATTGATTAACTAGGGATTAAACAAAAGTGAATAAAACAATAACAGATGTAATAAACAAAACACCAATACAACGCCAGACATATAACTGGAAATGTGATTAACAGCTCATCTAGCACGTTTGGCGATAAAGGCGAGTGGGTTCTTCCTAAGAATTTGGACTCCTTAGTAAGAGGAAAAAGTGAATAATGGGATAAATGACCTCACAGATATTAGATATTAACAGACGCTATACTCCGTTTCACCCTGCAACTCGGTCATTACTGTTGAATGCGGATTCGGTCTTATTTTGGGACGCTTCTTCTCGGCTTACTGAAACTCCAAGCGGTCGCTCTTCTGTCGGTGACGTAGACCCGGAGGGATCTTCCTTGCCGTGGACTGAGGGAACCGTTAGCGCCGATCTGCGGTAGTTTCGTAGCGGGCGTCCGTCTTTGCCGTAATCCGTCTTAGTTAAACAGCTGTCTTCTCCTTGAATTCGGTCTGGGTGGCTTAGGCATAAGCGTTAGTCAATATGCCAAATCTTGCGGCCGCTGGTTGAACTAGCATTGATCAAAAAGGCTTGCGGAAAAAGAAAAGCTAAAAATGCAAAATTGAAGAATCTAAAATTGGGAACTAAGAAAAGTACGAAACTTGAAGAGGGTAAAAAGAGAGAAGACGAAGGCCGGATGGCCAGCGCCTGGTGGCACGAGCGGGGAGGCAAGAGCCGGGGGGGGGCCCCGGGAGGCAAGATCGCCTGGACGCAAGAAGCTTGGAGGGAAGAACGCGCCGGGTGTCTGTGACACGCAGCTTTTATGCTGACCGAGGGGGTGTGTCCAGGAGGGACCCGTTCAAGTTACAGTCCGAAATCTTTGTGATTTAAACTGTTAAACAAAACGAAATGCAATCCTATGACAAGAACGTTTGAACACCATCTCGCCGTTATGGTCAAAGTTGGCACATAGAATGATAGGTCAAACAAATGAAACATGAACTGTAAACATTTCTCTGTACAAATCATTTTTGGTAGAGTTGAAAGGAACTTTGGTCCAACACATACAATGGAAACCTATCAAGCTGGCCCAAACAAGTTTGGTAACTTAGTAAGCATTTTGTCCTTGATGATGCGGGCAGATTAATGAGCAAACATTTTTCCGTCTGACTGCGTGAGTGCAGTAGTTATGTCCATTTGCAACGACCATGTAAATTTTTAGCAATTTTGGTAACTTCTCTGTCCTTCGTCGTAGAACAACGGGACGTTCGCCAGTATGCTTATAATTCCTCAATGATTATTATGGATGGTTTTAAACTAATATTGAACACATATCTCATCCTTTTCTTGGATTGGTCAAAATGTGAACATGTTTTCTTGCAGAGTTCATGTGACCTCTCTCTGCATGCCAGCAGACCAGGTCATTAGTTTATGACTCCCAAGAGGGGAGGAAGGGGTCTTCACCATGCCTTGGGAGCAAATGGTGAGGAAGAGATATGGTGTTATCCTTTATACTTCAATCGAGGCTCTCTGTCGAACAAAGGTGTTAATCAGTTTCCAGATGTGTTTAGGTGCCTCAAAGTCTGGTGACTCTGAAGGTCTGGTCCTCCTTGTTCGGGGGTGCGTAGAGAGCTTGTAGATGCTCTGATTTAAGGGTTCGTAAATACTCTAACCGAGCCATAAAGCGGCCTCCATTTCCTCCAGGTCGGTCCAGTGTTTACTCATCTGCTGCGAGGGGACCTTTGTCTGTATATCTTTTAAAGGTGAATAGTTCATCTTTCGTTCGTTGAGAAGTCACATCCGAGAATCTTGGGGCTGTGGCCCCTACAGTATGAAAGCCATAAAAAAGTGAATTTTGCATAATATGGGACCTTTTAAAACTTTGTTAGATGAAAATGTGCTTGTTAATATCTGCTTGCAGTTCAGATTAATCAAATGTGTTTAATTTCATGATTCATGTAATTTTTTTTGTATGGTACCGTATGCTGTTGGACAATAAGCTTGACAAAATTTGTAGAAATGATTGATTTAATGACATTTGATACATTCATTGAACAGTTAGTTGCAGGAGTCCATGATGCGCCTCATGCTCATGAACCTCTGGCCGCTCATGCCCATGTCCCTGAAGCTCCTGTACTCTCCGGGCCTCATGTACATCATCCTGCCTCTGTAATGGGGCTGCTCGTACATCAGCCAGTGGCCGTCCATCACGTTGCAGGACATGCAGTCATTCATACGGTAACGGTCCATGATGTTGTCACAGTCGTCCATCAGCTCATGCATCTGACCACCGAAGCTCTCCCTCTCGTAGATCCTCATCCTGAACTGGCCTCTGTGCTGTTTTTTTATGAACAGAATGAAAACAAATGAAGTAATAAATCATGTTTTGTGGGCGTCACTCAGTAGACATATGACGGATGCTGTTAGATACATACCATGGGGATCATACGGCAAGACCTGATGCAGTCCCTCATTCCCATCATGCTCATGCTGTCGGCGTACTCGCCCCTCCTCATGAAGTACTGGTTTCCCATGTAGTTGGGACGCTCGTAGACCATGAAGTAGCCGCTCTCCACCCTGCAGGAGTGACACCTGCTCAGGTAGGAGGACATGTCAGAGCAGTCGCTCATGCACTCATAGGAACGACCCTGGAAATTCTTCTCCTCGTAGAAGATGATCTGAAAAATGTTAATTGTAGTCATTAAATATACAGCAGCATATGGCTACAGCCATTTTTGCTCAATACAGAAACATATCTAATAGTACCTTTCCCCTCATGTTCATGCCGGTGTTGGTCATACTGGGTGCTGTTACTCCTGAACTGACTGCCTACCTGGTTTAAGCTTTTCCTTTTATACCTGACCAAAGGTAAATAATAAGTGACTCCTCCCCATCTCAGAACCCCATTACTCAGCAACTTACTATTGAAGCCAAAAGAATGCAGAGGTTTTGTTAATTTTTCAGTGATGGGGTACCTTGCAGTGGACGACAACAAACACTGCATGAATGACGCCTCACAATGACCCCACAGAAACACTAGAATTGTTTTTTCTTGTCTCGCAGAGTACCACAGAGTCCATGTTTTTCATGGTATTGACCAATAGGAACACAGAAACCTCTGTTGTAATTTCGTATCCACCTTTTGAGTTTCCTTGCTCAAGAAACAGACAGGAACAGCTGATGCTGCATCACTGGGCTGTGCTGACGAGAAGAAGGTGTCTGCAGGTGGACCAAGGTTTGCAGGGGCGGGATTCAAATATTATAAAAGTGAATTTGAAGAGAGAAGAGAAGTATGTGACCATTGGGTGTTACAGTTTAATAATAAAAACAGTACAAGGAGATAAAACATTGACAGATGCATGGTGTTTGCTTTACATAAGACTAATAATGGAAAAATTGACTGTTACTAGCAGGACGTCTGCTGAACATCACACAGGCACAGCCAATGAATAGGCATAATCTTAACGTTCCTAATGTTCCAGCTGTATTTAAGGTGGGAGGAACATTAAATGATGTCAACTTTAACTATTTATTGATTAACAAACCACTATAGAGCAAGATCCTGTTGGACTTAGTGTATGGCTCCAAGAGGACCACATTGACACCAGAGACACTCCTCCCATTGCCCCCAAGCAATTACAAACAGATTAAAAACTAAAGATTAAAAATGAATAACATTAAAAACAGAGACAGAGGACTACCCAAACGCCAGCTTAAACAAGTGGGTCTTCAGGTGCCCTTTAAAGATTTCCACAGTATCAGCAAACCTAATCAGGATGGGTAGAGCATTTCACAGCTTGGGGAGAACAGCTGTGAATGCTCTATCCCCACAGGTCTGTAGGTGGGAGCGGGGGACCAACAGAAGATTCAAATTTGCTGACCTAAGGGAGTGTGCAGGGTTGTGGGGGAGAATTAAGTCTGAAAGGTAAGCAGGGGCCTGACCACATATATAGTGCCCTACATGTCAGTGTGAGTGTTTTAAATTGGATTATGTAGGATACCGGTAACCAGTGAAGGGAACGGAGAAGAGGGGTGACATGGGAATATTTGTTTGATTTTGTAAGTAGCCTAGCAGCAGCATTTTGCATGGACTGTAGGCGGTGGAGGACAGTATTGTTGAGAGAAGAGGAAAAGTGCATTACAATAGTTTGCTGATATTGCGCAGATGGAAGAAACATGTTTTTGTGAGTGATTTCATGTGGGTTTCAACAGTGGTATTTGATGTTAAACCTGCGTATGATCTGACCTAGAGGCAGTATATATAGGGTGAATAGAATGGGGCCAAACACTGAACCCTGTGGAACACCACATGACAAAGGTGAGGACGTGGAGAGAAAGTCTCCAGATGAAACTGAAAAACTCCTATCAGTGAGGTATGACGTGAACCAGTCTAGGGCAGTACCGGAAATGCCCACCCAATTATGTAATCTCTTGATCAGTAGATGGCGATCAACAGTATCAAAGGCTGAGCTTAGGTCAAGGAGCACAAGTAATGAGCAGTATCCATTGCAGAGGCCATCTGAATATCGTTACCTTTAACAGGGCTGTCTCTGTTGAGCGTCTTTTCCTAAAGCCAGACTGAAATTTGTCATAGATATCTAACTTCTCAAGAAAAAGTGTGAGTTGGTTAGCCACAACCTTTTCTAATATCTTGGCCAAGAATAGCAATTTCGATATGGGCCGGTAATTCTTAAAAACTGATGGGTCAAGATTAGGCTTCTTCAGTATAGGTTGTATGAAAGCATGCTTAAAGTAGGAGGGTACACAACCTGTAGTGAGGGAGGCATTGACAAGAGCTAATACAGCAGGCCCGATGGATGGTAGGACTTTTCTGAACAATGAAGGTGGGATTAAGTCCAGGGGGCTAGAAGAAGTTTTCATTTTCTTGACAATGTCAGACAGATCATTAAGGATAATGGGTTGAAAAGTATTAACAATACTATTAGGCCTAGATGGTGGAATGCTGTCAGTAAGTAGGATACTTACCAAATTGAATACTAGACCTAATAGTGTTTACTTTCTCAACAAAGAATGAGAGAAATGTATCACAGTCCTGTTGGGAAGATGTTGGTACACCATCTACATTTACATTTACATTTAGGTCATTTAGCAGACGCTTTTGTCCAAGGCGACTTACAAGTACATTTGTCAAAAGAAGGAAACAAAGAAACCACAACGTATCATTGCCGATAAAGTAAGAGCTAAATATAGAACAAGTGTTAGGTCCTCATCTGAGTAAAGTAGTACCTTAAGAGCAACAGTGCTATGATCAGAGTACCAGTGGCACGAGGTGAGACAATTTTACTACTGGTGTCGAATAAAACCATAGGATCACTCTTAGAGGAGGAGATTAAGTTAGCAAAGTACACAGTCCTAGTTTCCTTGACTAAGTTATTGAAGTCATGCATTAGTTCCTTAAGAAACAATCGGTGTACTTCAAGCCCAATGGATTTCCAAAGGCGTTCAATCTTGCGGCACTTTCTTCTTAGACAACGAGTCTAAGTAATCATGCGGGTGCGCATTATTTTTCTCGGACATGGAGGGTCAGATATAACAGAAAGATTAGAAAAGATGCATTTGTGATCACTGATCAACATCCTCACAACGGAATCTGTTCATCTAAGCCAAGTTCCATCTCTACATCTACGGGCAAAGCTTCTTGATGTGGACTGATTACGCATCTCTCACCTGGTTGTTACTACATGACTATAACGAAATACAACATCCATAACACACGTCAGTGCTGACACCCTGCCCCTTCAGCCATGTGAGGTGGGGGACTGCAGACCCTGTCAATGCGCCGAACAGAGGGAGAAATCGACCTATAAACTGGCAGCCCTACACGCCGACCCCCCCAGTCATTGACAGCAGTGACCCAGATGATCTCGATCCCCTGCAACTCCAGGAAGATCAGAAACAAGACCTCGTCGTCTCCCCAGTTTGTAGATGGCTGGAACATCGACATCGCCACCATGGATGGGATGGTGTCCCCATTAGACACAGAGGCTAAAGCCCTCTACTCCCAGTGGTCCAGCCTAGTTCTACAAGGGGGCCTCATCTATCGTTGCTGGCAGGCTCCCAGAGGACATCCACCAAATCCTGATCCCCTGATCAATGACACTCACAAATCTTCCAACTGGTCCATGGTGGATGGGATTTGGGCACTTTGAGTTTACCAAAATGTTGCATTGCCTCTACTGGACTCGACACTCCCACGCCCCTCTATAGCAGCACCAGGTGGGGACTTCCACTGGCGAATAACTGATCAATAAGTCTCCTCTGTGTTTGAGTAAGCGTGAAAAAAACATCTTCCTCCCCTATTTAGCCAACTCATGCCTTGGTATGTGAATACCAGAGGGGGTCCCTGCTGACCTGCCAGATGCATGCTGATAAGAGACTAGGTATATTATAAAACAGGGCTCTCAAGTCACACGCATTGGGCGTGAGACACACACATTTCAACCTGTTCACACGCTCACATGCCACATCTAGTATTTTTCACGCAGACAAATTATTGGGATAATTAAAAAAATGTGTTTCTGAAAACATTTTATGTGAGAAACAAGCTATGCAGTTGCTGAATCTGTCTTCATTTTAGATTGACAACTGTCAGTTTAAAAGATTTTCAAAAGCTTGCGGGAGGCGGTGCCCCATTTCTCGAAACTCGACGTGACGCGAAGGCCTTGCACTGCTTCTTACATAGACAATGAATGGGAAGCGTGGAAATAACCTTCAGCCAAAACAAAGAGCCCTGATAAAACCTAAGCAGTAATGATGTAGGAAGTCATGGTAAATTTTAGATCAAACAGAGGAAAAGGAGGAGATATACATTCAACAATAGTTTAGGAATCAATAGGGAATTTTTTGCATACTGGCGAACTTCCCGTCTTTCGTTTCATATCATTCCCAGTACGGTGTCAGCTTTGAACTGTCCAGTATTAAAGTGTGCAATAAAATTCATTACCGAATGTCTGCCTGCCTACATCCCTACTAAAAAAAAAGACCAGCTTAGGCTGGTTTTAGCTGGTTTGATGGTTTTAGCTAGGATTTGGTCAGCTGGTCTTAACTGGTCCAACTGGTCTTAGCTGGTCGGGCTGGTCAAGCTGGTCTTAGCTGGTCAGGGTGGTCTTAGCTGGTTGGGCTGGTCAAGCTGGTTTTAGCTGCTTTGATGGTTTTAGCTAGGTTTTGGTCAGCTGGTCTTAGGTGGTCCGGCTGGTCTTAGCTGGTCAAGCTGGTCTTAACTGGTTGGGCTGGTCAGGGTGATCTTAGCTGGTCGGGTTGGTCAAGCTGGTCTTAGCTGGTTGGGCTGGTCTTAGCTGGCCTTGCTTGGTCAGACTGGTCTTGGCTGGTTCGGGTTTTTTGAAGTGGGGTCATATAAATGTAACGCCTTTAGCCTGATCGAAAGAACACACTTTGACACCTACAATCTCTCTAGGTTCGGAGAGCTGGTAATAGTTATTCAAACACGATTGCATTAAAAGTTAACAGTTGACAGTTTATTGCCACAGGTAAGTAATATTTTGCAGTGTATGAAACTAAAAGATACACAAAATAAAAAATAGAGCTCTTTCAAAAATTTCAAACATAATAAAATAAAATAAAAAAGTTCAAAAGAAAGTGTCCTTTCTCTGTTCTAGCCTACCTGAGGACAATAGGCTAGTTGCTAAATCATTAGCATTAGTTACTTAGACGGTGCCTGCCAGCATGATACATAATGTGAAACTTCTTTGTTTTCCTTTTCAGAATTGGCAAAGACACCCTGATATAATCTGATATAATCAAACACTTTGAGGAGAATGGACCTGGACTAAATTCACTAGTACAGACTGTACTGTAGGATTTTTTTCCCTCCAATGTTTACATTGTACACTTTAAGCATTTCCATTTCAATAAAGTACCTTCTAATTCTGATCAGTCCAGTAAAGTCCTTAACGAAAATAACACTACATCAACATTTCCTACATGTTAACTGCTTGTGATAACCATTGTTCAAACCACTACAATACGTTCTGCCCTGCAGGCTAACAGATACCAGATATCACTGAGTGACATCTGTAGGGGGAGGGCTTATCTGAATGAGATGCAAATGAGCACCATTGTGTTTCCTTTCTCACCAGGTGACATGAGGTGAGATTTGCAAAGCTTTCAGGCCAGTTTTCTCAGTGAACGGTTTTCAGAGAAGCATACATTCAAATGGACACAACTTCTTCAAATATTCATTGGAAAGCTTAGAAACTACACTTTCAGAATCTGTGAATAACTCAAAATGCCCCAAGGTCGACTTGTTCCTGGTTTTGCCGTGGCTGGTCACATATGCTACAGTAGTGGCAATTTAGCTTAACCAGCTACACCATTAGCATTCCCATTACAAGTAATACCTGAGTTAGCTTAGCGGCGCTAGCCACAATTAGCATTAGTTTCGCGCTACCTCAGCTAGCAATCTTTTTTCAAAACTTTTCCAAGTTCACAATGATACTGCAGGTACCACGGTGGGTTTAAAACACTAGGAAACATATCGGGGACTTCAACTGGTTTTATGAACATACTTCAATGAAAGGAATTTTCTCACATCATGCTAATATCGACAGCTAACCTCAAGGCCTAGCCCCTTTGGATGTAGCATGGTTCTTACCGGAGTTTTCACAGAGGCTTAACACGGCAAAACCGGCTCCTCTCTCTCTTTAATGCACACTCATGCGATTTTCCCTTAATAAAGCTTTATTAAGGGATCCCTAGGGATCAAGATACTGCCTGAGGATTAATCATTAATTTACGTGGTCTATTTCATGTTACATACCCCAGTTCGTCAGCTCGTTTACGTGCGGGTGCTCTGGTCAGTAGCTCAGCTCTGAGTTAGATGGCGCTCGGCACAGACTGAGATCACGCTCAGCTCAGACTGAGGTCACGTTCAGTCATGACACTGAGCACGGGCTAAGATACTTTCAATTCACATACATTGGTTCAGTAACCATGGGTTACATAAAGTACATATCTATAGTTGATCTGTTCCCTGCCATAATCACCGATCAGCGCAGAGTTTGGAGAAGGAGAGAGCCGCTCCAGCCCAGACGCTCAGCTTTGTACTGCAGTGAACAAAACAAGGCTCACCTAAAAATGTTAACGTCAGCTCAAGTGTACGTTGTATAGGTAAAATTCACACCGCACTTTCTTTTGGCACTACATTTTTCTCAACCGCAGAACCCCCGTATCCCTAGGCATTAGTGTAATTGGGCAACAGCTGATCTGCGAGTGGCGGAATACAGCGCGAGGCCCAGTTGCCGGATTTCGGTAAAAACGAAACTTAACTCTCCGTATCCTTCCGCATTAGCGCTAAAATAATTTCACCATGCCCGATCTGACCACTTGCTACAGCAGCAATGTCACATTGCACGTTTCAATTTAAACACAACACACTGACTCTCATCCCCCACCCCCAACCATGCACACATATTTATTTCCTGCTCATAAGTGTACATTGACAACCATCTAAAACCATCAACCAGCCTATTCAACCAGCTTCTACACCATCAACCAGCTAAGACCATCTAAAACCATCAACCGGCCTATTGAACCAGCTAAAACCATCCACCAGCCTTTTGAACCAGCTAAAA
The DNA here is from genome assembly GCF_963514095.1 of Eutrigla gurnardus. Classification (NCBI taxonomy): domain Eukaryota; kingdom Metazoa; phylum Chordata; class Actinopteri; order Perciformes; family Triglidae; genus Eutrigla; species Eutrigla gurnardus. The sequence goes on from NC_139926.1 coordinate 8,833,625, forward strand.
CCATCCACCACCCTATTCTACCAGCTAAGAGCATCTAAAACCATCAACCAGCTAAAACCACTAAGACCAGCTAAAACCATCAACCAGCCAGTTTTACCAGCTAAAACTATCTAAACCCACCAGCTAAGACCAGCTAAAACCCATCAACCAGCTTGTTAAACCAGCTAAAACCATCAACCAGCCTAAGCTGTTTTTTTGCTGCATTTGGGTCCTCTCCTGCACCCATTTCATTGTACTGATCAAGTGTCCTGCTATATCCTATTTGATTGTGGTTAACTTCTGTTTTCCTGATTAGATGAAGTAATTCTCTTTGATCTTGAGAGAAAACACCTTTTTCCCCCCTTCCTGGAACGGTCACATTGATTGATCAGGGCTCGATGAATGGCCCCTGTTGTGACATTGTGTAGAGCAGTGGTTCCCAAACTTTTTCCTTTTGTCGATAAAAACATTTCACCCCCCCCCCCCCCCCCCCCCCCATCCTCTCTATGTCAGCGCATCTCGCAGCTATTTAAGTTTAGGATGTGAGAATCTGTTTGGAGCTGCTCATCACATGGATTCTTGCAGGTTGAGTCATTCTTATGTTGACACAACGTACTTAACGTAAATGTCTTCGACGTGTGTGTGTGTCTCAGCCCCGCCCCTTGGAGAAACAGACAGAGGAGAGACGCTGGATGAAGCGGTGTGCCCATTAATTACACTAAAACACAGTAGACTCTCGGTAATGTGTTTTTTTTTCCTTTCGCCTTAGGTGCGGTGACAGACACTTTTACTGTTCGGGGAAACCCCAGTTTTTATAAATTCAACAAAATTCCGCATATTACATTTGATTCCATTTTCATTGTCAAATTCCGTGATTCCGCCCGCGTTTTCCGCATCACAGGAATCATAGGGCCCTACTCGCCCCCAGTTTGAAAACCACTGGTGTAGAGAAACCAGTCTGCTCCGAGAGCAGTCAAACCTTCAACTTCTCAGAAAGTCTCTTTTCTAGGAAGTAGGTGTGTACTGAGTCAATGCAAATCCACTCATCACATCTTCTTTCTCCACTGACAGTGATTAAATCTCATCTGAACCAGCCACAGAATTGGACCTGAAGAGTTTCCTTCCACACTGCCATTAAGAAAATCGCGCAGGTTCCTCTGTCAGCCAGCACCACCACTATTGATGATATAGTGGATGACATTGAAACACAGTTGTTGGAGAGGATTAACGAGTAACCATGGTATGCTGTCCAGGTTGATGAGTCCACTGACAGCATTTGCACGGATGAAGTTGCTGACAGCAGTTGATGACAGCTTTCAGGATTCACCACTCTGGTGAAGGAGGTTGCACCTGAATGTGAGTCTACGCACTGTGTCATTCACAGAGAAATGCTGGCTTGCCGAAAAATGTCACCTGAGCTCAATGACGTAATGAATGACGCCATTAAAGTTATTAATGACATCAAAGTGCATGCCCTTAACTTGTGGCTGTTTGAGAAGCTTTGTAAGGAGATGGACGCATAGCACAAATGCCTTTTCTTATACACTGAAGTAAGGTGGCTATCCAGAGGGAGATCACTTGCCAGGGTGATAGTTGCGCCAGCCACTGCAGAGATTTTTTCAGAAAAACATTGCCTCTGGCAGCAAATTGAGTGACATATTCACCCTTCCTTAATGAACTCAATGTATCGCTTTAGGGGAACAGGAACAGGAGAAAATATGAGAGCATGGTTTTTTCTGATAATGTATGTGTCTGTAGACTCCAGGAACACTGATGTATAAAAGTAAAAAAGTGCATTTTGCATAATATGGGACCTTTGATCTAATTAAAATGTGCTCATTAGTATCTGCTTGCAGACCAGATAAATCAAATATATTTAATTTCATGATTCATGTCCGCGATGCTGTTGGAAAATAACCTTGACAAAAGTTAAAATACTGTGGAAATAATTCATTTAATGACATATTCATTGACACATTAAGTGAACATTTAGTTGCAAGAGTCCATCATGCGCCTCATGCTCATGAACTTCATGTTGCTCATGCCCATGTCCCTGAAGCTCTTGTACTCTCCGGGCCTCATGTACATCATCTTGCCTCTGTAATGGGGCTGCTCGTACATCAGCCAGTGACCGTCCATCACATTGCAGGACATGCAGTCGTTCATACGGTAACGGTCCATGATGTTGTCACAGTCGTCCATCAGCTCATGCATCTGACCACCGAAGTTCTCCCTCTCGTAGATCCTCATCCTAAACTGGCCTCTGTGCTGTTTTGGGGGAGAATAAAAATAGAAATATCTTAATATCAAGTTTTGCAAGGGTTGTCACCAGTAGTAGAATTGTAGTTTGATGAATGCTGTTAGATACATACCATGGGGATCATACGGCAAGACTTGATGCAGTCCCTCATTCCCATCATGCTCATGCTGTCGGCGTACTCGCCCCTCCTCATGAAGTACTGGTTTCCCATGTAGTTGGGACGCTCGTAGACCATGAAGCAGCCGCTCTCCACCCTGCAGGAGTGACACTTGCTCAGGTAGGAGGACATGTCAGAGCAGTCGCTCATGCACTCATAGGAACGACCCTGGAAGTTCCTCTCCTCGTAGAAAATGATCTGAAAAATGTTGATTGTAACAGTTAGATATAAAACAGTAAGGTAAATATGGCTACAATCATTTTTCCTTATTATGAAAATATATTTAAACGTACCTTGCCCCTCATGTTCATGCCGGTGTTGCTCATGCTGAGTGTAGATGTGCTGCTGCTCCTGAACTGCTTGCCTAACTGGTTTACACCTTGCCTTTTATACCCGGCCAAAAGTAAAGAATCAGTGACTCCTCCCCCTCAGAGAACCCCATTACTCAGCAACTTACTATTGAAGCCAACAGAATGGAGAGGTTATGTTCATTTTTTCAGTGACAGCGTACCTTGCAGAGGATGACAACAACACTGCATCAATGACGCCTCACAATGTCACGACATAAAGAAAAGCATTATTTTTTTTGTCTCGCAGAGTACGACAGAGTCCATGTGTTTCATGGAATTGACCAAAAGGAGCACAGAAACCTCTGTTGTACTTTTGTATACACCTTCACTACAGTGTCGTCGCTAAAGAAGGACCTGGTGGTTTCCGAAAGTTTTGTTAATAATATCGTTATAGATGCAGAAGAGTCTCCTGAATAATTTAATAATAATAATTAACAATTCATAGGCCTGCACTTTTTTTAAATCTACAATCAGAAGTCCGAAACTTTTTTCATGTTTCATACAATGACAAGATGTTCACTGTGGGTTTGAAACCTGTTAATTCCTTGTTTTATCTTAAGCAATAAAGGAGCGACTTGCATTTATCAGCAAAACTTGCAGGCAGGGGATTTTGTCAATTAATGAATGTGGATTACCATTACGTAATACTAAATTAGCTTTTAGATTAATTTGTTATAGTCCAAAAATATCAATCCTTGATTCAAGAGCAATGGTAAACCTCATCCATTGGGTTTAATAGTAATATGTAGGCCTACAGCCACATTTAACATGTCAGATGTCTCCAAACCGGACGGACAAAGACCTTCAGAGACACCAGACTTTGAGGCACCATAAACACACTAGAGACTGATATAACACCTTGGTTTTACAGAGAGCCCTGATCAGGTTAAAAGATCACAACCTCCTCCTTCCTCTCCGGACTCTTCTCAGGGATATAAAGTTTGTTAAGATGCTATGGGGGCGTATGCTGTGTGTCAAATAATCCCCCCTGCCACTTAAAAGCACACATGTAGATAAGGGGACCAGATGTTATTTTCTTGAAGTTAAAGTCCCAGTCGGCAACATTTTTTTGATCATATTCACTGAAGCCGACACTATGCTCCGATAGAACAACATAAATCATCTGGTTTTAGAAAAAAAAGCGCGCCTCTACGTGCACGTAGAGCTTGTTGTTTGTTTTGCAAATAATCGACAGCGCCCGGATCATCCTGTCCAATCAGCATGCAGGGCTGTGTTCGTGCACACACAGAGCCTCTCCCCCCTCGGGTCGTACCACTATCACAGGGGGGAGGCGGAGGGAAGTAGTAACAAGCTTCCAATTCCTCGGTTAAAAACCGAAACGAGGAGGTCCAAAACAACCAAGAGAAAACACCGTTGGAAACAAGGAAAAAAAAGAAAGATTGCGACGGTGCCCATGATAAAACGAGATTCAACATCGGACCCGCGTTTCAAAGGTGGCGTGATCTAAGGGATTTCAAAGGGCACGAAGTCGAGGGGAAGGAGCTTGGTGGTCGTGGGGGAGAAGCGTGAGAGTTGTAAACATTCAGAATCTGACAGAGTGCCCTCGGTCCACCGGACTTGCCGACTGGGACTTAAACAGCAGACATTTCACCAGTCAGGACCACTTTTGGAGCAGAGCTCATTGAAATTTCAAAATACAGTCTAGATTCGTTATTATTACGTAACACATGATAATTATGAATGTCTGTTTAAATCCTGGGCTTCTGCGACCCAGAAGTACGAAGTTCAGAAACTGTGATTCATCCACAAAAGTTAGTAGATCTTTACTGCCCTCAAGTGGCCAGAGGTAAAATGGAGTAAGAGTAACCAATTCAGACGTAAACATAGTGATATACAAAGACGTGTGTATCACCCAATTTACGTGAGACTAGCTTGATTTAGTGAGTTATGTTTCAACAAACTTCCTTTCAACTCTATCAAGGGTGGTTCATTCAAAGTGGTTATACAAAGAAATGTGATAACTAATGTTTTACTTCGACATGATTCTGTTGTTATTTTTCTTTGACCATAATGGCAAGATTATGTGTTTAAACGTACAGTTATAGGATTGCGTTTATAACAGTTTTTTTTGCATTTTTAGTCTTTTACTTTTTACATGCAAGAATTTTTGATAAATGCTAAATCAACCGGCGGCCGCAAGATTTAGTATATTGACTGATGCTGCTAACGAGTCACCCACGGCCAAGCTCATTAACTAAGACGTATTTCGGCAAAGACGACACCCGTTACAAAGCTACCACAGATCGGCGCTAACAGTTCAAACCAACCCTCTGGCCCGGTACGGAGAATCCCTTCGTGTCCAGGCCATTTTATTTCATTATTCCATCATTTTATCTTACTAATAAGTCCAAATTCTTAGGAAGAACACACTCGCCTTTATCGCCAAACGTGCTAGATGTGCTGGTAATCATTTTCCCAGTTATATTTCTTGTGTTGTATTGGTGCTTTTGTTACATCCGTTATTATTTTATTCACTTTGTTTAATCCTTACTTCATGAAAATGTGCTTGTTAATACCTGCTTGCAGTCAAGATAAATCCAATATATTTAATTTCATGAATCATGCTAGTGCAGTGTTTCCCACAAGACTAATTTAGGCTGCCATCGTCTCAATGTTCACCCAAAATAATTTTATCAAGGCAAATAGACTTAATTAGCGGCTCTAATGATAGGCCTAAACAGGAGGGCAGCAACGCTTATAATAAGGGGAAATCTTTGCGGCTGGTTTGGCTCATCAACGTTCTGTTTTCCCCCGTCGCCATGACAAGGCGTCCCCCACGCCTACCCCCCTCCCTCAGCGGCGCGACTTTGACAGTGAATGCGCGTATGTCAAAACCAAAACACCAAGGAAGGCTGAGGAATAGTCACCCACTTATACCAAAGTGGTATTTGGAAAATATTTATTATATTATATTTAACAGTATTAATAATGATAATAGTCATAATAAACTAACAGTATAAAGCACCATCCCCAATTAGTGGCACGCGGGCCGTGCGGACCCAGTGACACTATGCAATAACCTGCCATAAGGTGAAATAAAGAGTTTGGTAAAGTTGGAAATATATTCACAGATTTGAAATTCCGGGATCAATACATCTGCAGTGAAAAGTTTTTTAAACACAAATGATGCCTCTGACCCGCCGTAATATTATAGACTACGAGCTACAAGGACCAAAAAATAAGCCGTCCTCCGAGCTGGACGGAGAACATTGATCTTGCAGGGTCTGTAAATTGCAAGACAAAAGCAAGAGCTGCAAAGAAAAATCATTAACTCCACTGTTAAACAATCTCTTTTTCCTCTTGTGCACCACTTGCTGTAGTGCTGTTGTTTTTTGTTGTGGATCAAACTGGTCATATTATGTTGATCAAAATATTCTCCAGGGAAATTCAAATAAATAAATCATTGATATTGGACTCATTTTCTTTCAAGTGTGCATTTTTTATCTGTCCCTCAACACAGGCTATGACTACTACTATGTCTGCTACAACAACTACCACTGGTAGTAGGCTACTAATCATTACAATAATAATACTTCTAATAATAGCAGAAACAATAATAACATTTGCACATAAAATAATGTTTAGTGGTCCAATGAAAAAAAAACAGACAATTTGGCCCTCGACTTGGATATCTGGACATAATTTGGCCCTCAGTGAAAACTAATTGGGGGACCCTGGTATAAAGGCTCAGCACTGTGTTTTAGTCATTTTTGTTTTCATCTTTTCTTGAATGCTTAAACTCCTCAACCTCATTTAGTATGTCAACATTTGTATCAGTACCAGCAGTTTGTAAGAAATTGGTCAGTAATTGATGTCATATTTTGGTTCTCAAAATTCGCCAAATTGTTGCATTAAAATTAAATCTATTCAGCATGCCCCCGGACCCCCCTAGAGGATCGCAAGCCCCCCCACCATAGTCTCCAAAAATCCTGTGGGAAACACTGCTAGTGTATATATTTTTTGTATGATACCGTATGTGATGCAGTTGGACGATAAGCTTGAGAAAAGTTAAAATAGTGCTGAAATTATTAATTTAATGACATTTGATACATTCAATGAACATTTAGTTGCAGGAGTCCATAATGCGCTTCATGCTCATGAACCTCTGGCTGCTCATGCCCATGTCCCTGAAGCTCCTGAACTCTCCGGGCCTCATGTACATCATCCTGCCTCTGTATTGGGGCTGCTCGTACATCAGCCAGTGGCCGTCCATCACGTTGCAGGACATGCAGTCGTTCATACGGTAACGGTCCATGATGTTGTCACAGTCGTCCATCAGCTCATGCATCTGACCACCAAAGTTCTCCCTCTCATAGATCCTCATCCTGAACTGGCCTCTGTGCTGTTTTTTTATGAACAGAATAAAAACAAATAAATTAATGAATCATGTTTTGTGGGGGTCACTCATAATACAGATATGATATATGCTGTTTGATACCTACCATGGGGATCATACGGCAAGACCTGATGCAGTCCCTCATTCCCATCATGCTCATGCTGTCAGCGTACTCGCCCCTCCTCATGAAGTACTGGTTTCCCATGTAGTTGGCACGCTCGTAGACCATGAAGTAGCCACTCTCCACCCTGCAGGACTGGCACCTGCTCAGGTAGGAGGTCATGTCAGAGCAGTCGCTCATGCACTCATGGGAACGACCCTGGAAGTTCTTCTCCTCGTAGAAGGTGATCTGAAAAAGGTTGATTGTAGTAGTTAAATATGCAGCAGCAAGGGGAATATAGCTACAGACATTTTTGTTTTTTACAAAAAGATATTGAAAAGTACCTTGCCCCTCATGTTCATGTCGGTGTTGCTCATATTGAGTATAGATGTGCTGTTGCTCCTGAACTGCCTGCCTACCAGGTTTAAGCCTTTCCTTTTATACCTGACCAAAGGTAAATAATGAGTGACTCCTCCCCCTCAGAGAACCCCATTACTCAGCAACTTACTATTGAAGCCAATAGAATGCAGAGGTTATGTTAATTTTTCAGTGGTGGGGTACCTTGCAGTGGATGCCACCAAACACTGCATCAATGATGCCTCACAATGTCCCAACAGAAAGCCTAGCATTTTTTTTTGTCTCTCAGAGTACGACAGAGTCCATGTGTTTCATGGTATTGACTTATAGCAGCAGAGAAACCACCATTTTGTATACATTTTCTTTAGAGTTTCCTTGCTAAAGAAGGACCTGATGGTTTCAGGTAAACCAACGTTCAAGGCAACTATGTAGAGTTCAGACTGCCACTTGATTGAACCTGGACACATAGCTGCTGGTGACCTCCTCCTTGTCCAGACGCTCAGACTGTGTACAAAGGTTCTCTGGGATGGAGATCTTGTATACCTCATCCGTGCATTGTGCCAGTCCATATAGACTTTGTCAAAGATGACGTCCACTCATCAACATACCTTGTGCAGTATTTTGCATACAACGATTTGTTTTAGACTTTTATTTGTGTGTGACTAAGGACTAAAGGTTGTTTCCCATTTTATTCTATTTATTTTACATGATCAAGTTGATATCATATTTAAATGATGGCTGCAGGAGAGAGAGAGATATGTTGAGGCAGCTCAGTGGAGCAGCATTAGCTGCAGGTGATCTGGGTGATGAGGAAGCTGATATAGGCTTTGCAGGAGGAGGCCGGAGGAGGGGGAAAGTCACCAACATATTCTCGGTGGCTCCTCAACCCTCCATGTTAGCCGGGATAACGCTACATAAAATGACTGCGACAGATGACCACCAGGCTTTCATCAAGACTTTTGAATTGAAGTCGGCCAGGTGATCCGGATTGCTAGCTTCCCCTGGTCATGAGGAACATACCGCATTCTGGTAATGATTCAAGGGAGAAGCATAACATAAAGGCCATGATTAGGTCCCGCCTGATGCACTCTCTAGATGTGGACACATATAGGGCAGGGTTTAACAGTCTAGTGGGTCAATGTGTGGGTCAGCTGGTGCGCCCTGATGGAGCATGGACATGTGTGACCAGCCACGGCAAAACCAGGAACAAGTCGACCTCGGGGCATTTTGAGTTATTCACAGATTCTGAAAGCTTTCCAATGATGTCTAACACATGGAAATCTGATAATATTTGATTAAGTTGTGGCCATTTGAATGTATGCTTCTCTGAAAACCGTTCACTGAAAAAACTGTCCTGAAAGATTTGCAAATCTCACCTCACCTGGCCAGAATGGAAACACAATGGTGCTCATTTGCATCTCATTCAGATAAGCCCTCCCTCAGATGTCACTCAGTGATATCTGGTATCTGTTAGCCTGCAGGCAACGTTTAAGTAGTGCTAATGATTTAGCAACTAGCCTATTGTCCTCAGGTAGGCTATCTCTCCTTTCTTGCTCACTTTAACCTGATGGCTGGTCACATGGCATATGTGAAAACACTTAACCGGATAATGGCCAATTTCTATTGGCCTGGCATTCGTGGAGACATGCAGCGCTGATGTGCATCTTGCCCCAAATGCCAGTTGGTTAACCAACCGGCCATCCCCAGGGTGCCTTTATGCCCATTACCACTGATAGAGATCCCATTTTCAACGGTTTGGCATGGACCTCATCGGGCCATTTTACTGGAGCGCACGCGGATATCGCTTTGTGTTAGTGTTATCATTATCCAGAGGCAATATTGCTTCTCACTATCTCTACAAAAAGTGTTGCACAGGTGCTGTTTCAGGTCATCTCCCATTTTTGTATAAATCTTTTTATTGAATTTTTGTTCACGTACAACAAATTTTTCACACAAACAATGTTATCAAAAAAAAGAAAAAGGAGTAGAGGATAGCAATTAGTTGTATTGTACAGTGTATGTTGAGAACAACAGTGATTTAAATTGAGCCAGAACGGCTTCTACTAGTGTACCGAAGTTAACCCGTATCCCTTCCCACCCACTGTTAGACAACATAAAAAAAAAAAAAAACATTACTAAAGTTACGTATATTAAAAATAATAAATAAATTAAAATTAAATAATACAAAAATTAAAATTAAATAAAAAAAATGAAATAAAATAAAATAAAAGGAGGGGGGGGGGGGCATCTAATCATTCTGTGGGTGTATTGTGGTTTTGTCCAAATACTCCAGAAAGGGCTGCCAGGTTTTTTTAAAAGTGTTGTCGGAGCCCGCCAGAGAGAATCTAACCTTCTCCAGTTTGATATGAGTCAGGACCTCTTTGAGCCAGCTATTGTGTGAGGGTGGAAGAACATGTTTCCATTTAAACAAAATAAGACGTCTGGCCAATAGAGTCGTAAAGGCCAATACCCAGCGTTTTGACGCACAGAGGTTGGGTGTCGTATGCGTAGGGGAGCCAAACAGGGCCGTGCAAGGCTCAGGGTTAAGATCCACATCAAGCACTGTTGCAAGTGTGACAAAGATTTGGCGCCAAAATTCAATGAGGTTTGAACAGGACCAAAACATGTGTGTGTGATTAGTAGGTGAACACTTACATCTATTGCAACTGTCACTGGTGCCTGGGTAAATCTTCGCCAATCGGGCATTTGTGTAGTGCACTCTAAAAAGAACTTTGCATTGTAATAGACTGTGCCTGGCACATATAGAGGATGTATGGACCAGCTTAAGGGTTTGGTCCCATTGACTGTCCGAGATTGGGGCTCCTAAATTTGTTATCTCTGTAAAAGTCCTTAACATGTAGCAAACCTTTGTTTCGCGAGGTAGTAAAGGTAGGGTCCGAAAGGGAGGGTGGGAATAAATGTTTTTTAACAACTGGGGCCATGACTGAAGGGTCCTTCAAGCCATAGTGTTTACGAAACTGCGTCCAAATTTTCAGTGAGTTGTTAACAACAGGGTTCTGTGAAATATTATGAATCTTGAGGGGGAGTGGCGCGGTGAGGAGGGACTGTAAAGAAAACTTTGAGGACCGTAGTTCTATCAAAGCCCACAAGGGGCCTGTGTCGGCTCCTCTGTCCAGCCAATGACCGAGTTTGTTAATGTTGCATGCCCAATAATACTGGATACGATTGGGTAGTGCAAGACCGCCCAGCTTTTTGGGTAGCTGTAAAACAGCTTTTCTAATACGGGGTGGCTTGTTTAACCATAGAAACGAAGATATTGTCTGGTCTAGTTGTTGAAAGAAGGATCGTCTAATAAAAATTGGGATATGTTGGAACAAGTAGAGAAATTTAGGGAGAATCACCATCTTAACCAGGTTGACTCTGCCAGATAGGGAGAGGGGGAGGGAGGACCAGCGAGTCAGATCAAGTTTACACTTTTCAATAACGACGAAAATTTTTGTTAAAGAGGTCCTTGAAGGAAGCGGTGACAAATATGCCTAGATATCGAAACCCCTCTGAGACAACTCTGAACGGGAATGTGGATGATGGCATCTTCTTAGACAGGTGATTGATAGGAAGAAGTTCACTTTTATTAAAATTTAATTTGTAACCATAGTATCTGCCGAATTGAGTTAGAATGTCTGTGATAATGGGGATAGACGAGGCCGGGTTCGACACATATAATAGCAAATCATCCGCATATAGGGATAGCTTAAAGGTGACGTCATTCCTGGTGATGCCCTCGACTCTCCCCTCCTCCCGAAGCCAAGTGGCCAATGGTTCGATAGCTAGAGCAAATAGGAGGGGGGAGAGGGGGCATCCCTGTCTGGTGCCCCGACAAAGGGCAAAAGAAGGCGATCTCACTCCGTTTGTAAGGATATGGGCAGTTGGGGAGTCATAGAGCAGTCTAATCCATGCGATAAAGTCAGAGTTGAAACCGAATTTAGACAAGATGTAGTACTCCCATTCAACCCTGTCAAACGCTTTCTCAGCGTCTAGAAAAATTATCACCTCGGGTGTGGCAGGGTTGGGGGAGCCAATAATGTTGAAAAGTCTCCTGGTATTAGATGAAGAGTTCCTTCCAGCCATAAACCCAGTCTGGTCCGTGGAAATTAGGGCAGGTAGGGCTTGCTGCAGACGCGTAGCTAGGATCTTGGCGAGAATCTTTTGGTCCACATTTAAAAGTGAGATGGGCCTATAGTTGCTACATTCTAGGGGGTCTTTGTCTTTTTTCAGTAAAAGAGAGATATTAGCTTCTGATAGGGTTGGGGGCAATCTGCCATTATTAAAGGATTCGTTGTAGACATTTACCAAATGTGGGGCTATTAGGTTTGAATATGCTTTGTAGAATTCTACTACAAACCCATCTGGACCTGGGGATTTGCCGTTCTGTAGCTGCCCAATCGCCTCCTGTACTTCCGCCGTTACGATTGGTGCGCCTAATTTATTAGCGAGATTGCTATCAACTTCAGGATATGAGGGCATCTCGATTTCATTCGTCCACCAGAGGCTGCACTTGCTGTCTTGAATTACAGAATACAACGAGGACGTTCTGCAGTTCTGCAGCGGTGTTTTCACCATGCCGGCTTGCGTGGTTGGTATCTTTGTCCTAAATGTTGTGTCCACATTACGACCAAAAATGGTGAGTACAGTGCATGTTTTTCGTCATCGCTCTACCAGCGGGTGTTTTTTGCCTGGTTGTCATTGTGCGTGTGAGAGTGTGAATGGTATAACCTGCAGTTAGCGCAGCTGCTAGCCCAGCTTCCCCACTCTACTATATTGTATGTGCTGCTGTGTTGCACTGCGCTAACGGGTGCTCTCGCCTGAGACGACTGCATTGTATTAATTTTCCATAGTGCCAGCAGTTGCCTATGTCCAGCACCTGACCTACTGGGAAGAGCAGACCACAGATCATTGGATAGTGTCCACGCTATCCAAGGGTTACACACTCCAATTCCGACGCCGGCCCCCAACCTTCAGTGGGATCAAACATACTGTGGTCAAAGATCCCAACAAATCCCTGGTTCTGAAACAGGAAGTCGCCACCCTTCTTGGGAAGGGCGCCATCGAGGTTGTAGAACCTCAAGCACAGCTAGATGGGTTCTACTCAACATATTTTCTGGTGCCGAAGAAGGACGGCAGGTTTCGCCCCATCCTCGACTTGTATGGGTTGAACCGGTTCCTCAAGCTTCTTCCCTTCCACATGCTGCATGCGGCAGACGTCCTCCAGAGTGTCACTCGGGGTGACTGGTTTGTGTCAATAGACCTCAAAGATGTGTACTTTCATGTCCCGATTACCCAACATCACAGTCGGTTCCTCCGCTTTGCCTTTCTCGGCAAGGTGTACCAATTCAGGGTTCTTCCGTTCGGGCTGTCCCTGGCTCCGCGTATATTTACACGATGTGTAGCAGCGGCCCTATCACCGTTACAGGCCAGAGGTATGATAATCATGCCATACCTGGACGATTGGTTGATCATTTCCCCAACCCAGGAGCAGGCAGTCAGGGACACAGCTGTGCTCCTCAGCCATGTAAACCGGCTGGGCCTAACGGTCAACTACACCAAGAGCAACCTCACACCAGGCCAGGTCACTAGTTACCTGGGGATGGTGCTCGACTCTGTGTCGATGCAAGCCTGCCTCTCTCCAAAGCACATAGCTGCCATACTGCAGGTTCTACCGCGCTTCCAGCAAGGCCAGTTGCTGAGATACGGTCTCATCCTTTGGCTGATTGGCATGCTGACTTCGGCATCCATGATTGTCCGACTGGGCCTTCTCACATTACGCCCTCTGCAGATCTGGGTGAATGGTCTCCGCTTGGACCCAAAGTGGCACAGACACAATCTTGCCAGTGTCTCCTGGCCCTCAGACCCTGGAAGAAAAAGGCTGATCACGGGTTTGCCCGTTGGGAGGTTGTAGAGACGGACGCCTCCCTGACCGGCTGGGGCACAGAATGGCAGGGCAGAGAAGTCAGAGGCCAGTGGGATGCCAAGCAGAGGCTGAGTTATATAAATGTGTTGGAGCTCCTTGCGGTGTCCATAGTGCTCAGGTATGGCGTTATATTTGTGCCACATTTATGAAGGAGCAATGTGAGATTTTGAGCTCAGAAAAATATATTTTGCGAGCACAGAAATTATATTTTGAAGAGAAATGATACGCGAGCAAAACATAATGTCATTTGAGCAGGCAAAAATATATTACATTCACTCAGTTTTACTCATGCCCTCTCTCAAACTCTTGCTCGCTGCGCTGCAGACCGCTGCACGCGCACTCTCAATCTGTCCCTCCTGTGCGCCCTCAACTTTGTCTTTATGCTCGCTCAATTTGGCACAGCGTTAGAAATGTGCCACAATAGCAACCAATCAGAGACTTGGAGAAGCTAAATTCTGATTGGCTGTTTCGTCTCGAATCACAACGCTTCCATAAAACGCCGAATGAGTGGGATTTTAGATTTCCAGCCGGCAGAATGGCACGCCACGACGTCAGGTGAGTTATGTCCTCCAACAGTGAGACGACCTGAGCATGAAGATTGAAACCTGTGTAACAGGCCCATCCAGGGACAGATTGAGAGTAATATATTTTTGCCTGCTCAAATGACATTATGTTTTGCTCGCGTATCATTTCTCTTCAAAATATAATTTCTGCGCTCAAAATCTCAAATTGCTCCTTCAAAAATGTGGCACAAATATAACGCCATACTCAGGCGCTTGCTTCCAGTTCTGAGAGACCAGCATATTCTCTTCCGGACAGTGAACACCTCCACAGTCTATCGCATCAACCACGAGGGGGGCACCAAATCGAGGCAGAGCCTGTGGGTGTTGCAACGGCTCCTCCCATGGGCATTCCCCCATTTTGTAAGCCTGAGGGCTGTCCATGTTCCAGGTGTGTGGAAAACTGCAGCAGACCTGTCCCACCAGAAGCCATCCCCCGGAGTGGAGACTCCATCCGGAAGTGGTGGGCGCAATCTGGGACAGGTACGGCAGGGCAATGATGGATCTCTTTGCGTTCGAAGAGACGACCCACTGTCCTCTGGTTCTCTTTGATGGAGGAGACCACCTTCTGGGGCAGGACACTCTGGCTCATGCTTTGCCAGAGAGCCTGCTTTGTGCATTTCCTCCAATTCCCCTTTTAAGGGCAATGCTGGACAGAGTGCAGCTTGGCAGTCACAGTCTACTGCTGGTAGCTTCACATTGGCCAGGAAGGCCATGGTTCCTGGCATTGCTAAAACTCCTCAATAGAGTGCCATGGTGCCTACCGGAGAGACCAGACCTTCTGTCTCAGGTAGGAGGACGCATCTGGCACCCGAACCCGGGTCACCTGCGGCTGTACGTGTGGCACCTGGTTGCCGGGACCCACTTTTGACATCTTGGGACCAGTCAGTGATCCAAACTATTATGAGCTCTAGGGCATCCTCCACAAGGTTGCTGTATGCCAACAGGTGGAAGTGGTTAACACAATGGTGCGAGTTGCAGGGCAAACTCCCCGAGACTTGCTCGGTGGCTGTGATACTACGCTTCCTGCTGGTTTATGTGGCTGCTATCTTGGCCACACATGCCAGGGTGGATAGCCAGATGGTGGGGTCCCACTACCTGGTCAGGCAGTTTTTAAAGGGAGCCCAGAGGCTTCGACCGCCTCGGCTCCCGAAGGTGCCATCATGGGATTTGCAACTCGTCCCGAGGGCCTTATGTCTACCCCCATATGAACCACTTAGTCAGGCCGATCTGAGGTCACTATCTATGAAAAAAGCATTCCTTCTTGTATTGCCATTTCATCTGCAAAACGGGTGGGGGAACTACATGCCTTGTCAGCAGCGGCGGCGGCGCCAGGGTGGGGCTTGGTTGGGCTAAAGCCCCATCGAGAATTGTGTTAGCCCTACCATTAGCCCTACCATAAAACCACCAAGAAAAGAGTCTACAGTAGTGAATATCTCAGGACAAGAAGAAAAGAAAAAGGGGGAAATGAGACAAATACTTTGCCATTTAATGCTACAGTTGTCCGTTGATATGACTTGCAGACACAATGATTTAAATCAGCCTCACACGGGGCACCAGAATAATGTAGGAATGTAAGGACGATATTAAAAAATATGTATATATATCGCTATGTATTAATAATATATTTTAATACCTGCTCTTGTAAAAAGGGATACCATCTGTTGGTCGGACAGGACTTTAGAGTTCACTTTAATGACTGTAATGACCACTTATTAATTAATTAACAATCAATCAATATAATCTTGATAAATCAATCTCATTTCTTCAGATCATAAACCCTTGAAATAGGGATCTTTGCATTTTACACAGAAGAAATATCAATGGACAACAGCGGTTATAATATAAGGGTATTTATTGACTAACTAAAGATGGCCAAATGGCCTTATGTTAAAAAAAAAATAAACGTGTGGTTCTAGGGAACGTGCGCTAGCAGCGGTCTCTGTTAGCGTTTGGTTTCAGAGGGAACCTGGGTTCTCTGGTTTCATTTAAAATGCTCTGGAAACTCACAGCAGCATATAATCAAGGCAGAACACGATAAAGATGCGGAACATCACAGCGACCTTAAAGTGTAAAGTAGGTGTTCTCTTTTTAGAACATACAGTCGCACTTCCCGTGAATGTGCATCGTTTTGGCAACGTTTTACTTCAACTGTGTGAAACACAGCTGTTTCTGATGAGTGATCTAGTCTGGTAGAAGCTTGGAAGTCTCTGATTTGAATGAGAAGTCCTGGAAACTAGCAGCGAAAACGAATCAAAACAGGACACGATTATGAGCCCGGAACATCGCGGAGAATGTAACATGTAGAAGGTGTTATTTTCAGAGCATTCGGCGAAGCTATAATTTTCAGATTCAACAATGTCAGCACCTTTTGACAGTGTTCACACAGCTAGGAAGCATCCATCCATCCATCCATTTTCTTCCGCTTTATCCGGGACCGGGTCGCGGGGGCAGCTGCCTGAGCAGGGACGCCCAGACTTCCCTCTCCCCGGACACTTCCCCCAGCTCCTCCGGGAGGACCCCAAGGCGTTCCCAGGCCAGCCGGGTGACATAGTCACTCCAGCGTGTCCTGGGTCTTCCTCGGGGTCTCCTCCCGGTGGGGCATGCCTGGAACACCTCCCGAGGGAGGTGTCCAGGGGGCATCCGATACAGATGCCCGAGCCACCTCAACTGGCTCCTCTCGATGTGGCGGAGCAGCGCCTCTACTCCGAGCTCCTCCCGTGTGACGGAGCTCCTCACCCTATCTCTAAGGGAGCGCCCCGCCACCCTGCGGAGGAAGCTCATTTCGGCCGCTTGTATCCGGGATCTTATTCTTTCGGTCATGACCCAAAGTTCATGACCATAGGTGAGGGTAGGAACGTAGATTGACCGGTAAATTGAGAGCTTCGCCTTTCGGCTCAGCTCTCTCTTTACCACGACGGACCGATACAACGACCGCATTACTGCAGCCGCTGCACCGATCCGCCTGTCAATCTCACGTTCCATCCTTCCCTCACTCGTGAACAAGACCCCAAGATACTTAAACTCCTCCACTTGAGGCAGGAACTCTCCCCCGACCTGGAGGGAGCAAGCCACCTTTTTCCGGTCGAGAACCATGGCCTCAGATTTGGAGGTGCTAATCCTCATCCCGGCTGCTTCACACTCGGCTGCAAACCGCCCCAGGGCATGCTGGAGGTCCTGGCTCGAAGGAGCCAACAGGACCACATCGTCTGCAAAAAGCAGGGATGAAATCCAGTGGCTCCCGAACCAGATCCCCTCCGGCCCACGGCTGCGCCTAGAAATCCTGTCCATAAAAATAATGAACAGGACCGGTGACAAGCTAGGAAGCAGACATGGTTAAAACAATGTTATGATCACGTGATATTTATGTGTAGAGTCTACAGTATTGAATATCTCAAGACAAGAAGAAAAGAAAAAGGGGGAAATTAGACTAATACCTCACCGTTAAAAGCTACAGTTGTCCGTTTATATGACTTTGTTGCAGACACAATGATTTAAATCAGCCTCAAACGGGGCACCATAATAATGTAGGAATGTAAGGACGATATAAAAAAAATATGTATATATATCAATATGTATTTATACCTGCTCTTGTAAAAAGGGGCACCATCTGTTAGAACGTACAGTGGTACTTGGCAGCGTCGTTTTGGCAACGTTTTAATTCCACTGTTTGAAACACAGCTGTTTCCAATGAGTGATATCAATGGACAACAGCAGTTATAACATAAAGGTATTTATTGACTAACCTAAGATTAAACAAAGTGAATAAAATAATAACAGAGATGTAAGCGAAGCACAAATACAACACAAGAAATATAACTGGGAAAGTGGTTACCAACACATCTAGAACATTAAGCTATATAGGCGAGTGTGTTTTTTCCTAAGAATTTGGACTTTCTTAGTAAGATAGGATAATAAAATTGTCTCACAGATGTCAG
Source organism: Eutrigla gurnardus (assembly GCF_963514095.1). Lineage (NCBI taxonomy): Eukaryota > Metazoa > Chordata > Actinopteri > Perciformes > Triglidae > Eutrigla > Eutrigla gurnardus. Next base: position 8,851,612 of record NC_139926.1, read on the forward strand.
ATAAGTTTTGCTAATTTTATTTCCTTACACTCAGTCCAATTGGTCTTCAAATGCCTGAATAACGCTGCTCCCCAACTGCTCTGCAAGACTGCAAAGCGGTACCAGATCCACCACCCAAGCAACGTCAAAAGGCAATTGTAGTATCCCATCATCTTTTGCTCAAACTACCTTTTCAATAAAAGGGACACAATTATGGAACTCACTGCCAGACCACTTGAAATGTAGCCTTACATTTGTCACATTCAAAAACAAACTTCAGCAACAATTTTGCTCTCATATTTAGTTTTTACTATTTAGTTTTAAAAGTTAGTTTGTGCTCTCTCTGTATTACTATTATGTTTTTTTTCTTCCAGATCCCAGATCTTATGATAGTATTTCAGTTTGTCATTATTGTGGTACCTGATCTTTTCAAGGCTCAACACATTGCCCATTTCCCTTAGCCACATTTCATAATTTGGTGCAGAGTCACTTTTCCACATCAGCAGAATAATTTTAAAGCCGTCTCAGTTTGTGAGCTGTCTTCTTAGTGAGCTCAACCGTGAGTGACTAGTCAAATAGCATCTGTCAATATGCTAAATCTTGCGGCCGTCGGTTGGTCTAGAGTTTAATAAGGCAACAAGTTTAACAAGTTTCTTGCATGAAAAGAGTAAAAGACTAAAATGATCTAATGGCGAACGAAACTAGCTAATAAAAGGAGTAAAGTTTGGAACAAGAAGAAGGGTTTTAACTTCAAAATAAAATAAAATAAAATAAATAAGAATAAAATGAAAGCGCAACGGGCACGAAAGAAACAGAAGAGAAGAGAAGTACGACTCTAGACATAGAGCTTTATGCTGACCGAAAGGGGCATGTCCAGGGCGGACCCGTTCAAGTTATAGTCCGTAATCTATATGATTAAACTATTATAAATGCAATCCTACAACTATATCTCGCCATTATGGTCAAAGCTGTTCCTTGAATCACATTGCAAATGACAACACCATCATATGTGAAAATAAATGAAACATTAATTATCAACATTTCTTCGTATAACCAGTTTTAATTAACCACTACTGATAGAGTTGAAAGGAAGTTTGTTTCAACATAACACCGTAGACTTAATCAAGCTAGTCTCACCTTAATTGATTAATACACACATCTTTGTATATCGTTATGTATACGTCTGAATTTATATCTTATTTGTTTCTCTTATGATATAGCGAGATGACTGAGAGAATACCAATTTTATTTCTTTTAGAGAGCTTCATACCTTTTGTAGATTAATCACATTTCTTAACTTCGCACTTCTGGTTCACAGAAGCACCAGATTGAAACAGAATGTCATATTTTTCATGTATTAGGTAACAATAACATATCTAGACTTTATTTTGAAGCAAAAATAATAATTTTCTTAGTTATTAACCCTCAGTTCTTTGTTGGAAGCCCAAGGATTTGGTCATTTGGTCTGGAGAAAGGAAGGAAGCTGCTTTGTCTCTTGTTGGTAAGTCAGAAACTAATTGTAGATTTGGGTTTAGGCATTGTGTGTGTAAAGCTAGTGGTAACATTTAGTCTAGTATTGATAGCTTGTTGTTGAACTTCTTGTGAAGCTGTCTATGGTAAGTGAGCAATCAGCTTGTTTGAGCCAGCTCACCTGTAGTGAATAGACTTGATTAGAGGGAAGGAGGAGCCACAGTCAGTACTTGCGGTAAATTGAGCACTTAAAAGGCTGTCACTACAGCGTCAGCTGCAGCGTCGGGCCATCAGAACGAAGACAGCTGAACAAAGACACAGGGAGTCTATCTGTGGGAGTCAAGACAGCTGAACAAAGACACAGGGAGTCTATCTGTGGGAGTCAAGACAGCTGAACAAAGACACAGGGAGTCTATCTGTGGGAGTCAAGACAGCTGAACAAAGACACAGGGAGTCTATCTGTGGGAGTCAAGACAGCTGAACAAAGACACAGGGAGTCTATCTGAGGGAGTCCATCGAGGAAGCCCATTGAGGTAGGTATAACATCTCAACCCCCCCCCTCCTCGCAGCCATGTGTCTTATCCCAGTCAGGACATCGCACTGGAGAAGATTTTACCGAAGTCCCTTCATTCGAGGCTGTAACCCATCCAATCTCTGCTACCCACCAATCTCCACCGGTAAGGAACTTGAGGTACTAGGGGGGCTGTGGAACTGCCAGTCTGCAGTCAAGAAGGCGGACACCATCTCAGCCTATGCCTCCCTGCAGACTCTCCACTTCCTGGCCCTCACAGAGACCTGGATCACCCCAGAAAACACTGCCACTCCAGCTGCCCTTTCAACTGCCTACTCGTTTTCACACTCCCCAAGACGAACAGGGCGAGGAGGAGGAACTGGGCTCCTCATCTCACCCACATGGTCCTACCAGGTCCTTCCTCTCGACCACCTACCCCGATCTACGCTTGAATTTCACGCCGTCTCTGTCACCATTCCTTTCAAACTCAACATCATAGTGATCTATCGCCCACCCGGTCCTCTTGGTGACTTTTTGGATGAGATGGATGCCCTCCTGAGCTGCTCCCCTGATGATGGCACACCGCTCGTCGTCCTCGGTGACTTCAACATCCACCCGGGAAAGCTGCATTCATCTGAATTCATTGACTTCTTTTCCGCATTTGACCTCACACTCTCCCCCTCTCCACCAACTCACCGGGCTGGGAACCAACTTGACCTTGTCTTCACAAGATCCTGTGGCATCTCGGCACTCTCTGTTACCCCGCTCACCGTGTCCGACCACCACTTTTACGACTTTCTCCCTCCCCATGAAGCCTACCTCATCCCTCCCCTCTACGCCTCGAATGGTCACCAGCCGCCGCAACCTGAAATCCCTCACTCCCTCCGCTCTCTCCTCAACTGTTATCTCCTCGCTCCCATCCTCGGAACAGTTCTCCTTAATGCCTACTGAGGAAGCCTCCTCTATCCTGATGTCCTCACTCGCCTCTTCTTTGGACACTCTCTGTCCCCCAATCTCACGACCGGCGCGATCATCTCCCCCCCCTCCCTGGCTGTCTGAACCTCTGCGAACCAACAGATCATTGTTGCGAGCGTCAGAGAGAAAATGGAAGAAATCGGGACAGCACAAGGACCTTGCTCACTACCACCTCCTCCTCTCTGACTTCACCTCAACTGTTTCGGCAGCTAAATCTGCCTTCTACCTGGCAAAGATCAACTCTTCTGCCTCCAACCCCAGGAAACTCTTCTCCATGTTCTCTTCCCTCCTCACCCCTCCTACCCCTCTCCCTCCCTCCTCCCTTACTGCCGATGACTTTGCAACTTACTTTACCAAGAAAGTAAATGACATCAGCTCCTCATTCATGCCTATTCCCTCCCAGAAGACATCTCCCCCAACTCTCAACTCGGATGGTCTTACCAGCTTTAGCCCCCTCACCTCTGAAGACGTTCACGCACTTGTTACATCTAACCGTGCCACCACCTGCTCCCTTGACCCGATTCCCTCCTCTCTTCTCCAGGACATCTCACACGACATCTTGCCATTCCTCACCACCCTGATCAACTCCTCCCTCACCTCAGGTGTCATTCCAGCGGATTTTAAGACCGCTATCGTGAAGCCTCTCCTGAAAAAACCCACCCTTGATGCTACTGACATCCAAAACTACAGACCTGTATCTCTTCTTTCATTCCTCTCTAAAACCTTGGAACGTGCTGCCTACAACCAACTGTCATCCTATCTCTTGCGGAAGAACCTCCTAGACCCTAACCAATCAGGATTCAGGACTGCCCACTCCACTGAGACGGCCCTCCTCACGGTGACCGAGTCCCTGCGAGACGCCAAAACATCATCCAACTCCTCCGTTCTCATTCTCCTTGACCTATCTGCTGCATTCGACACAGTCAACCACCAAATTCTCCTCTCCACTCTGGCTGAACTTGGCATAACCGACTCTGCTCTCACCTGGTTTACATCATACCTGACAAACCGCACCTTTCAGGTCACATGGAATGGCTCTATGTCCAAACCCTGCTCTCTGGACACGGGTGTCCCTCAAGGCTCAGTATTAGGACCGCTTCTGTTCTCACTATACACCAGATCACTAGGTTCTGTTATCACATCGCATGGATTCTCCTACCATTGCTACGCTGATGACACCCAGCTGTTCCTCTCTTTTCCCCCGTCCTCTGACGCTCACATTGCAACTCGCATCTCGGACTGTCTGGCTGACATCTCTGTCTGGACAACTGCACATCACCTCAAGCTTAACCTGAATAAAACCGAACTCCTCTTCATCCCAGGGAAAGACTGCCCTCGCATGGACCTGTCGGTCACTGTTGAGGGCATCACAGTATTTCCTTCCTCAACTGCGAGGAACCTGGGTGTAATCCTCGATGACCAACTATCCTGCACCCCCAACATCACTGCTGTGGCCCGATCCTGCAGATTTGCCCTCTACAATATCCGCAGGATTCGGACCTTCCTCACAAAGGATGCAACGCAGCTCTTGGTCCAAGCACTGGTCATCTCCCGCCTTGACTACTGCAACTCTCTCCTGGCCGGACTCCCGGCCTATGCGATTAAACCATTGCAGCGTATCCAGAACGCTGCAGCACGCCTTATCTTCAATCTACCCAAATTCTCCCACGTGACCCCCCTCCTCCGTGACCTCCACTGGCTCCCTGTTGCAGCACGCATCCAATTCAAGATGATGACACTGGCCTTCAGGGCCATCAATGGAACGGCACCTGCCTACCTTCAAACACTGGTCAAACCTCCTGCCCCGAAGCGAGCACTCCGCTCCTCTACTTCAGCTGGCCGGCTGGTACCACCATCGCTGAAATCAAACAAATGTCGCTCAGCAAAGTCCAGACTCTTCTCTGTTCTGGCGCCTCAGTGGTGGAACGAACTCCCGACCAATGTCAGGACAGCAGAGTAATTTGCCATCTTCCGAAAAAGGCTCAAGACTCACCTGTTCAGACTTCACCTCGACTCTACATAGCATGACCCACTAACACCCTCCCTCGACACCCCCCCCCCCCCCCCGCAAAAAAAAACAAACCAAAAAACAAAAAAAAACCTTACCTATAGCACTCAGATCGTAGCACTGTTGCTCTTGAAGTACTACTTTACTCAGATGAGGACCTAACACTTGTTCTATTTTTAGCTCTTACTGCATCGGCAATGATACGTCGTGGTTTCTTTGTTTCCTTCTTTTGACAAATGTACTTATTGTAAGTCGCTTTGGACAAAAGCGACTGCTAAATGACCTAAATGTAAATGTAAATGTAAGGATAAACCGGAGAACTCTTCAGTTCACAAATATAGTATTTATTCTGGTCAGAGGTAAAGTATGGCAGGCCTGGGCTCAGAATGGCAGAGCTCCCACAGGATCTCAGTCAGAGCGAGGCCCGTTTCTGGGTTCTCGTCACAATTTATCTTCTTGGGCTGGGACTGCCCCATACAGAGGTCAAACTTGCATGCAACCGAGTCTTACTGGTCAGTTATCTCTGACGTGAACTTCTAGGATGCATGAAACATGTTTGAGTGTTGTCCTTCAGGCGTGTATCTATCCTAGCAAACCTAGCTGTTAGAACAAAGAGGGCCTTGAAGATTCTACGGGTTCCTGCTTATCAGGTTAACTGTCACTCTGATTTAATGAGCACAACCAGTGATATATATGAGTTCAGTGAAAAACTATACAACTAAAGTGAACAAAGAGCCAATTCTAACATAGTGATGCTCCAAAAGTGGTCTTGACTGGCTTTAGGTATTTCTGCTGTTAACTAAAAAGTATAGAAGGCAGGGAGGTAAATGGCCTCATTTATGTAGCGCTTTTCTCCAAAGCGCTTTACAGGAATGACTGACATTCATCCATCCACGCACACATTCACACAGACGGTGGAGTCAACACGCAAAGTGACAGCCAGCTCGTCAGGAGCAATTGGGGTGAGGTGTCTTGCTCAGGGACACCAGGAACCGTCAATTTTGCGGTTGCCAGCCAACCCGCTCTACCTCCTGAGCTAAACCTCCCCAACCTCCCAAATCTGATACATCAGGTGTGTTAGAGCAGGGAGAAACCTAAAACATGCAGGACAGTAGCTCTCCAGGACCGGACTTGGGCACCCCTGCCCCAGATCAATGAGCTCCTGGATCGGTTATTACGGCTTGTTTTTTTTCTGACATTGGATTCAACCATGGGCTACTGGCAGATTTCCTTGTCTCCAGAGTCTAAGGAAAAAATGGCCTTCTACACTACAGTTTGTACCGATTTGTGACACTTCCGTTTGGGTGGTAATTGCCCCAGTCATCTTTCAAGGCCTCATGGACTGGCTACTGCGTCCTCATGCTGCATATGCTGCCGCCTATCTGGATGATGTCATCATCCACAGTGACAGCTCAGTGGAGCATATGCATGGGTGACTGTGGTGCTCTGGTCACTGAGGTAGGTGAGACAGGTGTGGCCTCAGAAAGATTAAACCAAGGCAATTGCAGCATGCCCGAGGCCCAACACCAAAAAGAAGGTGAGGCAGTTTCTGGGACTGGCTGGGTATTATCGGCGGTTCATTCCGAACTTCGCAGACCTGACCAGTCCCCTGACTGTTGCTCACCAGTGTGATAGAAATCACAATGGCGGACAACAAGATGGGTTCAGCTATTCTGTGGGCAGGATCACCGAGCTGGAGGGGTGGTCTAGTGTTCCACAAGTAAACCTATATTTGGCACGGAGCTCCAAATGACGACATTTGGGTGACCAGTTCTGAACCGTTCCTGAGTTAATTATCGATTGAACAGGAGAAAAAGGGAGAGGATGGTCTTTTCTGATACTTTTGGGGTCTGTTTAGACTCCAGAGATACAGATTTATGTTTTACAGTCATAAAAAGTGCATTTTGCACAATATGGGACCTTTAAAGCTTTGTATGATGAAAAGGTGCGTCCGGATTAATAAAATATATTTAATTCTTTGAATCATATACATATGTTTTGAATGATACCTTATATGATGCTGTTAGACAATAAGCTTGATAAAAGTTGAAATAGTGCAGAAATAATTCATTTAATGACATTTGATACATTCAATGAACATTTAGTTGCAGGAGTCCATGATGCGCCTCATGCTCATGAACTTCATGTTGCTCATGCCCATGTCCCTGAAGCTTCTGTACTCTCCGGGCCTCATGTACATCATCTTGCCTCTGTATTGGGGCTGCTCGTACATCAGCCAGTGGCCGTCCATCACGTTGCAGGACATGCAGTCGTTCATACGATAACGGTCCATGATGTTGTCACAGTCGTCCATCAGCTCATGCATCTGACCACCGAAGTTCTCCCTCTCGTAGATCTTCATCCTGAACTGGCCTCTGTGCTGTTTTTAATGAAGAGGATGAAAACGAATTAATTAGTTAGTTAATTAATTAATTAATTAATCATGTTTTGTGGGGGTCACTCATAGTAGGCAGTAGGCATATGACAGATGCCTACCATGGGGATCATACGGCAAGACCTGATGCAGTCCCTCATTCCCATCATGTTCATGCTGTCGGCGTACTCGCCCCTCCTCATGAAGTACTGGTTTCCCATGTAGTTGGGACGCTCGTAGACCATGAAATAGCCACTCTCCACCCTGCAGGACTGGCACCTGCTCAGGTATGAGGACATGTCAGAGCAGTCATTCATGCACTCATAGGAACGACCCTGGAAGTTCCTCTCCTCGTAGAAAGTGATCTGAAAAAAGGTGATTGTAATAGATAAATATAAAGCAGCAAGGTCAGCGTGGCTACAGTAATTTTTCCTTATTATATAAAGACATTTAAAAGTACCTTGCCCCTCATGTTCATGTCGGTGTTGCTCATGCTGAGTGTAGATGTGCTGTTGCCCCTAAACTGCTTGCCTACCTGGTTTAAGCCTTTCCTTTTATACCTGACCAAAGGTAAATAATGAGTGACTCCTCCCCCTCAGAGAACCCCATTACTCAGCAACTTACTATTGAAGCCAACAGAATGCAGAGGTTATGTTCATTTTCCAGTGATGGGGTACCTTGCAGAGGATGACACCTAACACTGCATCAATGACGCCTCACAATGTCCTGACAGAAAGACTAGCATTTTTTCTTGTCTCACAGAGTACGACAGAGTCCATGGGTTTCATGGAATTGACCAATAGGAGCACAGGAACCTCTGTTGTAATTTTGTATCCACCTTCATTAGAGTTTCCTCGCTAAAGAAGGACCTGGTTGTTTCCACAAGAAAAAATATTGTTCAATGTTCCTTTGAGTCTACTGAGTAATTTAACAATAAAGATTCCAACATGAGAACCCTTGTTGATTCCATCAGTTCAGTATGGCTTAGGGTTCCAAATAACCTTGATACTAAAGAATATGAGCCTCAGCCGACATTCATATGGAGACAGAGACACTCAGAGGAATTATTTGGCTGAGTGCAACTACATCTCTGATCAGTTTCATACAATGTCCAGGTGGTCACTCTGGATTTGAAACCTGTTAAATCCTTGTTTTATCTTAAGCAATAAAGGAGTGACTTGAATTAATCAGCAACACCTCGCCCTCCCCCCCCCCCCCCCCCCTTAACAGGATAAGCGGTTGACAATGGATGGATGGATGACAGATTTTGGAATATCTGTAGCCTATCATGTTTACGAATTGTTATATTCCAAGAATATCAAACCTTATTTCAAGAGCAATGGTAAACCTTATATATTGGGTTTAACAGTTAATGTAACTTTCTAATAAGAAGTAGAGGACACATACTCCATTCAAACAAGTTGATATAGGTCTCCACACAGTGTGTATGAAGTGTTTGCTGAAAATAAACAGATCATGCATTCTAGCATGTCTCTATAACCGTCAACCCTAACCCTTTTTAAACTCAATTGTGCTCCATCTTAACATTACATGCCCAAGTTACAAAATCGGGACATGAAGCTGAGCTTCATATGTTGCTGAAATTTTCAGATTGTTAAATTTGTCCAATTTCACATGTGGCATTAGTGCAACGATACCTACTGGAAATATATGGAGACACCACAGGTGAAATGTTTATTAATCATACAAAGTACATTACCCAGGTGAAAGACTTAAAAAGGTATGATCTGTGATGGGCCAACATGAACTCTGTCGATGCTGATTAATGGCAATAGTTTTATGACACTAGTCGCCCAATGTGAAACACTTTTTCGGCGGTCCAGATGTCCGAAGTGCTTTTCATGTTTCATACAATGTCCAAATGTTAACTCTGGGTTTGAAACGTGTAAAATCGTAGTAACTTAAAGGAGACTTTTCGTCATTTTTGACCCCATTTTCGTTGTACCCAGGGTCATCCCGACTTATTAGAAGCAAAAAAAAACACAAATATTGACTTGACCTAGCCCGAGATCTGTACCCGCGTGCCAGCCTTCCAGAATAGCTCGAATGCTAACCCATAGGAGCAAATCTATCTGCTTTTCTGGGCCTCAGAAAATGATTCCAAGACCTATGCAACACAGGATGGGTCCTTATGAGACATGACAGCGCTCGAGTGGGGAATAACTAATAAATAATAATGGTACAAACAAAAAGGACAGGAGCAATGGTGGAATGAGGAATAAATAATAATAATAGTACAGACAACCAGGACAAGACATAAAAGACAAGACAGGAGCAATAACAGTCCAATGGTGGCAGAGATGCAGTGGAGAGTGGCGGGTGGGTGGGGGGGTGAAGGGGCATGAGGAGGGAAGAGGGCAAGGGAGGGGATGGTTATGGATAGGGGAGGTCGTATGCTTGCAAGAAGAGATAGGTTTTTAAACAGGATTTGAATGTGGGAAGCGAGGGGAGTCATGGACAGGTTGGGGGAGTGAGTTCCAGAGTCGGGGTCGTTTGGTGATCAGAGTGAGAGTGGAGGAGGATCGGAGGGTCGGGAGGGAGGGTCGATTGGGGGTAAGGAGATTGGACAGGTAGGGCAGGGCCAGGTGATGGCTTAGCGAGGTAGCGAGCGTCCTACGATGCTGGTTCACTTCTTACCGGGGTAGATTGCCAAGGTAACTTACGCTGCAGAGCTAACCTGCTCCGGAGCAGGTTATGTTCCTGACAAGAGATCAACGTTGAGAAAAACACAGCCGACTGACCAATCAGCTCTCTTGGTGTGCAGATAAAGAAAAAGAAGCTCGGTGGATCGTGAGAGGGTCTCTTAGGAGAACTAGAGTGTTCAGAGACCAGCAAAAACCCTTTTATCTATCCCTGGCAGTGTATTATATGAGAGATACAGATTATCGTCAGAGGGCATGACTTATCTGTGTCAGTGTACAGCCTACTGACCACTTTGAATTATGTGTTTATATTTATTTTATCTGCTCCCAAGTGCGTTTTACACCGCCGGGATTGCAGCTGAAATAATTAGGCTGATATTTGTCAGGCCTTGGGCATGGAGGGAGGACTCAGATGCAGGGCAGTGGCAGGAAAAAGGCTTTATTTCAAAAATAACAATGAACAAACAAAAACCGCTCCCACCGGAGGAAAAACAGGCTACAAGCAAAACTACAAAAAAAACCAACTTAACTTAACCTGTGGTGGCGTGGAACGTGACATGGAACGTGATGCGACAGAAGACGAATAACGAACTGGCACAAGACAAGGGGAGACGCAGACTTAAATACACAGAGGGATAACGAGCAACAGGTGACAACAATCAGGGATCAGGGATGACATCAGACCAGGGAACACATGAGGAAGGGCAAGTGACCTGAAACGAGAAGGGAGTTATTTTCAAAATAAAACAGGAAATGACAAGACAAAACCCCAAGACAAGACATTACCACACCGGCGTGACAATATTGTCATAAACCACGCCATAAAAACACATCTCAGCAACACATTCATTTGTTTAAAGTTTTTTTGGGCTTTTTATTGCGGGAGTACAGCGTGAGAGTTAAAGGGACGAGAGAGAGGGACGACAAGATTTAAAAGAGGACCACATGGCGGATTCAAACCCGGGACCGCAGCAGGGATCCTCGGTACACGGGGCGGTAACTCTACCACTGAGCTATCAGCAGAGTTAACATGTTAATTTAATCAGTCAGATCTAGTAGTGCCCTTATGATGGGGCAGTCATATTATATGACAATTAATACTATTAATACGACTTACAAATTCACACAGTCGGCAAGTTTTTGCCAGCTGTCCTTCCTGCATTTGGCAGATGAAACTGTTGCTTTTCGCCTGTATTATATTATCTTCTTCGTATTTCTGTTTTCTGTAAGATTATGGTTCACTCTTCGTAAGTGAAATATGCTGCTCCGCTGCCCAAAAACTGATCCATGTTTGTGATTGTTCAAATTCTGCAAACACCGCCTCTTTCATGTGCATGCGCTCATAGCTCGACAGGGAAACCCTGGGTTGACTTAACAAGTTGATAACCAGCTTTGTGTGACCGCTTATCTCCGATTGCCTTTGTAAGGGTTACTTAAACTGGATAACTGAAAGATACCCTGGCTATGTTGAACTTGTTTTGTTGCACAGGCCCCTGGCATGCTACCACTACTCCCCGGCAGCACAACAAACCTCACAGCAAATGGTGCAGTCAATAGTGTATCTGTGTGTTTATTTACAGACAAAGTGATGGGACATAACCACGAGCGCCTAGCCTCCCAACGATACGGCACTCTGCTTACAAAAGACAACAAAAACGGTCAAAAAACAAAAGCAAAAAATTGGCAACTATAACAAGTATAACAACAAAATAAAGTAAGGGAACGTAACGTAGCCCAGTTGATCTGAGACACCAAACGGAAAGTGTGATGTGGTCAAAACAGCAGTGTAACGGTGCAGGTAAACCTGAAAAAGAGAAACTAAAATGAACAAGGCTCACTGCACATTAACATACATTTTTGAAACAGCCTATTACCCCTCATGCACCATCTAAACACATGCTCCAGTTAGAGCAAACAGCGATCTCAGCCACTGGGACACCAACACGCCAGCTTCAGCAGAGAGCAGGGGCCTGTACTACGAAGCAAGTTCAACATACCCAGGGTATCTTTCAGAGATCCAGCTTAAGTAACCCTAACAAAGGCAATCGGAGATAAGCGGTCACACGAAGCTGGTTATCAACTCGTTAACTCAACCCAGGGTTTACCTGTCCAGCTATGATCGCGTGCACATGAAAGAGGCGGCGTTTGCAGCATTTGACCAATCACAAACATGGATCAGTCTACGGCAGCGGAGCGGCGTATTTCACGTACGAGGAGCTAACCATAATCATACAGAAATATGAATAAGTTAAACATATAATGCAGGCAAAAGGCAACAGTTTCATCTGCCAAATGCAGGAAGGACAGCTGGCAAAAACTCACCGACTGTGTGAATGCGGAAGTCGTATTAATAGTATTAGTAGTATATTATGACTGCCCCATCAGAAGGACACTACAAGATCTGACTGATTAAATGGTCATTTTAACTTCGCTGATAGCTTAGTGGTAAAGTTACTGCCCCATGAACTGAGGCTCCCTGCAGCGCACCTTGGTTCGAATCCGCCCTTCGGTCCTCTTTTAAATCATGTCGTCGCTCTCTCTCGTCCCTTTAAGTCTTATAATGTCCTTCCGCAATAAAAGGCCAAACGTATAAATTTAAAATAATGAATTTGTTGCTTGGATGTATTCTTATAATGTGGTTTATGACAATATCAGCCTCATTCTTTCAGCTGCAATCCCGGCGGTGTAAAACGGACTTGGGAACAAATCAAATAGATATAAAAACATAATTCAAAGTGGTAAGTAGGCTGTACGCTGACAAAGAAAGGTCTTAATTCTCTCCGATGAGAATCTGTATCTCTCATAAAAAACATTGTCAGGGACAGAAAAAGGGTTTTGCCGGTCTCTGTACACTCTATAGTTCTCCTACGAGACCCTCTCACGATCCACCAAGCTTCTTTTTTTTTTTATGTCGGCGCACCAAGAGAGCTGATTGGTCAGTAGGCGGTGTGTTTCTCCACGTTGATCTCTTATCAGGAACATAACCTGCTCCGGAGCAGGTTAGCTCCACAGCGTAAGTTACCATGGCGATCTACCCCGGTAAGAAGTGAACCAGCGTCGTAGGACGGAAAACCCAGAGTTAACGCTTAAGTTACCTCGCTAAGCCCAAATCCTGCTTCGTAGTACAGGCCCCAGGAAGGAGAGGCTGAACAATGGGCCACAGATGCCTTATATCTGGGTGCTGATTGAGTTGTGGGAGGAGTTGACCCAAGGCTTTATTCACCAGCACTACTGAGGGGGATCTATCCAACCACATTAGCATGTCTCTATATCACTCAGTTTCAGCTCTGTTACCAAAGTGCTGATTCTGTGTCTTACAGCTTTAAATATAAATGAGCTGCTGCTAGCCACGCCCCTCTGAGGAACTAGTTGTGGCTCTCTGCCCCCACCTGTTTGCCCAATCTCCTTGTTACCATGGTTATGGTGTCTACCCAGGAAAAGATGAACAACAATATCACAAAAAAAAAGAGTGGTTCAAGACATCAGGAACACTGATTTAAGAGACATAAAAAATCCATTAAGCATAATAAGGGAACTTTAAACTTTGTAGGATAAAAATGTGCTTGTTAATATCTGCTTGCACTCCAGAAAATTCTATTCTATTTAATATTGTGATTCATGTAAGTGTATATATTTATTGTATTATACCTGTATGTGATGCTGTTGGACAATAAACTGGAGAAAAGTTAAAATAGTGCAGAAATGATTAATTTAATGACATTTGATACATTCAATGAACATTTAGTTGCAGGAGTCCATGATGCGCCTCATGCTCATGAACTTCATGTTGCTCATGCCCATGTCCCTGAAACTCCTGTACTCTCCGGGCCTCATGTACATCATCTTGCCTCTGTATTGGGGCTGCTCGTACATCAGCCAGTGGCCGTCCATCACGTTGCAGGACATGCAGTCGTTCATACGATAACGGTCCATGATGTTGTCACAGTCATCCATCAGTTCGTGACTCTGACCACCAAAGTTCTCCCTCTCGTAGATCTTCATCCTGAACTGGCCTCTGTGCTGTTTTTTTTTCCAACCGAATCAAAACAATTGAATTAATGAATCATGTTTTGCAGGGGTCACACTTAGTAACATATGACGGATGCTGTTTGATACATACCATGGGGATCATACGGCAAGACTTGATGCAGTCCCTCATTCCCATCATGCTCATGCTGTCGGCGTACTCGCCCCTCCTCATGAAGTACTGGTTTCCCATGTAGTTGGGACGCTCGTAGACCATGAAGCAGCCACTCTCCACCCTGCAGGACTGGCACCTGCTCAGGTAGGAGGACATGTCAGAGCAGTCGCTCATGCACTCATGGGAACGACCCTGGAAGTTCTTCTCCTCGTAGAAGGTGATCTGAAAAAAGTTGATTGTAATAGATTTAAAGCAGCAAGGTGAAAATACAGCATTGTCAGGCTACAGGCTACAGTCATTTTTGCTTTTTACAAAGAGATATTAAAAAGTACCTTGCCCCTCATGTTCATGCCGGTGCTGGTCATGCTGAGTATAGATGTATAGCTGCTCCTGAACTGCTTGCCTACCTGGTTTAAGCCTTTCCTTTTATACCTGACCAGAGGTAAAGAATCAGTGACTCCTCCCCCTCAGAGAACCCCATTACTCAGCAACTTACTATTGAAGTGAACAGAATGCAGAGGTTATGTTCATTTTTCAGGGACTGGGTATGTTGCAATGGATGACAACAAACACTGCATCGATGACGCCTCACAATGTCCTGAAAGAATGACTTTGTCTTTGACATTTTTTTTTTTGTCTGACAGAATATGACTGATTACATGTGTTTGGTAGATTTGACCAACAGGAACACAGCAACTGTAAATACATTGAATAGGAATGTTTTTTGTGGTGCTAGGTAGAACTGGGAAACATTACTATCAGTGATATTTTCATTCAAGTATTTCAGGATTTGTTCATATAAAAAAGCCAGTTTAAACACACAGTTTTGGACATCATTGCTTGTTTATATTAAGGCTGTCAATGTTTTAATAATTTTAATCAGATTAATCACAGGGTATCTGTGGATTAATCACGAATCACCACCATTCCTAAATATACCCAGAAAATTCTTATCTTCTCTGTTTATTGTTGTTGTTGAACAGAATGACAAATGACAGAAGGTGTATCGCACAGAATTTCAAGTCTTAACAAAAAGGGTTGCACAGTACAGTACTTGTGGATACTGAGTACTGATATGGGTACTAAAACATATCATTACCGTTCTTACAATAACTTTGAAAACATTCAACTTGTGTTTTCCTGATACAAACAGAGCAGAGTTTGCAGGAGGGATATTGTTGGTTAACTGTTAACTGTGCTATCAGTTACACAATACAAATACATATTAAAGATGAAAAAGCTAAGAAACTCAGAAGAGGATTTTGTCACTAAAAGGAGAATAGTGTTGGTCCACCTTAAAGGTCAGTGTTCCTAAGCCGGATCAGCCAGAGTTGTTGCTATCTTTGGGGCTAACTCCCTACCCTTTCATCATCAGCTGGCTGACAACAAGACATGAACTTAGTTTGTGTCTAGTTGTAGCATTCACCAACAAATAACCTGCACACACGTGCTACACTGCTTCATCCACAGCTGTAACGCCATCACTCCCTCTCTCTCGATAACGTTACATTGTAACAGCTGTAGCACATCGTTGAAACCCTGACAGATTTTATCAGCAGACACACAGCTGACAACTTCACAGTTTAATGAACTGATGTGGCGGAAACTCACTATACTGTCTGTTTAGCTACATACTGCAGCTGCTGATAAATTATGATTTAACATGTTTTTTCATCAGGTCATTGTTGCAGCTAGGTGGCTTATTAGGCTAAAAGTTGAGAGGTTGATGTCACGTTGCTGCAATGGTGTCGGTGCAGTTGTATCTTAGTAGTTTTATGAGGCTGTGTGCTTTTTGGTTGTTCCATCTGTTTTTTTATACTTGAACATTCAAAACATTAATGTGTGAATTCCACAAATTAATCTTTCTGCATTGACACGTTTATTTTGACCGCCTTAGTTTATAGCCTATCCTTGTTTCTTAAAGTCGGCCCATAGGCTATAAGACGTGGATGTAGCATCGTGACTTCACCCATTAGTTTGTGGACAATGGTTTTGAGGCCTCAAGTTCAGCATTTTAGCCATCACCATCTGGACTGCAGAGGAGCAACAGGTAAATCTAAAGAGCACAAGCAGCAGAGTGGTACCCCAAGCATCACAAGGTAGCTACGCCCTAAAGCATACCCTCCTTTATCATTTATCTTACTCCAAATGGGACCATACTTATCAAAATGAACATCATGATGTATTGAAGAAGACTTATTACTAGCGGCCATAAGATGAAATAATACATTTAGGAGAAGTAGGTTCATTTTCTCATAGACTTGGAAGCAAACTGACGTATCTTTTCAACCAGAGGTGTCACCCCCTAATGGCCAGAAGAGAGAATGCAAGCTAAAAGCACTTCCACATTGGCTTAATTAATAGATTCATTTTTATTTAATTCTCCAGTTTTTGATTATCCGTAACCTGTAATGTTCATCCATCCATTGTCTACCGCTTATCATGTATTCAGGGTCGTGGGGGGGCTGGAGCCGATCCCAGCTGTCATTGAGCGAAGGCAGGGTACACCCTGGACAGTCTATTGCAGGGCCCCTGTCATGTTCATGAATTGTTATATTCCAAGAATATCAATCCTTATTTCAAGAGCAATGGCAAACCTCATCTATTGGGTTTAACAGAAAAATGTATAGCATATTTCTCATGAAAATGAAAGGGGACATACTAAAGTCCACTTGAACAAGTTAACATCTCAGGTGTCTTCAAACGGTGTCTATGAAGTGTTTGTTGAAAAGAAAAAATCTGATTATGCATATTAGCATGTCTCTATACCTCTCAGTTTCTGCTCTGTTACCAAAGTGCTGATTCTGTGTCTAATAGCTTTAAATATAAATGAGCTGCTGCTAGCCACGCCCCTCTGAGGAACTGGTTGTGGCTCTCTGCCCCCACCAGCCGGCCCCAAGCTCCTTGTTGCCACGGTTATGGTGTCTACCCCAGGAAAAGATGAGCAACAAATATCCCTCCTAAGAACAACAGCGGTTCAAGACATCAGGGACACTGATTTATGTTTAAAAGCCATAAAAATGCATTTAGCATAATATGGGACCTTTAAACTTTGCAGGATAAACATGTGCTTGTTAATATCTGCTTGCACTCCAGAAAATTCTATTCTATTTAATATTGTGATTCATGTAAGTGTATATATTTTGTGTATGATACTGTATGTGATGCTGTTGGACAATAAGCTTGACAAGTGCAGTAATTATTCATTTAATGACATTTGATTCATTCAATGAACATTTAGTTGCAGGAGTCCATGATGCGCCTCATGCTCATGAACTTCATGTTGCTCATGCCCATGTCCCTGAAGCTCCTGTACTCTCCGGGCCTCATGTACATCATCTTGCCTCTGTATTGGGGCTGCTCGTACATCAGCCAGTGGCCGTCCATCACGTTGCAGGACATGCAGTCGTTCATACGATAACGGTCCATGATGTTGTCACAGTCATCCATCAGTTCATGACTCTGACCACCAAAGTTCTCCCTCTCGTAGATCTTCATCCTGAACTGGCCTCTGTGCTGTTTTTTTTTTCAACCGAATCAAAACAATTGAATTAATGAATCATGTTTTGCAGGGGTCACACTTAGTAACATATGACGGATGCTGTTTGATACCTACCATGGGGATCATACGGCAAGACTTGATGCAGTCCCTCATTCCCATCATGCTCATGCTGTCGGCGTACTCGCCCCTCCTCATGAAGTACTGGTTTCCCATGTAGTTGGGACGCTCGTAGACCATGAAGCAGCCACTCTCCACCCTGCAGGACTGGCACCTGCTCAGGTATGAGGACATGTCAGAGCAGTCGCTCATGCACTCATAGGAACGGCCCTGGAAGTTCCTGTCCTCGTAGAAGATGATCTGAAAAAAGTTGATTGTAATAGATTTAAAGCAGCAAGGTGAAAATGGCTACAGTCATTTTTGCTTTTTACAAAGAGATATAAGTACCTTGCCCCTCATGTTCATGCCGGTGTTGGTCATGCTGAGTGTAGATGTGCTGCTGCTCCTGAACTGCCTGCCTACCAGGTTTAAGCCTTTCCTTTTATACCTGACCACGGTAAAGAATCAGTGACTCCTCCCCCTCAGAGAACCCCATTGCTCAGCAACTTACTATTGATGCCAACAGAATGGACAGGTTATGTTCATTTTTCAGGGACTGGGTGCCTCATACTCTTTAGAAAGGCCTTTTCTCTCGCTACAGTGAGCCCCAACAGTGCCTCATGTCATGTGAATAGGTTGGCCCATGTGATCAGTAAAACTGTGTATGACCTGTATGGCGGAAATATTTTATGCATTTGGTTATGGTGAGCATATACTTCGCGTAAAGTCCTTCTAGTATCTTTCTCTCAAGAAAAAAGCATAAATGAAGGAAGATAAATAATTTTGGGTTCTGCACATAAAATACATTCTTGTTCTTTAATGAAACAAATAATAATAATAAAAATAATTCAATTTGTTGACATTGTTTCGATAAAACATATTGAGCCAGATAATCTAACAATGAATTATATGTACATTAATAGAAATGTAACTGGTTATGAAACCGTCTTAATTTATGACTAATGTCTTGTGAGCTACATGAGTAAAGACATTGACAATTGTTATATAATTTCTATTTCTATTTACTGTCAATGCTTGTCAATGGGTCCAACTCCCTGCAAAATTGAAATGAACTATATGGAAAGGCAGGTTCACCAAAAACTGCATCAGCTCAGCTCAAACACTCCGGATTCTGTCTACAGTGACAGCCAAAATTACATAAAATGGAAAGTTTTGGGGCTGCACGGTGGTGTAGTGGGTAGCACTGTCACCTCACAGCGAGAGGGTCCCGGGTTCAATTCCCAGGTCGGGTTCATTCTTTGTGGAGTTTCCATGTTCTCCCCGTGTAAGCGTGGGTTCTCTCCGGGTTCTCCGGCTTCCTCCCACAGTCGAAAGACATGCAGGATGGGGATAGGTTACCGTAATTGATTACTCTAAATTTCCCGTAGGTGTGAATGGTTGTCTGTCTGTACATGTCGGCCCTGTGATAGACTGGCGACCTGTCCAGGGTGTACCCTGCCTTACGCCCAATGACAGCTGGGATCGGCTCCAGCCCCCCGCGACCCTGAATACAAGATAAGTGGTAGATGATGGATGGAAAAGTTATGATACAGTAGGAGCTTTAAGTTCTAGCTGAAATGAAAATCATGCAGCTATTTACCAATATATCGTAAAAAAAAAAACCCAACTAAAGTCCCTTTTTGTCTAGAGTGGGGAAAGTGTAATGTGAATGGGCTGTGGGACACAATCAGTGACGTCATGAGCATTACTCGTGTGTTGATGAAATTGAATACAGGTGTGTGTGATTGCGGGTGGGAGGAAGATTGCGAGGAGATAGAAGACTGGGCAGACGGGGCATTGGGGGAGTATCTTACTGCTGTGGCTCGGCACTCTTCTGGGAGTGAGGGTGTTGTTCGCAGCCATCTAGGCTTGCCGGCGATGAAGACAGGTAGAGCAGGGGGTTAGTTTTCCTGTGTTAGGAGGGGAGGGTTGCTGCCTCCTATAGAAAGTCAGTGCCGGGACTGTAGAAGAGTGCAGTAGCTGCCATTGTTCCTTGTATGTTCTTCCTGCTGTCGTGCGTGACACTGACGCCCGACCGAACTCTGTCCACACCGTCTGGCGGCATCTCAAGCTTTGACCCAGGGGGAGGGTCTTGCCGAGCGGGCGAGTTAAGTATGACTTAAATATTGTTTTTATATGTATCTATGTTTTTATGTATGTATGTGTATATAGGCCTATTGTGTAGTTTACATAGTGTGGGGAGGGAGTAGGTTACAGGTGAGGGAGGGGAAACTAAGTCATGAGGGGGACATCCACATGGTTTCACTTTAAATGGTGTATTGTGGATTGCTGTGATTTCTCTGGTTGCTGTGGTTGATTTGCAGTGCCGTGGTTTGAAATGGTGTGTCTCAAGCCCGAGTCTAGCCCTGTGTGTAGTGGTTCTTCACTTAAATGAAGTGTGTATTGGCTGTCCTGTTATGACTGGTTCCTCTCGTTGGTTGTAGCCCTCACCTCCATGAATAAGCTTTTATACTTTTATACTTTTAACTTGTGATTATTTAATAAAGATTGCCTTTTTGTATTATAGTTGTGTGATGTATTTAAAGGCTCTGACACTGGCAGTATTTTCCTGCTAAAGGACAAAACCCACATTTATTACAATATGAATAAAGTGCAATGCAGTTTTGAAAAGACAATGACTCTGGTAAAGGTCAAGAGGTATTCAAAATCATTGGACTCAATCCTTTCATATATTCCCTTTCCTAGTTGTACTACATCCTCACCAAAACAGTAAGATCCTTAAAATCATCTCTATATCGTATACTGGTGTTTATATTATGGGCTTTAATATGACTTTGTCAAAACACAACATAACAATCTATTTTTTAATTCTAGAAAAGTTTATAGTAATATACCTTTGGTCATTAATTACAGTGTGTTCCTTCCACAGAAGGAAGTATTGTATCACAACAGTGCCCTTTTCTGTAATTTTTCACATCTAAGACCATTTAAATGTTTTTCTTGAAAAACTATATAAGCATGCCAAGTATGTTGGTGGTGTGCACTAGATATCACCGGAACTGCTGAAACAGAAATGGCTGCCCTATCTTGTACAAAATTATATTAAATGATGCAACAGGGGGACGTGTTTTTGTCACCATTGTTTTTATTATTTTGGCTTACTTACACATACTCTGCATAGCAGTTTTTACATATCAGTGATGCGCCTCATGCTCATGAATCTCTGGCCGCTCATGCCCATGTCCCTGAAGCTCCTGTACTCTCCGGGCCTCATGTACATCATCCTGCCTTTGTATTGGGGCTGCTCGTACATCAGCCAGTGACCGTCCATCACGTTGCAGGACTGGCACTCGTTCATACGGTAACGGTCCATGATGTTATCACAGTCGTCCATCAGCTCGTGACTCTGACCACCGAAGTTCTCCCTCTCGTAGATCTTCATCCTGAACTGGCCTCTGTGCTGTTTTTGGAGAGGAAAAAACATATATGTTAATATACTGTATGTATATATTAATATCAAGTTATGTGAGGGTTGTCACCAGTAAAAGACAATCTGATGGATGCTGTTTGATACCTACCATGGGGATCATACGGCAAGACTTGATGCAGTCCTTCATTCCCATCATGCTCATGCTGTCGGCGTACTCGCCCCTCTTCATGAAGTACTGGTTTCCCATGTAGTTGGGACGGTCGTAGACCATAAAGCAGCCGCTCTCCACCCTGCAGGAGTGACACCTGCTCAGGTAGGAGGACATGTCAGAGCAGTCGCTGCTGGTCTCATAGGAGCGACCCTGGAAGTTCCTGTCCTCGTAGAAAATTATCTGAAAAAGGAAAAAATATAAAGAACAATGATTTGAGCTAAACATGATATTGATATAATAAATACATTTTTAAATAATAGGTCAGGCAAATGTCCTTACCTTTCCCATGGTCATGGTTGTGGTGTTAGTAGTTCAGTGAACTATGTGGCTGGTACACTGATGTCTGTCCTGTTTTAACTGTTACTTTTATACATGAACAAACCCACAGAATCTGGGGCTCCCATTGTGTAAACTCCTGACCAAGCAACATGGTATAGAGGCCTATATAGTGCTCAGGGGCATTTGTCCCATTT
The DNA here is from genome assembly GCF_963514095.1 of Eutrigla gurnardus. NCBI lineage: Eukaryota > Metazoa > Chordata > Actinopteri > Perciformes > Triglidae > Eutrigla > Eutrigla gurnardus. The sequence continues at coordinate 8,873,406 of NC_139926.1, forward strand.
CCATGTGACTGGACCCCCTAGAAGACTTTAGAATGGATTTTTCCATAGGGAAGTCAATACAATAAGCATTTTGTAGTTACAATACAGAAAAACAATACTCTATTTTACACACTCTTTTTTTCAAAACATGCTGTAAGACCCTCTGATTGGTCGGTGGACAGTTTATACACATGAGTTTACTTTTGTATGACCACAGTCCGACATGCACAGTATTAAGTTCAGAGTTACTCCCATCATGAAGGCAGATATATTACCAGGTCTAATCTATCCAAGTTACTAGGATATTTTTGGATGGTGGCACAATGTCAGTATTAAAGTTTATCATTCAAATTAATCAATTTTTCATGGTTGTGGTTGTCAAATATCCCAAGGATATTAATTATTGTATGTGTGGCCAGATTTAGAAGAAAGGTCTATAAATGTATACAGAGCTCTCATGTTTTTAACTTAGTTCAGAGTGAGATTTTGGCTGAAGGTACGTGTCCACAGGCGTTATTTTAACGCTTCCCATTCATTGTCGATGTAAGTAGCCTCCCACAAGCTCTCGAAAACCATTGTCGATCTAAAATAAAGACAGATTTAGCAACTGCATAGCTTATTTCTCGCATAAAATGTTTTCAGAAACACATTTAGGTGAACTATTCTCGTAAAATAAGACGTTTTTTTAATTATCCCGGTAATTTGTCTGAGTGAGAAATACTAGATGTGGTGTGTGAGCGTGTGAACAGGTTGAAATGCGGAGACTTGAGAGCCCTGTGTATATAAATAATGCACAAGACAAATAAATAATGTGGAGTCTAGGGTTTGAATAATTAAGTGTGAAAACAGCGCTTTAATTATGAGCTGGAACAAGTGTATAACATGATATATCGTATAGTTTATATGTGAGACTGTTACATAGTGTGGGATAAGGTCATGTTCCACCTTCAAGCTGCTTAAAGGATCAGGGGATTAATGAATCATTTGGACAGGTGTAAAAATCATGTTCTTGTAACTATCTAAAGTAATGTGCACCTTAATTAAGTTGAACACATTTAAGTAATTTGAATCCAGGATCTTGCATTGCTCTCTCAGTGTAATGCAATGCACAATGTTTCATCATTCGTGGCCTCAAAAACCCACTATTGCTGCTTTGTACCCAGATTCACCGGCAAACCAAACGGTGTCTTTTCTGGGTTCATAACATCACCCAGAGCTGCTTGTGAATTTACATAATGACGGCGATTGGTAAAATGTCTGAAGTCATTGTTAGTTAAGTATGTCCGCAAGATGATCAGGAAATAACTTTAAAAATGCTTGTGTTTGGCAACGAGGTTCGGATCCATCAGAGCTACAGTCTCTGGTAAGATACTATCCTAGAGCTCTGGGAGACAACAGAACGCTACGATATATTTTGCGTAATCTAAATGCTGATTGGCTTTGCGTAAGAGCATCACATGAGATGTCCCAGGCTCACCACACCAAGTTTAAATATTTCAACATACACTTTCATCTTTGTTGGGTGTGGAAGATGATTAGCTCTGTCAAACAAGGAGAAATATTTATAATTATTCCAATAACTCCAATATTCTTGTGTCTGGGATTGTCCAGGATTTTATCTTGGTTGACCTGAGTACAAACATATATGTAAAACGTTAAAATTCCTAGTTGTCAACATTCACGACCAAATTGTCCCAGTTTTCACCACTATTAAAATAATGATAATAATATTGTTGGCGTGGTGGAGCATCTGGCTGCAGGAGAGAGAGAGGTCATGGGAGCAGCGTCAGCTGATTAACGCAGACGCAGGCGATCTAGGTGAGGAGGAATTGAATATAGGCGCCACGAGAGGAGGTCGGAAGGCGGAGTACGCACACGAGGAGAGGCCTGAGTGTTGTGTAGATGTCTGGCTGCGCAAAGTTGGACAATAAAAGTACTGTAAAAACGGTCAACCCGTCCCTAAAGAGCTGTACAAACCCTGGGTGGCAACGTATTATGCCACAAATATTTACTACTACAAATACGTTTATCATGTTCTGTCCCACACATTGACCAAACCCAATATAAAAGCATAATTATGATATGAATTCAATTCTGACTAGTCTGCATGTGTTATAATCAATGTGTTGTTGACAAGGCTTTTGCTATGACGCTTTCTGCTCTTTCTGACAGAACCTGACAACAGTTAGCTGCCCAAGAGAAAATCTGTCCTGTCTAAAGAGCTACAGGAGTCTTTGCTACCTTTTGTAAAGTACACAGCAACCAAAAAATGCCCAGCTGGTTAGAAAGCTAGAGTACAGCGTGGTCACAGCAGCATATTTTTCTGCAAATTATTGAATTGCTTCACCTCAATCAATTCCACTCTCTTTTATGTCCATCTACTTTATATGCATTATGTTGAATGTCAGAATTTTGAAGATCTCAGGCTGATTCCTATTTGTATCCCCAAACATCCTCTCACATAATGTAGATATTGAAGAAAAACTATTAAACCGTAGTGATCATGAAATGCAGCCCAGAACGTCAAAGCAACCACCTAGTAAGTCATTAGTAGAATACCGGTACACCCTACTTATAAACAGCATAAATAGCATAATCCTTGAGATTCTTTTTTTGTTTTCTATTTTCCTATTGTAAGAGAGAAAAAGAGTGTGAAGAGGTCAGGATTAGACTACCTCCAAGCCTGAGGCAAATGAAAAGAAAGAAAATCTCTTTATTGGGATAGCAGAATGAAATGCTATTGCAAATTATTTGCAAACCACATTTGGAGGTGGTTTGAAAAGCTATTCCAAGAGGATTATTAAAGATGCATCACATTCCAGATGATCTGGCCTTCAAATCAGATTTGAAAGTTTCCTTTGCATCACTGGAAATGCGATAATCCCAACAGCATTGCATCCAGAGTGACGGAAATAGTGAGCTGGTAGCAGAGTGCTATGGGGGACAACAAGGAGGAATACAACAGTAATGGACATTTACTAAAATAGTCTGCTTGCAATTGTGGGGGTTCTTCTATACAGGCAAAGCTTGAAGGAACATACCGGAACAAGACAATTTGTTAAAAAATACACTATATTGCCAAAAGTATTTGCTCACCTGCCTTGACTCGCATATGAACTTAAGTGACATCCCATTCTTAATCCATAGGGTTTAATATGACGTTGGTCCACCCTTTGCAGCTATAACAGCTTCAACCCTTTTGGGAAGGCTTTCCACAAGGTTTAGGAGTGTGTTTATGGGAAATTTTGACCATTCTTCCAGAAGTGCATTTGTGAGGTCACACACTGATGTTGGATGGGAAGGCCTGGCTCTCAGTCTCCTGATTCATGCCAAAGGTGTTCTATTGGGTTGAGGTCAGGACAGTCAAGTTCATCCACACCAAACTCTCTCATCCATGTCTTTATGGACCTTGCTTTGTGCACTGGTGCACAGTCATGTTGGAACAGGAAGGGGCCATCGCCAACTGTTCCCACAAAGTTGGGAGCATGGAATTGTCCAATATCTCTTGGTATGCTGAAGCATTCAGAGTTCCTTTCACTGGAACTAAGAGGCCAAGCCCAGCTCCTGAAAAACAACCACACCATAATTCCCCCTCCACCAAACTTTACACGTGGCACAATGCAGTCAGACAAGTACCGTTCTCCTGGCAACCGCCAAACCCAGACTCGTCCATCAGATTGCCCGATGGAGAAGCGCAATTTGTCATTCCAGAAAAGGCGTCTCCACTGCTCTAGAGTCCAGTGCCAATGTGCTTTACACCACTGCATCCAACGCTTTGCATTGCACTTGCTGATGTATGGCTTGGATGCAGCTGCTTGGCCATGAAACCCATTCCATGAAGCTCTCTACGCTGTTCTTGAGCTGACCTTGCTTCGTCCTTTTACGTGGCCTAGCACTTCTTGGCTGAGTTGGTGTCGTCCTCAATCACTTCCACTTTGATATAGTCCCACTGACAGTTGACTGTGGAATCTTTAGGAGCGAAGAAATGTCACGACTGGACTTGTTGCACAGGAAGCATCCTATCACAGTACCAGGTTAGAATTGACTGAGCTCCTGAGAGCAACCCATTCTTTCAGAAATGTTTGTAGAAACAGTCTGCATGCGTAGCTGCTTGCTTTTATACCCCTGTAGCCATGGAAGTGATTGGAACACCTGATTTCAATTATTTGGATGGGTAAGTGAATACTTTTGGCAATATCTTGTATCTTGTGTGACATAATGGACATCCAATTCTCATGCTTCCCTGTCAGATAGCCGCGTCACAAGTGTAGATACGATGCAGAAAGGTTGATCATCCAATCCAATCTGATGACTTGAAAATAACAGCAGTCAGTCGGTCTTTAACATCTAGTTTCATAAGTAAATCAGATTTGCTTGCGGACAGAGCTCTATTTCAGCAACAACTGTGCTCAAAGCAAAAAGTTGGTATGGTATAATCACAATGACAAACCTAACATGCTAATATTTTTACAATGCTCACCATGTTCAAGAACTGAGGCTGATGGGAATCTCATTAGTTTTGCAAGTATTTGGTCAGTCTGGACCAAGTGGGGTATCAACCAACTAACAGTCAAACAAACAGACATTGCCATCTATAGAGCCATGCTGCTAGCATGACTAAAAATCGCTGCAAATTAGTTTATTCATTCTATAACTTCATGCACAATTTCTTTGAAATTTGTATATAACTACAGATTACCTGCAATTATGTGAATGTGTATATTGTGAAAATATCTATTCTTTCGCCTTTTTGATGAAATGCCTTGTTGTCAACGGTGGGATAGGGCAAAATTATTATGTTGGACATAGTTGTAGAACATTTTTAATATTTATTGAAAATATATTTGGAAATTGATAATAGTACTAATGAAATTAAATTCCATGACATCAGATTATAGAAATGTACATCTTTTATTGAAGTCAATATGTACAACTAGCACATATCAGTGATGCGCTTCATACTCATGAACCTCATGTTGCTCATGCCCATGTCCCTGAAGCTCCTGTACTCTCCGGGCCTCAGGTACATCATCTTGCCTCTGTAATGGGGCTGCTCGTACATCAGCCAGTGGCCGTCCATCACGTTGCAGGACATGCAGTCGTTCATACGGTAACGGTCCATGATAGAGTCACAGTCGTCCATCAGCTCATTCATCTGACCACCGAAGTTCTCCCTCTCGTAGATCCTCATCCTGAACTGGCCTCTGTGCTGTTTTAAACAAAATGTGTTGATTTTTTTCTTAGATATAAAAAGGTATCACTCTCTTTTTAGACCTGTTTGATACTTACCATGGGGATCATACGGCAAGACTTGATGCTACCACTCCATCCCATCATGCTCATGTAGTCGGCGTACTCGCCCCTCCTCATGAAATACTGGTTTCCCATGTAGTTGTTACGGTCGTAGACCATGAAGCAGCCGCTCTCCACCCTGCAGGAGTGACACCTGCTCAGGTAGGAGGACATGTCAGAGCAGTCGCTCATGCACTCATAGGAACGACCCTGGAAGTTCCTCTCCTCGTAAAAGATGATCTGAAAAATGGATAAAAACAAAGGTCATAAATACATATTTGCACACACACACACACACACACACACACACACACACACACACACACACACACACACACACACACATATATATATTTGTATGTAATGATTTAATAGTATTTTTTTCCTACCTTGCCCATGTTAACTGCAGTGGTTTCCCAGAACTCTCAGAGAACTGTTTTTGAACTGATACTCTGCCTGTCTGAACAAGTCATATTTATACCTGGCCAGGGACAAAGACTGTGAACATCACTATTGTTCAAAGTCCTGACCCAGCAACCTACTATAGAAGCCTATAGTTTTGAGTTGCTTACCAATTTATCAACAGGGTCACAACCTCTAAACAGAATTTTCCTTTGATAAGAATAGAGCCTATTTCAAAATGGTTTCTGAGTTTGGTTATAGTGTATATGAGTATTCTATGTGCAGTTTAACATGTGTTGCTGGGAGTTACACACTACAACTATTGAGTATATTAGCAGGTTATTCAAAAGCCACAATAATTTCAATTATAGCTTGATCTCACTTTTTGATCCCCCTAAACAAAAGGAATCAACAGGCTTACATTTGACCAAAGCTGATTATTCATTCAGAAAGGGGGTTTCAAACAAATTCATAATAGCCATCATTTTATTGTCATCTGAAGTGGATACGTTAACAGTTGCCTCTGAAGGCCGGTAATATCAACTCAACATTGAATGTCTAACACTGATTGTTAATAGTTGACCTTGAACTGGTGTTAGTGAAAGAAAATGGTTGGAGAAGGAAATGTAATATGGAAGGAAATGTAATATGGAGTGTCATGATTGTGGTTATGGGTTTTGTGATATTTTGTGATTTTGTGTATCAATGAAGGAATTATTTGGATATTGAATAAAGAATTACAAAAAAATATATCACAATAAAATATCTTGATATAGACATATATTTATTTGATAATCTGGATAATACTAACATTGTTTGCTAATACATTTATAAAGTTAATTATGAAACAATTGGATATTTCAATTAAGACTTTCAATCACAAGACTGATGTTTGAGACCGTGTCCCAATGCATTGTGAAGTGGCACTTTCCTAATTTTTTTCCCTAACCGTTAAGTGTTTTTGTTTCCTTAAACTCACATTCATTTTGTGCATAAGCCTAAATTGACATACTTATTTTAAGCCCAACTATGATGTTTTTCCTAAGCCTAACTAAGTGGCTTTTGTTGCCAAACCTACATAACATTGTTTTCGTGGTGACGATACATAATTGTTTTTGGTGAGGTCAAGTTGGCTCTGTTCTATGCTGACATCCTGAAAACTCTTAAAGTTGACCTGAAATGAAAAAACCCTTCAACCCTTTTATATCAAAACTCTAGTCATAACATGCACATATTTAACAATACATGGCAAAAAATATCTCAATATTTTTGTATCAAAATCCATCATCTTTTTCTTCTTGGAAAACAAAATATAGTATCTAGGTAATACCCACCAATTTAAACCAATAACATCATGTCATCCATCAACCAATCAATCTACAATGACGGAGCTAGAAAAGTTGGAAAATAGTGAATATTTTCAAAGACACAATCAAATTCCTCCAAACTTTGTCCTGCATGCCTATCCCCTCAGAAATATCACTAACACGATACAGAAGACAGATACTCTTGAAATGTATTCTAGATTTTTAAAATGATCCAAATGAAAAATCCAGCCCAGTGTGGAGTGGACTAATTAACAACCATTATTGAAATCATTGCTTTTCATTTCACTACAAATGTGGATTAGCTGCATTTGCAGCTGCTAAACCTCAAAGAACCCACAAAGGGTGAAATGGACCCCAAATGCGTTCCCAAGAAAATAGCATCTTGGTGCTCTTGTTTTATTTGAATTATTTAAATGAGCTAATATGAAAACATTGAGCAGAAAATTGGCCCATTTATATCCAAATGAGTCTTCAGAGAGTTGGTGGTAACTGAATTGCTTTGATAAAGAGTGTGTCACTCCCAGACCTTCCAGTGATCATGCTGTAGCAGTGATGCATCAAATTCAAGTGAAATACATTGAGAGTTGAACACAAAAATGCACACTATAGGATAATTTGTGTGCAGGAGTGCAGGAGCCATCGCATGTAAATGAATCTGTGGAAATTTGAATTATGTTGTAAAACCAAATGAAATAAAAATGTATTTGAATTAAAAACCATTGAATTGCAATTGTGCAGTGTTTACCAAAAACAAATAACAAGACTCTTGACATATTGTACAAATTATAATCTTTATTTTCCATTATTATGCTGTTCTTATATGCATGAATGTTAACCACATTACGAATGTACCTCATGATCATTTGATCTGATATCATCCCCATTGACATCCCCTCCTGTACTGCCTGTGACTCAAAACAACACTTTAAACATGAAGTCAAAATAGCAGAGTGAAACATTTTATATAGTGGAAATTTAGTTGCAGGAGTCAGTGATGCGCCTCATGCTCATGAACCTCTGGTCATTCATGCCCATGTCCCTGAAGCTCTTGTACTCTCCGGGCCTCAGGTACATCATCTTGCCTCTGTAATGGGGCTGCTCGTACATCAGCCAGTGGCCGTCCATCACGTTGCAGGACATGCAGTCGTTCATGCGGTAACGGTCCTGGATGTTGTCACAGTCGTCCATCAGCTCATGCATCTGACCACCGAAGTTCTCCTTCTCATAGATCCTCATCTTGTAGGATCCTCTGTGCTGTAGAGAAAATGTTTAAGAGAAAAGAAAATCAGAAAAACATTCAAAGATTTCTCAAAGAAATACTATCTAGGGAATGGAAATCCTACTGTACCATGGGGATGCTACGGCAAGACCTGATGCAGTCAGACATTCCCATCATGCTCATGTAGTCGGCGTACTCGCCCCTCCTCATGAAGTACTGGTTTCCCATGTAGTTGGGACGGTCATGGACCATGAAGCAGCCACTCTCCACCCTGCAGGAGTGACACCTGCTCAGGAAGGAGGTCAGCTCAGGGCAGTCGTTGCTGGTCTCATAGTGACGACCCTGGAAGTTCCTGTCCTCGTAGAAGATGATCTGAAAGCACAACAATGCCTCATTATTACCATTTCCGATGAGATGGCTTTTTAATTACAATAAATGTAGAGCTTTATGCATTTGAGATTTAAGTAGACTTTTTTAATGGGTGGATAATTCCCAGTACCTACCTTGCCCATGGTCATGATTTAATTTGGTTGGTCCTGAGGACGGAGTTGTGGCTGCTGTGTATTCCTGTTGGCGGTTACTGTTACTTTTATACTATGCTCAATGCGAAAAAAAGTATGTCGGGCTTCTATTGTGCAAATCCCTGAGCCAGCAACATGCCATAGAAGACTACTGAGCAGTCAGGACGCTGAAGGGTTATTATCTAGCACTATACCACTCTGATGGAAATGCATATACTGTACACATGCAGTATTGTTGTTTAACATATAAAGAGAAGCTTCCAAATGCAATATGATATCCATCTCTATCTTTCACATTGTACTGGATATTTCACTTCACAGTTCATTATCAATTTTTATAAAAAGAAAAAGTTGAAGCAAGAAAATAAATAATTAACTAGCTATTCATGATGTAACTTTAGCAACATGAATAGATACATACATGGATATATATAGTGATTATGTAGAATTACATTTGATAGCTTTTTATGATATATTTAGTCGCCTCATATAAAGTATTGTATGGATAACTGGCTAGATCCCTTCTGCTTTTATAGTGGCTTAATGTACCAACGTTTAAGTTTAAAGAGACAGGACTTTTATGGTTGTGATCAGTAAACAAAATAGTTTGAGTAAACAACTATACATTAACTTTAGATGTTGCAGAGCAGATATGTTATATGAAACACTCATACTGTATAGATCAATTTGCTAATTCAATATTTTTTTGTCATTTGGGACTTATTGAAATACACTTTTTAAATGTACCATAGCTTTTTCTGTTCATTACTTTTTGCCAATACAGCTTTGATATTTGTTTCATTTTCAAACTTTTATTTTACAAACTTTGAACCAGCTAATGGGACACCATGCTAGTCCTACACATAGAAAAGGTCTACTCAATATATGTGTGGTATCACTGTAGTTGTGAGCTGTTATCATAAATCAAATATGGATGCTGGTGACTGAGGCTTATTGAGATATTTTTCTGACATGTTTCACTTGTGATGAGGGCTGTTTTACTGTGGACCAGCCTTTAAGATACGATAGTCCTTTATTAGTCCCACAGCGATGAGATTTGCAATGTTACAGCAGCAAAGGGGACAGTGCAATACCAGACATCAGTAAAAATAACAAAGCAAGATATAATAAATAAGTTAAGATCTCCTCTGGGAATCGTTTATTGAATCAAAGAGAGGAAATTTGAGTGTAGCAGCAGCACAAGGACAGACATAAGTAAAGACAAATGGAGAATAAAAGAGAAATTAAAGTATAGGAAATAAAATAAGACCATGTGTATGTTCATAATGCCACAAATTACCTAACATGAACTTAGCCCTAATTTTCGATCTCTTTCTTTTTAGGCAGTATCCATTCATGTCGATAAAAATAAAACGATTGATCCTCACAGATATCTCCAAACATTCCCCATTCAGTGTTACAATGAAGCTCATTGAAGGAATCAGATTGCAGCTCTTAACTTTTCTTCTGCAATGGATTTAGATTCAAATGTCTTTGCTCTTATTAGAATTTCCTTCCTCACATCCGTGGGGCAGTAAACTATTATTAGCTTTATAAAAGACCCACAACAAAGCATATACTTATGTAACAATCCAAATATGGCTTAGTGCTGTTCTTTCTATCTCTGTCTATTTAATCCTGCATAATGTTTTTAATTTCCTCAACAAATGAATAGGTTTTGTATGTGCTGAAAGTTCATCATTGTCAGGTTTTGGTGAGACTTGGTTCAAATAGAAAAGGCACTTAAGGTGTTTTGAGTTGAGGCCACTGAAGCTGCAAACACAACACCATGCCATAGTTCTATTTATTCTCTGTTTACTTATTTTTTACACTCAAAAAAACGTTTGTGTCATGTATCGATTGCAGTGATCTCAGGAAAATGTGTAGAAAGTCATGCACACGTCTCACAGCGGCCATTTTGATCCTTTGAAATATTTTTTTAATGTCTCATGCATCATATATGACAACACATTTCATAGAAGCTGTGGGATACAGTTATTAAAATAGCAGCAGCCCAAACTGTCCTTTGACATACTGGAACAGTTGCTCATAGATAATTCATGTAATTTATTTTCATAAAGTTTGTGCCCAAAATTTCCTCCCAGCTCGCTGGTCGGGGATTTTAAATGCAATCATCAATTCTTTATTAATATATGTCGATGACAGTTTCAAGTCTCAAGCCTGTTCTGTTCTTTAACAGGAGTCCATGATACGTCGGATGGATCCGATTCTCATGTCCATGGGACCTGTTCCCATGTCTCTCATGCTCCTGTACTCTCCGGGCCTCAGGTAGAGCATCCTGCCTCTGTATTGGGGCTGCTCGTACATCAGCCAGTGGCCGTCTGTCACGTGAGCAGACTGGCAGTCGGACATGTGGAAGCGATCCTGGATGGAATCACAGTCGTCCACCACCTCATTCATCTGACCTCTGAAGTTCTCCCTCTCGTAGATCCTCATCTTGAATGGACCTCTGTGCTGTAAAATGTGACATGAAGAGACAAAAGATCACTTTATAATAATAAAAACAAATGGCTTCTTCTGGGCTGCTTCTGAGTTAGCTTCTATCTTCAGCCTCATGATTCCACATGAAGCTTCCTACCGTGGGGATCATGCGGCTGGAACGGATGCAGTCACTCATGCTCATTCCCATCAGGCGCTGGTTATCGGGGTACTCTCCCCTCCTTGCCAGCATCTGGTGGCCCATGTAGTTAGGACGCTCATAGACCATGAAGCAGCCGCTCTCCACCCTGCAGGAGTTGCAGCGGCTAAGGTAGGATGTCAGCTCAGCGCAGTCGCTGCTGGTCTCATAGGAGCGACCCTGGAAGTTCTTGTCCTCGTAGAAGATTATCTGAAAATAAAACGGCACATTTTAAAACAATTTCTCTGAGACACATGTTGAAATGATATACCTATACTACATATAAATGATCTCTTACTCTGCCCATTTTGATGTTCGGTGCTATGCTGATTACACGGGTACTTTGCACGGTCACACTCTGTGTTACTTTTATACCCATCATGATAGTTAAATGATCTATGGAGCCATTGTTTTAAATATCTTACTCAGCAGTGTAGCATACAGGGCTATGATGTTTGTTAAATCGGTCTGGAAATGGTTATTATGCTTGACTGTATGCATCTGGTGCAATGCCAGCAGCAGGGGCTCTCCTATGGGGTACAGGTGGGACAGTAGCAAATGTATCAGCTGGGACTCTTTGTGCTATGACAGTGGTGTAAATAAAGACTTGAGTATTTCAATTTTCTGATACTTTAGAATTAGAGCACATTTCAGAGGGAAATTTTCTTTTTAGAACTAAGAATATACTTAGGATTCTTAAGATAAGTGATAAGATAGCACTTTATTAATCCAAATCAAATTATTGTGCAAGAGATTTGTCACGGTTGTACTCAGAATGAAGGAGGTAAGGACCCAAATGCAGTAAAAAAAAAAAAGGTTTATTTAAATAATAAGCTAACAAAAACACAAAGTGCAAAAAACTCAGGGAGACCACAGGGGGAAAAAACACTATACAAAAACATCCAAAAACTTAGGGAGACCAAACAGGCAAAAACACTACGAAATACAAAGAACAAGAATACAAAGCGTAGACAAAAAAAAAAGGTACAAACAATAATCCAAGGCATAGACCAAGACCAGAAGACATGGGAAGGACAGATTAGGTGAACACGCATCCGGAATAACAAAGGACAATCAAGCAAGGACAGAACACAAACACACAGACTAAATACACAGGGCTGGCTATGGGGATTGGGGAGAACAAGAGGCAAGGCTGACGAGACAATGAGACACAGCTGGGAGACAGAAAAAAGGAGGGAAACCAAGGCAGGAAGCAAATCACGTGAAAACACAAGACAGAAGGACTACAAAATAAAACAGGAAACCAACACTACAAAAACCAACAGTCATGACATGGACAAGACAGGAAAAACAAGTGACAACACAAGACAGAATGACTAGAAAAACCCTAGAAACCAAAACAACAAAACCCACAGTGATGACAAGATTGATCAAAAATCACAACAGAAGTAAAAGAAAGAAACAATAACAACAACAACAACAACAACAACAGAGGAACAATGCAAACACAAACCAACAATAGAGTAATACATATATAAAGTGTATAGAAGGTCATATGAACACCAGTGCAAAATAGAATAACAATTATCCATAAGACTAAAAACACAAGCAAAATCCATTAGTGGTAATACCACTGCCTAATACAATAACTATATAAGTAAGATTATTTCGTAAAATCCGTAAACTAAAATAGAAAAACAACTTTGGCAATGATATTGAAACAGTTATAAAAAGTTCTATTGCACATGATACATTGAAGATAATATGGCACATGATAGTGATATTTAATATTGCAGGATGTTGAAAAAAATAATATTGCACATAATATGGATATTATTGTCCTCGGTGTCCTTCTTGCTTAAGTGGGAGGAGTTGAAGAGTTTTTATAGATTACAACATTAAAAGTGTATAACATTGTTCATTAACTCCTTCTGCTACTTACACGTTAAAGGAGTCATCACCAGGAAATCGCAATTTCTCTTGTTAAAACATGCATATCTGTGTTTGACCTCAGTTGAAACTTGCCTGAAAGGCTGGAGTTTGAAAGTGGCGCCGTTTTTTCGCTTCTGCTCTTTTTCCGAACAGGAATAGCACACAAGGGTGTGCATTCCTAAAGCACGAGATTTTGATTCTGCGCCTTCGGTGACGTCACCGTGGCGGCTACTTGCATAAGCCCACCCCTCTTTCACCACCCAACCCCGCCCCGTCCGCTACCTGAAATCGCCGAAGCGCCGCCATTATGTTTTGGAGTCTGCATGCAGGCAAGCCCCCCCGGCTCTGTCCTTCCTGCGGCGAATCAACGCGCGCCTCATTACATATTATACAATGCACATCCGGACCAGTCAAAACCTCGCGCGTAATCTCGCGTGATAAAATCGCGGTACGAAAAAGGGTCAGAACAAGCTCAATGTTTGATTAAATTTTTTTTTTTTTTTTCTAATAAGTTTTACGAATTGATCCAAAGCGATCCAAGGGGGGCTGGATACGTATAAAACCAGGTTATGACTCCTTTAATACATTATGTTTCAATGTATAGTGTAAGACTGAAACGGGTCCTTTTTATTCACTGTTGTACTTTATGGTTCTGTTTTTTCTGTGCAGCTGTGAAGCACATTGTAGCACTATACTATATAAATGAAGTTAATTACTTTTGCTTTTAAAAGTGCAGTATATTTTGCTATCATATTTAGGCATGCAGGACTTTTACACTGTGGTATCGCTAGCTTTACTTAAATAAAGGCTCTATATTATTGCTCCAACTGTTCTATTATTAACTGTTTCAAATAATACGTCAAAAATAATATCAAATAATACACCGTTAAAATATGGACCTATGGACTTGTGTTAAAACATCCCCTCTCTGTCAGATGAAAATATATTTGCACACTATGCATTTTATCTAAAAAATAAAACTAATATTTTGAAGGAATTGTTGATTTTGAAGTACAGGACATGAACATGCGATGCGATCTGAATGTGTGTCGTGTGTTGTGCAGAGTGACCAGTACAGTGGGCATTTAATACGATTAATATAATTTAATATTATGGATTCCCATAACCACAGGCAGAAAGAAAAGATAAGTAACTGAAACAAAAATAACAAAAAAAAAAATAGAAAATACGATACAAAAATCTTTACAAAATGAAGAATGAAAAAAATTGAATTAAAATAAAAGGTGCTGCATACTATTACAACAACAAACATGAATTTTAGCAGCAGCAAAAGAGCAGAAACCCATTTGGAAGTTTACACCCTCTTAAATGTGAAGTCCAGCAATTTAGCATTTAGTGCTGTACTTTTTTTGAAGGTGGAGGGCTCACAGGAATCGTGTTTTCAGAAAGGGTCACACATTTGCTAACCACTGATCCCTAATCTCTCACTAACGTTCGTCCTCCATATTGGTTATTTTCCCAGCCACCGAAAGCAGTGGAGCTGTTTTCAGAGGCCGAGTCATGAACTGAACTTTATATGGAAATTGGTGAATGTCCCCTAAGAGTGGATATGTTGTGTGACTGCACACTTGAGTATGTTAAAGACAGCTGTTGCAGAGTGTGTGCTGTTATTTTTAGTATTTACATCAAATTGCATGGCAAGTGACCACAGCATGGCGCTTTAATAGAGGATGTATTGAGATAACTGTGACTAATGCCTGTCAGAGATTGAAATAATGAGATGAAACAATGAAGGCATGTATGGTGAATTAAAATATTTGGTTTATAAACAACTTAATGTTTTGCTATTTAGCAGGGTATACTTTGGATTGCATTAAAGTGGGAGTTGTGCCATTAATGTTTGACTAAGCTGGATGAATATGATTCACTAGGTCACTTTAAAGCCCAAGATTGAACCCTCACAGCCACAAACACAAAGACAACAAGAGGACAAGGTGAAATTTGATCCCTCTTTCATTTTATTCAACACATATATTCCCCTCTGCTTCAACAGGAATCCATTATACGCCTGACAGAGCTGAGCTTCATGCCACTGAATCCAACATCTCTCATGCTCCTGTACTCTCCGGGCCTCATGTACATCATCCTGCCTCTGTATTGGGGCTGCTCGTACATCAGCCAGTGGCCGTCCATCACGTTGCAGGACTGGCAGTCGTTCATACGGTAGCGGTCCTGGATGTTGTCGCAGTCCTCCATCAGCTCATGACTCTGGCCCTGGAAGTTCTCCCTCTCGTAGATCCTCATCCTGTAAGAGCCCCTGTGCTGTTGATGAACACAAAGAGGAGGATGAGTCAGCTGACTGCTGTTAATTTCAAATGTGAAATCTTAAAAAAAAAAAAGAATTCAGTCATTTACTTTCTATCCCACATTTTAGCAGCACAGTAGGAAAAATAAATACCATTAGCAATTGATTTGACTATTTTGAATCAATATTACATGAATTAGACGTTAAATTTGACTTATTTCTCATGATCTAATCATCTAGTTATCTTTTCAGAATCCTTCCATACCTGAGGAATTAAACGGCAGGATCGGATAGAGTCACTCATGCCAAAAGACACGTAGTCGGAGTACTCTCCTCTCCTCAGGAAGTACTGGTTCCCCATGTAGTTGGGACGCTCGTAGACCATGAAGCAGCCGCTCTCCACCCTGCAGGAAGTACATTTGCTCAGGTAGGAGGACATGTCAGAGCAGTCACTCATGCACTCATAGGAGCGACCCTGGAAGTTCCTGTCCTCGTAGAAGATGATCTGTAGAATAGAAAAAGAAAAAAATAACACTGCACAAACTGATCTAGAGGCCTGAATGTGTCCATTTTAAAATGTACTTTAGTAAGCTTGGATATTTCATCTACGGTAATTTTATTTTTCCATTTGTTAACATTGTGTGTGTCCTAAAACTGAAAAGTGCTTGTTTTTCTGGTCTACTCTCTACATACCTTGCCCATGTTTGATGATCTGTGTTAATGGGAATCTGTCCAACAACCTGTGGCTGCCAGGCGGCTTTTATACTTTATACACGCTGTAACAGGGTTTTGTTATTCAAATTATGTGGAAGCTGATGAATAAGCAGCTCTGCGATCGCTGTTAATTTCATTTGTGCCATTGTGATCCAGAAAAAAAGGCAGGGGAAATGGGTGGAAGACACAAGGCAGGAGAGGAGGGAGAAGAACTGAGTTATACATTTCTCAGACTGGAGGAGATTAGGATGACAAGAAAAACAAACTACAGTTTATATTACCCTGAAATGATCAAAACGCAGTATAGTAGGAGAGGTTTGTGCTCTAACCTGTTTGAAGAAATGAGATTTTAGTAAACAACCTTTGTTTATTTCTGATCCCTTTATATGCAGTCTTAGCCCAACAATCTGGGGATCTGAGGGTCATGATCATTAATGTAGCTGTATTGGTCTATAAATGAGTAAATTTGAGTGACTGGAGTACATTTTGGTAACAATATTTGGAACTACTTGCAAAGGTTGTATGAGTAAATTACTTTTGACTCAGTGATCTTATGATGTTTTACTTTTGTAGTACTTAAGTATTGTTATTATCTTTTTGACAGCACACCTTTTGACAGCACAGATGATTAATAAACACTTACCAGGACCCTGCATTTTCTTGACTAACCAAAAACATAACTCACAAACTGCTCTTTTTGATTCACACTAAAATACTTATTCAGATCCTAATATCCAGCTAATCCTTCCAATTGATGATTTCAAGTCAACAAGAGGAAAATCCCTATGGTGCATCATGAAGCCCCAGTGGTTATGACTCAGACCGTTCAGGACTTCTTCTCTTCCTGTTTTCCTCTGCTGCTGCAGGAGAACATAAAACACTATCTTCATTCAGCTCTCAAATAGGCCAGTTTGACACGTTATAGCAGTGTAATCACAGGTATAATTGATAACATGAATTATGGTTCCATTCTTTGCAGTGTGTCACGGTCATTCCAGTGCACAGTATCTGGAGCCGATCCCAGCTGACATTGAGCGAAGGCAGGGTTGACCCTGGACAGGTCGCCAGTCTATCACAGGGCCAACATTCACACTCACATTCACACCTACGGGCAATTTGGAGTCATCAGTGAACCTATCCCCATCCTGCATGTCTTTGGACTGTGGGAGGAAGCCAGAGAACCCGGAGAGAACCCACACTTACATTGGGAGAACATGCAAACTACACATAGAATAAAAGCTAAGACATCACGGTATAAAGGTTTACTTTTGCCAACTGTCCAGATGAATGACTGCATTGCCTTTATGATGATATAATCAAATCCTGTAAGAAATCAAATTGAAGACAAATTACCAATTAATAAAAAATAAAGTCTGCTGATAAGGACCAAATCCCAACAAATCATCACTTGAGATGGCACAACTCAATAGAAACAATACACACAATTATCAATAAAGATGGCTGTTGGCTGTTGTAACTTTTCCACTTCAGTTTTGGGCAATTCTTTGATATGATGCCATCACATGTGGACAAAGGGAAATCAAACTTGACCAAACCATTTTGCTGATATGCAAATCAGGCTAATTTAGATGACAATAGCTTTCCCTCGTCTGCACATTCTGCATTTCGATATAAACCACAACACAGCTGCAGCTGGGTGGCAGGCAAGCAATACATCAATAACAATGGGGAAGGTAAGGAGCAAATGGTGCTTTCTAAAGGTTTTCAAGATCTTTCAGGCAGTAACGAGATGCATGTAAACTGTCTTTTTTTCTAGATTGTTGATATTTTAATGGCAGCCAGGCAAAACGTTATGCAGTTGTTGTATTTTCTTACACTGCTGGAATGAAAGTTCACCAGGATTTGTTCGGTTTCCTTCTATCCAGATTGCTTTCTTCGAGGATAAGAATTTCGAAGGCCGGCACCATGAGTGCAGCACTGACTGTCCTGACCTGCGTTCTTACTTTGGCCGTTGTAACTCCATTAAGGTGGAGAGTGGCTGCTGGGTGCTGTACGAGCGTCCCAACTACACTGGCAACCAGTACATCCTGAGCCCCGGGGAATACCCTGATCACCAACAGTGGATGGGATTCAATGATAGCATCAAGTCATGTCGCGCTATCAAAAATGTAAGCTCACTAACCAGTAAATTTGCTTTAGGATATTAGCAACAGGTAACAAAGCTTTGAAAGTCATCCTTGTCTTATTCATGTAATACTATTGTCAATGCACCAGTTTCATGTAGCTGGGATTAGCGTACTATACAAAGCTCTAGATAAAGTAAAACATAAATTGAAATTGGGTGGTAGTTTGCATAAAATCAGGGACACAACATTTTTTTACACATTTCTGGGTTAATTTTTCTGCAGGCGAATGCCCAGCTCCAGTCAAATACCAGAGAGTGCACCAACCAAGCAGTAATCAGTCAAATGCCAGGATAGAAAAAGGAGAGATAAAAGGCTCATGATTTGGCAGCAGGGTGCTTTATGTCCATGCCCATGCACATCAGTTATTGCAGAAAACTAGGAAAGCAGCCAGGAAAACCATTTGTAGATGTGAGCTAAGTAAATGAGGGAACAGAAATAGGTCAAACGAATACTGAATACCAACATAGTTTCATCAACTTTAATTCACTGATTTTCTAAAGGTATATGGAAAGTCCTGGAAGATCAGATTCTACGAAAAGAAGGATTTCGCAGGGCAGGCGGCAGAGTGTGCTGAGGATTGCGCATCAGTCTACGAGGCCTTTAAGTTCCAGGAAGTCCACTCCTCTGTGGTTATGGATGGTGCGTGGGTCCTCTACGAGCAACCCAACTACCACGGACACCAGTACTTCCTGGAACGTGGCGAGTACCGCAACTACACAGACTGGGGCGCCACCTCCCCTGCTGTGGGATCCTTCCGCATGATCACAGAGTTCTAGTTCTGCAGTCCCTACAAGCATTAAATGAATGCACAGGCCACCAACGTTCTAGAATTCTAAAGAAAATCAAGCTTCAGATCATTGAGTTCTAGGACAAGACTGCTAGAAACCAACATTTCAAATTCTTACAGAGTTCCAGATTCCTAATGCCACTGAAGGTTCAAAATCTTGAGTAGGAGTTCCAGAAGGCTACGTTTTGAGAATTCTTCAGCCTCCCACCCAGTGTTGCTCTCAAATTAATAAAAATGATGTTCTTACCCATAACAATGCTGTGTGTCTTCTTTCTTGTTAAGTTACATGACACCTTCACCGCCTTTAGTCTTCTAGTGTCCATCAGTAAAACAGTTCAACACATCCCCCCAAAAAGATTGATGACAGGCGCCTATATTATACATTAAGAAACTGTGACAAATGCAAGATAACTGATGACATAGTAGCAAATTGGTAACTTAGGCATGAATAGTTTCAGCATCAACATATTGCAAGTGAGATCTCTCCATAGATTCAGGATGTACTAAATAATTACAGGTCAAATTCATCCACAACAGAAACTTGTAATAAGTCAGTATCTGCACCAGACCTTGTTGCAAGTCTAACACACATTAGACTAAAAATGGCATATACTCAATAAGTTGATTGCTGTTTACTTGCTTGTATAGAATTTCATACACCACAACGTTAAAGGTTGAGTAGATAATTTGGAAAAAACACAGAGACTTTGACTTTGAGCGCATCGCCAAACCGAAAAAGTCGTTCTGTATGTTACGAGGATTTCAAGTAATATAACAGAGTGTTTCTGAAAAGAATCACCAACTCAATCTTTCAGTACATTTTATGGTGATACTGTTTAACTATTTCCTTTAATTCTTCATGAATAAGATCAAATATGTTTTGATTTCATAGTGAATCACATGCGATAGTGGCGTACTGTGGTGCTTAAGGACGACAAACGTGGGTTAATGTGCAATAGTGGCCATTTTAACTGTGAGTGAAGATTCATATTATGCATCACAACAATATCAATGACATTCAGGCATATTTTGGTCACCCAAACAAGTGGATTACATACATTGCAAATATTGTATGATTAATCTCTCCCTAAATGTTTCATGGCAAGGTTCAAACTTGCTTAAATACTTAAAAATAAATACTTAAATACAGACCTGAGATAGTATTTATTGTGTGTATGTAAGTGCTTGTTTCATAAAACCATAAACAGAGAATGTAAAAAAAGCACATAAGAAGACACATTCAGATTTTTATTGGCTCAATCATCTTGTCAGCATCATGCTGTCATACCTGTACACAACCTCAAACTGCCTACACAGTCATGGAATATACATTAAAAAAATCCCAAATAAAATAATTAATGTTAAATTCTGACAAATGCGCATGCAATACTTACAAAAATATGTCTCCAGTATTGTTTTGTATGATTTACTTTTCTTACAGAAAGTATGAGTTTATTTAAAGCTCCAAATGTTCAAATTAGCCAGAGCTAAATAGTTTGTTTATATCAATACAGTTTTCATCACTGCAGTTTAATATGATTACCTTAATAAAGGATGGATTCCCCATTATAATTGATGCCTTGTAAGAAATCCTGCTGCACATTTAATGCAGAAACTGATTTGGAAAATAAATAAAGGTTTATGATGACAAACTTTATTTGTATAGCACCTCAAAGTTATAAAAGCTTTACTTAAAATTGTATAACCAAAACACATGTGTTGCAGCGGTCCAGATCAGTTTGAGCCGTGATTTAGGTTCAGATACTTGGCACTGCTAAACAATCATTGTGTGGGGAAAGGCAACTCAGTGAGTAAGAACAATGGGCAGACTCTAGATGAATATTTGGATTGTAATAACTGCTACATGCACTGCTAACCATGCATTTGGCAGTATTGTCTCTGCCATGTATAAAGAGTAGGCTACTGTGTTTGTCACAGCATCTAGTATTTTAAGAGCAACAGATGGAGAAGGTAGGGGCAGCATTCTACATGAGTTGTTACAGTTGCGGGAGCTAATCTGTTTCTAAATTTGGTGCAAGAAACATGTCAATTTTTTTGTAAAATATAATGTAATGTATAAGTGTATAATCTTATACCTATTCTTTCCAGATTGTGTTTTACGAGGACCGGGACTTCCAGGGAAAGTCCTACGACTGCAAAGGAGATTCAGTCGACCTGCAGGGCTTCATCCACCGATGTAACTCGGTCAAGGTAGAGGGTGGCTGGTGGGTTCTGTACGAGCGTGACAACTATTCGGGCTACCAGTATGTCATTGGTCCAGGGGAGTATAATGACTACCGACGCTGGATGGGCTTCAATGACTGTGTCAGATCCTGCAGGATCATCAAAAACGTAAGTCACAGAGAGAGTACCATAACAAAAACAAGGAAAAAAACGAAACACTCCGTCTTATACATCGTTTCTTTGACTGTTTTGGTTTCAGGCCAAAGGGCCGTACAAGCTGAGGCTATTCGACAGGCCAAACTTCAACGGCCATTCTTTGGAGTTGACAGAAAACACAAAGGCTATCCAGGAGAAATGGCTCAGACATGAAGTCCAGTCCTGCAGGGTCCTGGAGGGCTCCTGGATCTTCTTTGAACATCCCAACTTTAGTGGCCGCCAGTACCTGCTGGAGAAAGGGGAGTACCGACACCACTCTGAGTGGGGAGCTCTGAAGGCAACTGTGGGCTCCATCAGAATCATCTTGGAGCTGTGAAATTCAACCAGTTCTCTTTTAGTGTAAAGCTTTGCAATAAATTGATTTGACCCTAATGTTTGTGTCTTTGTAAAGTTTAATACAGATCTTCTTTTATCCATAAAATATAACATAAAGAAAAATGAACAATGCCTTTATTATTAATTGGCTTACTGAACATATCACCATCAATGGTTTTCAAGTCCTCTCTAAAAATAAAGGATAATTTGTATCCCGTTGCCAGTTTATTAGGTAAAATTTAGCTAAAATAATGCAGTCCAATACGACAACTTTACAATAAACCATACTTATATCTAGATTATGTTGTTGTATTATTTGATTCTTATATGTAGTTGCCCACTTAATTCGTATACATATTGAAGATAAATGCCAGATGATAGAATTTACTACAACATCAGGTCTGCTATGCTCTCTTGAGATGGGAACAATTGGGAGAAATTTAGTTGTAATGAATTGAATAACATCTTGCCGACAACACAACAACTCACAAAGTCAATGCTGGTCTATCTTGACCAATGTTGACCATCGCTAAAAATGCTTCTGAGGGGGTATTTGGCTGGATGTCATGGTGGAAATTACCTAGGGTGCATTTTACTCCGAACCATCACTTTAAAGGAGAAATCCGGTCATTTTTGACCCCATTTTTGTTGTCCCCAGGGTCATCCCGATTTATTAAAAGCAAAAAACCCGACAAAAATTGATGTTGCCTAGCCCGAGATCTCTACCTGCCTGGCAGCCTTCCAGACTCGCTCCAATGCTAACCCATTGGGGCAAGTTTGATCTGCTTTCCTGGGCCTCAGAAAATAATTCCAAGACCTATACAACACAGGTTGGGTCCGTACGAGACACGACCGCGCTCGTTTAGCTCAAATAGTGTGGCGAAACGACATAAATATGTGTGTTTTTGCATGGAGTTTGCATGTCAAATCACCCCGTAGACATTAGCAGTAGATAGCCGAGCGGCGCTCGTCCCTCCCAGTCACCGCAGAAACGAAAACGTTTTCCTCGTAGTTTTGATTTTGTAATCTATAAAGAAATGATCGAGCAGTCCGTAATAAATCCATGACAGTGTTGGGTATAGTTACTTTGGAAAGTAGTTAATTAGATTACAACGTTACCATCAATTAAAAGTAATGAGTTACGTTACAGCGTTACCTGTGAAGAAAAGTAACGTGTTAGAGTACTCATGCGTAACCAAAAATTAAAAGCCGTTTGCAGCACCTAGCACATGTTGCAACTTAACTGACACACACACAGCCTCCTTTAAATGCCGGAGAAGTTGTGACAGTGATGAATAACGTCAGTCATCCAAACAAATTAACTCTGCAGGATAACAATAAAGACAGTTAGCAATATGCCACATAGCGCTTTATCAATTTTTTTTTTTTTTTTGATCACACAACATATGAATCAAAATTCACACCTACCCAGCACAGGTAGCCTATATATGAGCACCAAACAAGATTAGGTAACTCCTGAATTTTTTTAACCCGAATGCAGTTATGAAAGTGCATAAAGTGCGCTCACTTGTAAACACAATCTGAGGTAAACGGGTAGCAGATTCAGATCCATTTAGAAATTAACGACCAGTCAACGATCTAACAGAAATGTTAACAGCTGGATTTATGTCGAACAAAAATGATAACAGGCCGAATAAAATCGCTCACTGGCACACAGGCAAATGACAAATAGCCTAATAGCCAAACTAAAATACTATTCAAGTGTCACAGGCCTAAATTCACTTTACCATCGTCCACTTACATTTACTCTTCAAAGTAATGATTAAAACGTAGCAGAAGAAGATTTTCGAAACGTCTGTCCGACAGTCGATTTCTCCTGGGAGTAAGAACGAGACTCTACGGGTGCGCTGGAGGGTGGTGGGGTATTGAAGCTCCGACACAGGTAACGTAGGTCAGCAGCAGAGCACAGACGCATCACAGCGCTGCGCCTCCGCTGACACATCCGCAGGTGGCACACTACTGTCTGACAAAAAGCAGGCCGCAGTCGGGATTTTCCTTTCCGTATCCGGAGAAATTCTTAAAATAACGGATTACTTTTTAAAAAAATAACGAAGTTACTGATTGCTTGACGCACGAAACTAACGCGTTACATTACACGTTACACGGAAAAAGTAATTAGAGCACAAAGTAACGCATTACCCACAACACTGTCCATGAAGCTGTTATGTCCATATGTATGACTATGTTACAACATAGCAGGGCCGTGGGAAGTGAGTTTTGGTTGGGGGTGCTGTAGTGGGGGGTAGTTTGCCAGAAATCCATAAAAATAGGCTTTATTTGAAATGGTACAAAATTGATTCTATTTTATTGAATCGCCTCTGTAACAGGACAGCATACTAACATTGCATGGCACACAGCACAGGCATACATCACTGTAAAAAAAAAGGCGACAAAATGCATAACGCACACTGGCTTCAGTCCCAACAATCTGGTTTTTGGCCATGAGGTGAGAGGTCCGTTGGCGGTTTTAAAGGATAACTGGGTGGATGCTGAGCCGCCGAAGAATTTGATTGACTTTGTAAATGGGTTTCGACATCGCTTGTTTGCTGCGGGTTGTATGGCACGTGATAGGTTGCTGTTGGCTCAAGGCCGGATGAAAAGGTGTTATGATCGTCAGACAGAGCGCTGGAAGTTTAGCCCTGGTGATCAAGTTTTGGCTTTAATGCCCATTGTGGGATCGCCGTTCCAGGCAAAGTTTGCTGGTCCCTATATCGTTGCTGAAAAACTGTCTGCGTTGAACTATCTGATTGAGACTCCAGGTCGGCGGAAGTCCAAACAGCTCTGCCATGTAAACCTGTTGAAGCCCTATTTTAGCCGTGGTGATGTGTCTGGTCTGGCTGGTGAGGATGACGGGCGTCCGGTCTCTGTGCGTCCAGCTCTGCTTGCCAGTTCGATGTCTGCGGTGTATGAGGATGGGGTGCCTGAACCGGATAAGAGTCTGTTGTGTGGTCGCTTAAAACATTCTGAATCTTTGTGCCAACTTGATGTTCTGCTTTCCCATCTGTCTGATGATAAGCGGGTTGAGCTGTCGGAGCTGATACTGAGGTACCCCGGTCTCTTTGGCAATGTTCCTTTGCGCACCGATTGGGTGGTACATGAAATTGATGTGGGGGATGCGCTGCCCGTAAAACAGCGTTTTTATCGCATGTCGCCAGAGAAGCTGAAACATCTTGATGCAGAGGTGGGTTACATGCTTGAGAATGGGATTGCTGTGCCAAGTTCATCTAGCTCGGCCTCCCCGTGCATCTTTGTGCCGAAGCCAGACAAATCCCCGCGTTTCTGTACTGATATGAGGAAGGTAAATTCCGTTACAAAACCAGATTTGTTTCCCTTGCCGCGGATGGACGACTGTGTCGACAGTGTGGGGTCGGCCAGATTTGTTAGTAAATTTGATTTGCTCAAAGGGTATTGGCAGGTGCCTCTCTCTCCGCGTGCTCAGGAAATAGCGTCTTTTATTACACCATCAGGTTTCTACTCGTACACTGTTATGCCATTTGCTTGAGGAACGCGCCAGCAACATTCCAGCGTTTGATGAAGCGTGTTGTGGCTGGTTTAGAGGGCTGCTCAGTGTATCTTGACCTGGTTATTTACAGCGACACTTGGCATTCCCACCTACAGCGAGTCCGTGCCTTGTTTGAGCGTCTGGCAGAGGCGCGGCTCACTGTGAATTTAGCTAAGTGCGAGTTCGCGAGGGCCACAGTGACATATTTGGGGCGAGTTGTGGGGCAGGGTCAGGTGGCCCTGGTCCAGACGAAGGTTCTGGCGATTCAGGGGTTTCCGCGTCCCACAACGAAAAAAGAACTGCAGCGGTTTCTTGGCCTCGTGGGTTATTACCGGTGCTTCTGTAAAAACTTTTCCACGTGTTTTTTCATCTGACTGAGCTCTTAAAGGCGAGAGCAACCTTTGTTGCGTTGGCGCTTGTTTGGGCGATACAACATTTTGAGGTTTATGTGGGTGGTGGCACACCACTCGTGGTCTATACAGATCACAACCCGTTGACTTTCCTCCGATCGCTCAGATGTCCAAATCAGAGACTGATTCGCTGGACTCTGTTTTTGCAGGCGTACGATCTGGACATTCGGCACATCAGAGGGGTGGAGAATATTGTGACTGACGCATTGTCGTGTGCGCCGTTGCCGTGACGTTAAGGGTTAGGGTTAGGGTTTTTTGCTTCTAATATGTCGGGATGACCCTGGGGACAACAAAAATGGGGTCAAAAATGACCGGATTTCTCCTTTAATGTGCTTTTTTGTGCTTTTTGCATTTTTTTTGCGCTTTTTTGTGCCTTTTTGTCGTTAGATACATGCGGGCCCATTCATTGCTTTTAGAGGCGGGCTAATTACGCGAGAGGGCGGAGTAGCCTATGCGCTGTTTGCCCGGTGGCTGTCAGGTTTGATAAATACAACGTAAAATGAGGAAGCACAGCGTGCGCTGTGTGCGAACTCGCAATAACAAATGCAACGCAAACTGCGTCAGTCTTTGTAATTCTACCCCTCAGTGGTGAGACTCATATAATCATGCTGCATTGAAGAAGACTTGAATCCAGCGATCAAGACCATAAACCCATGTTTACAGTCAAGTGAGTAGTAGGTTAAATGCATCTGCCTCACTATCACCCACATAATCAATAATTGGATCAAAATCGTTTCTGGTCAAAAGGTCAGCCATTGCAACAGTTAGTAAACACTATATAAAGCCCAGCATTTTATAACGATTGCAGCATCAGCCATTGTGCACATATTGTGCATAATGGCTGAGGTAATTAAAATGACAATGATGGCTCTGGCAGTGCATTTCAGTGTGTCCACATACACTGTATATATAAATCTGGACCGGGCCTGTAGGCAATATTGTGTACTTAAAAGGTGGGATTAGCAGTCATCAATAGTGTGACACCCAAACATGGAGCGTGTGGGAAAGGTAGGCACACCAGCAGACCCTGATACTGTGACACGCTATCTGCATCATTTGATTTGTACGAAGAGGCCAAAACTGTTCAAGTTAATTGATTTGATACACAGATTGTGTTCTCACCAACTATTTTAAGTCCAATTAATCACATATTAGTTTAGAATATCCACTGAAAACCTTTGTCCTCATCCAGATCGTGTTTTATGAAGACAGAAACTTCCAAGGTCGCTACTATGAGTTTACCAGCGACTGTCCCGAGCTCAACACCCACTTCAGCCACTGCAACTCTATTCGTGTGGAGAGCGGGGCCTGGGTTCTCTATGAGAGGCCCAACTACCTGGGCTCCCAGTACATCCTGACCAGGGGGGCGTACCCTGACTACCAGAACTGGATGGGCCACAACAACAGCATCAGGTCCTGCCGGATCATACGAAATGTGAGTTCCTGCAGAAAACATATGTGAGGCAACAATGTGATGTTGCCAACAACATCTCTGTAATAACTCACAATAATTTGAGAGGTTCATGAAGGTAAACACCAGCACATGAGTATCTTTCCAACTCCACCATATTGCACCCCTGTCTCCCAGGATACATACATACATTGCCATTCATGTTGGCATGACTTTTTTCTAAACATAATGTTAATTTAAGTATTGGGCAAGTAGCAAAGATTGTGAACATACCAATACAATATCCGATTAAACCAAAGCATAATTCAACTTTTGATGGTTGTGTTTAGGCATTCAATACTTCAGTTATGTAGTTATCTATTAACAAAGTCAAAAACCCAAAGTGTTTTTGTTGCCTAAAAATAGAACCACATATGGGATGCAAAGCTCTGATCTCCGGGGTTAAGGGTTACATTATAGTCATGTCTGATCAGTTTCCTGAACTGACGAGTTTCAATGTCCAAGTTGTTCCAAGTGATTGATCACTCAGAGGGAGGTGATTCCTTTCAAGATTAACAAAAAAGTAAATTTAATAAAAAATAGTAGTATCCAGTATTTGTATGAGATGGTTGGAAATGTAATGTCGATACATTGGAATATGTAAAAAAGAACCGCAGCTTGTCTTCAGGTGCCAAACAAATACTCATACTCAAGTATGAGTATTTGTATAATATCTATTTTCTGTTCTATATTTTCTGAAAGTGTGTCCCTTGTGCAGAAATTCACTGAACCCCTGGTCTTCATCCTGCAGGCCTCTGGTGTGTTCAAGGTTCGTGTCTATGAGCGTCCTGACTTCAGTGGTCAGATGCTGGAGTGCAGTGAAGATTTGACCAACCTGCCTGAACGCTGGCACCTCCAGGAGGTCCACTCTGCCCAGGTGCAGGACGGCGCCTGGGTCTTCTACGAGCTTCCCGACTACCGCGGACGCCAGTACCTGCTGGAGACAGGAGCGTACCGCCGCTTCAATGAGTGGGCGGCCGTGAACCCCAACGTGGGCTCCTTCCGCCATGTCGACAACTTTTAGTCTGTCTCTTTTTCCGTTCATGTTTTACAAGTTCTTTGGGAGTGTAATTAAAAAGGATTGTGCTCAGTATGTTCATCCCTCCATGTTGTATTTCCTCTGTAAACAAGGGGGCTGACTGCTGATCACCAAATCAGACATGTACCCCTAGACTACTAAGAAATTATGAGCCAATTAAAAATAAGCAGGAAGGGGGATCATGTTAAGTAGACTGCACAGCCACCTATGCTACAATGGACCCTCGGAAATTAAGTTGAACCTGAGATTTGTCGTTTTCCAGTGCAGGTTTAGACATTTCAATGACACTTGAATCTATGACGATGTAAGTAGTCACAGTCTTTCTGCTTTTGAGAGACAACTCATCAACATCGTTTCCTAAAAGTGAATATTTGTAGTGTTTATCTTTTTTCTGGGCTACAGTGAAAAAATAAGGAAATACACTTTTTGCTGTTTCTGTTCAATGTGACTAAAAGGTGTGTGCTGTTCCTCAAAGGAAAAGAAATCCATAAAATATCTTCAATTAAATATTACATAATTTGGCTGTTTGTGTAACCTGACGTTATATCCTTGTATAGCCTAATATGCGACTAGCAGGAAATTCCCATTTGTTTGGTTGCTATATGTGGAAGTGCTGTTGGAATATTTGAGGCTTCTATAAATATGATATGAATAAAAGCTGTAACAAATTCCTTTAATTCCACCTTGTTTTTTCTGCCATTTTTTTGCCATTAAGCATAATCACTTGATTGATTGCTTCCACTAATAATTAGAAATATAAAACATCTTATAAGTAAGGAGCTTAATCAATAAAACCAATTTAATAAACTGACATTTCTGCACCTACAAAACCTCTCCAGTTACAGTTTGTTCTCATTCCATATTTGTCTGAAATGCATTGAATGCAGCACCTGATACAACCACAAATATTCTAAGCAGTAATGTTCATGATACTTCATGTTGTTTATGACAATACGAGACCAATTTAAAGATTAAACTCTGATAATAAAAATTATAACTGATGTAAAAGATTAATACTAAATAACAAATGTTGTATGAAACAAATCTACTTTATTGGAACAAATATGAATAAAATAATAAGAAATAAAAATCAAAACAAAATAAAAGTAATATATACTTTTGCACCACCATCCACATTTCATAATGTAATGTAAAACAATGTCTTCAATTTATCCCTAATTATGTTTACAAAAACAAAATGTGGATTTCTGCAACTCCTGCATGATTATTCACTATGCACAAATATGCATACCCTTAAATAAGCTCAGAAGTCCTTTTTATGATAATGCAAAAACATAAAACAACGTGCAACCACATACAAAAGAATTTGATTTGCATTTGAGTAATGACTATTGGGGTATCGCTCTTGGATATAGTCTCCATGTAGTGAACGTATCTGATGTGCAGACAGTCCCGTGACTCTCAGCTGATCAGAGTACTACAGGGAATGCAAAGAGCTCAGCTAAACCTGTGGACAAAGAGGTGCCGCTTGCTGATGACTCGTGGGATTTGCCAGCAAGGGCCTGGAGCATGCCAGCTGCTGTTAGTGCTGACACTCGACTCACTGGAACAACACCGTGACCCCTGATGGCACAAAGGGAGTCCAGCCAGCACGTTCTCCCAGCTGCAGTTATTCACCTCTAAAGCCTCTTTGTTTACACTTTTAGTGGATAACAGGAGGGAGAAAGTGAGGTGGATTCATAGTGAGCCACTGTGCACCCTCTTGTGGACGGCGTTGGGAACTGCAGCCTAGATAGTTTTATGTACTTTTGGTTTGGGGCTGTTTGATTTGGACTTCTGCTAACAGTATACAGTCATATTTTAGACAACAATGTCCTTACAAAGCACCTGTGCATAAAGCCAAGTCATAATTATCTATTTTTTTTCCAAGTTTGGCATGGAAGAACTGGACTGGCCTGCGCAGAGCCCCCACCTAAACTATGTCCAACATCTTTAAGATGAACTGGAACACCGACTGTGAGCCAGGTCTGATCTCCCAACATCAGTGATGGACCTCAGTAATGCTCTGGATGCCGAATGGGGGCAAATCTCTGCAGCCAGGTTCCAACATGATGTGGGAAGTCTTCAAAGAAGAGTGGAGGCTGTTATAAGCAGAATCCTGCTTCTCTGGAGGAGATGTTCACCAGTCACATAAGGCTGCAATGTACTACATGTACACACCACATGTACAAAATACTTTTGTATATGACAGTATGCATACTTATTTTTGCTTTTTGCTATTACTGGACACAACTGCTCCACAATGCACAGCAGAACAGAAAGGAGGAAAGATGAGGGAAAATGAAGGATCCCTCCCAGACATGTTTTGTTTAATGTATAAATATAATCTTTGCATAGTAATGTGTCTGTGATGTATGTTTGCCTGAAAGTTGAAAAGTATAATAATGTATTTTACAAATATTGTTGATTTCAACAGTTAAACTGTCCATTCTCAGTGTTTGCACACTGGAGGTTTCAGGTTTCCACTTACGTTTGAACTAGTTGTAATATTCAAAATACTAACACGTGTTAAACTCAGATTCAAGGCGAGCTCAGAGGAACTTTCTATTATCAAACTGCACACATCGGCCTGCAGCTGAAACATCATGAGAATAAGAAACAGGCAATATTGATAAAGCTGTGGAATCAATAAATAATTTAGTCATAGTGAATGATTGCCGCAGCAGCATAAGTTGAGAGGATTAACATATTGGCATATTGATGTGGTGAACACACGTACTGATTATCAATAGCAATAACAAGGTTTCAATATGCAGTTTTGTTTTGTCAAGATGTCCTTCAATTCCAGCCTTTATGGTCAAGATTTTCCCATGAAGGTGGCATTAAGTTTGTCTGATGATTATTGATCTTATGTGATCTCCTGTAGTATTTTTTGTGCCCTGAAACCATGTTTACAATGAAAATAAATAAATAAAATTGATCAATTCATGGCTGCAGGAATCAGTACAATACATAGTACCGTTTCTATCATGTAGATGCTTTTTGATTCTTTGACATTTTTTCATTCAGGAAAACGTGTCCGAGTCCAAGAGCGTTTCTGCCGTATGACCCCCACCACCCTCGAGCCCCACATTCCCTCAGTTATTTATAGCTTGTGTGGATACGATTTGTCTCAGGAGTTGAGAGGAACTATGTTAATCCCAGGAAAAGAATGTTGTTTCTGGCTGCAAGACCTTTTATGGCAAGAATGGAGGGATGGGAGAAGAGAGATGGACTTAATGTAAGAGAGACCGAGAGGGAGGAGGGACAAGAACATACAGACAAGACAGAGGGTCAAATACATTAAACACAATCTACTGCAGGGTTAAAAATAGCAGAGAGAAAGCAGCCCATATAGCTAAAGCTGAGGCTGGTGATATATCGTTGTCTACAACAGCACTGGCCTGCAGTGTTTAGAACAGCTTTTATGGGAGCAATAGCCACCAAGACGTACGTGGTTTTCCTGAAAATGTCTCCCAGCAACACTAATGGATTGTTCAGTGAGTGATGAGTGCTGATGCACAGCAGGCAGCTGAAGAAGAGCTGCGATGTGACGGCCCAGCCTGTTTGAAGCACATGAATGTAAAAGACTGCTCTTTGATCTGCGTTAAAAAAACACATTATTCATGCATGTCATCAGAGAACATCAAGCTGAAGCCTGTGTTTATAATCTCCTTCTCTTTTAATCTGTTGAATGTGCACAAATGGAACGGTGATAATGTCCTTATAACCCTCCACAGTGGACCCTTGTATAAGTGAGCCTTGTGTAACCTAATGGTTGTATCCAGCAGGTCCTACATTTTAATAGTCCTCTTCCTGCTTAATCCCATGTTTTTTGTTGAAGGAACCAGTGTGATGCTGGCCTATAACTATATGTCAAACCTGCAGAACTCTATATATCGGTTATGGTGTGGCTGTAAGCCACTATTTGTTGTTGGTTATACCCGAAACCATTACTGTTCTGTCACTCCTCAGAATTGTGATAAATGTGGGGAGTAACGACATACTTTGTTATTGTGCCATTTTTAACGAGTTCACAATTGAATTAGCATGAGTCGTCCCAGCAAGTAGAATATCACCACCCTTAAATTGTAGCAGCTAAATTAAATGCTTTTCTTACAAAATCTCAAAATAACTTCTGTGAAAATGACCAACAACACGAGCAAAGCCACACTGAAAGTTGGCGTGCAGGCAGCTGGAACAGCACCATCAGATCCAGGATCACTGAAATACATTTGCTTTCAGTCTCTTTTCACCCTCTTGTCCTCTGAGAAGACCCACTGCAGAGAGGTCGTGTCCCTGTGATGTGGCTCGCTGCCCACGACACCCTCAGTTGCCAATATTCTCACTGCCTCCTTCACACACCTGCCACTCAAACACACACATACCTTTGTTCGCGCCTTCCCAGCATGCACTTTGCACACATACGGACCTGCTGGGACCTTTATTTGGACTTGAGGACTATGCAGGAAAAGCACCCCACCATGCTGGAGCCAATAATGAGCCAGATCTGACATGCTATGTTTCCTTCTGTGCATTTGTTTCCTCTGTGTTATTTCTAATTCTGATCTATTCTATCTCTGAGTGTAACAGTTATTAATATATCATACATTGTATATATAATTTTTTGTTTTATGTGATCAGAAACACTCACCTGAAGCTGTAGCTCTAAAGTCTGTTTCTTGTGCTGCTGGAACAACTGTGTGGCATGAAAACAACAGGAAAACAATTGCGCACAAGTCAGACATTAAAATATGACTTTATTGATCCCCAGGGAGAAAAAGTTACAGCAGCATGATAGATTCATATAAATGACATAATAAAAATACATCGAAAAGGTCTACAAATTGTATACCCTGCAGTGTATGGCTATGCAAATATGTTTATGAATATATATGTGCAGAAATTAAACAAGTGATAGATGATGGATGGGTAGTTAATGTCTCTGAAATTCGTATTGCAGTATATAGGGATTTGATAGTGCTATTGATTATAAAGTAATATTTTGTGTAAACAATACGTGAAATGCATGCACAACACATCATATAATAATACTGATATACTACGAAATAAAGAATATGTCCCTTACAGCTCAGAAAGTATTAAAATTACTTGCTGTCTTTAATGATTAAAGACAGTACAGATATATGTGTACTTGTACTTTACAGTATATTGTTACATGCATACAAATTGGTGTAAACATACATATCCAAACATATAATTACATGACATGATATGTACACCTTTACAGTGTTCACATTCATTTCATCCAGAATTTCACTTTACATAACTTCACCATCTTGTTTCAAAACACTCAATATTTATATTTTAACCATGGTTTAGATTGAATATCTGGTAATATGTTATGTTATTATTTTGTAGGAGGTAATGTAGTGCAATATAATACCGTGTTAGATATGTTACTTACCCATATTATTGTAAGAATAATGATTCTTAACATTCTGTTATTAAGATAAATGTAAAAAGATCCAGATGGGAAACACATAAACCCATGGAGTTGATCATTTCATACCACTGTAACTAATGTATGTTAACAAGGCTTTCGAGACTAATTTCAACAAGTACATGTTCAACTGGAAGCCACAAGATGGCAGGATTGTACACAGAGTATTAAAGTAG